>NC_079516.1:34803285-35144855 GCF_000801105.2 Raphanus sativus | reverse complement strand
AAATAAATCTTAAAATCACTTAATATTCTCTTTTCAAATATATAAAATAAAAAATTATTCGTTTTATATTTAGTTATATACTTTTTGTTTTCAACTTTATATTTTATAAAAATGCAGATAACAACACAACATACATATAGGAATTTAATATATTTTAAATATTTTTAGATTTTGATAAATCTTATATTATTAATTTAAATCAATTATCTAATTAAATAAATTAATTTCGTTTTTTATTTTTAGCTTAATATTCTTTTTATTATAAATTAAAACATTATTTGATTAATATTTAGTTATATAATTATGTTTTCAACTTTATATTTTAAAAAAAAAATTCAGATAACAAACACAACATACATATAGGAATTATATTATATTTTAAAATATTTTTAGATTTTGGATAAATCTTACTATTTTTAATTTAATCAATTATCTAATTAAATAAATTAATTTTCGTTTTTATTTTTTATATTAATTATATATTTTATTCATTAAGGGTAGTATCAATATTAACCACTCTAACTTTTAACGTGGGAGCTCCGTCGCGAAAATCACTTCCAAATAATAGTATAGATGTAAGGTTTCGATTTTCTAAAGTAAATAAATAATTGTCAAAAATACTACATTCATATTATTACTTTTCATGTTTACACTAACCCACTATTATATTTCACTTTCAAAAGGAAAAAAGCATTTATAATTCTAGAATTAAAGTCGACCAAAAAAAACTAAAGTTAACTAATTTAAACTTAGGATTTAGAGTGAGAGAGATAGGGTAGTGTTAATGGTTTAGGTTTAATATTTTACATATATAAAATTGTATATGAAGTCTTAAGATAATAGTAATATCTCAAGAAACAACATTTGCATTAATAAACAAATATTTTTATAGAGTAATAATTATTACTGTACAAACGCCTAATCATTATTGTGGCAATAATTTACGTAGGCAGCATGACAATAATGACAAAAGAAATCAACATGAGTTTGTAAGAAGAAAAGAATATGCGAAGATAAGGATACAGAACCGTACCTTGTATTTTCTGAATCAATAATTATATTTGGTGATCAAATATGAGGGAGTTTAGTTCTCTCTCTATATATATGTGAAAATTGTAATTCTTTTTGATTTATGATCTTTTTAATTATAATTTGAATAAAAGAAAATTAACATTATATAGTCTTTTATATTTTTTGGCCTAAGATTTTTTAAAAAGGATAACTACTATCAAATATTTCTGACAGTTTTTTATTTCTTTAATTTATCTTTTCTTCATGATTTGAATAAAGGAAAATTAACATTAATTTTTTTTTTGGTTTAACATTTTAAAAAGGATAACTACAATTAAATATTTTTACATTATTTTTATGATTTTAGAAAAGTAAAATTAGTGTTAAATATTGTACAAACTGATTTTGTTTAAAACACATGTCACAATCTTAAACTTTTAATTATCATGTGTCGCGATCATGTTAATTAGTAACTTTGAAAAACAAAGTTTCATAGGTCTTAGATTTTTCCAAAAAATATAATTACTATCAAATACTCTTGACAATTTTTTTATTTCTTTATAGTTATCTTTTCTTCATGATTTCAATAAAAGAAATTAACATTAATCAATAGTTTTTACAATTTGTTTCGTTTAAGCTTTTTAAAAAGGATAATTAAAATTAAATATTATATACATTTATTTTTCTTTATGATTTTAGAAAATAAAATTAGTGTTAAATATTTTACAAATTGATTTTAGTTTAAAACACTTGTCACAATCTTTAAGTTTTAATTGACATGTGTCGTGATCGTGTTAATTAATAACTTTGAAGAACCAAACTTTATTATAATAACAAAAATTTGTTTAGAATTCTGAAAAAGAAAATCTGAAACAATTAATATTAAATGAATTTTAACTATTAAATAATTTTTACAATTAGATTATTCAAAATCATATTTATTATTTAAGTACATATATATTAATCATTATATATTTAAACACATGTAAAAATATCAGAAAAAATTATTATCAAATAATATTTTACAATTATATTTTGTTTATAATTTAAAAAATTATTGTATATATATATATATATATATTAATTATGAGATATCTTAACAAATATCAAAATTTTAAATATATAACTATCATGTGTCACAATCATGTTAATTAATATTTTGACATGTGTTTTAAATTAAAATCAGTTTGTACAATATTATAATATTTATAATAAAGTTTTAATTATGAGACAGATTAACACATGTCACAGTCTTAAAGAAGGAAAATTTCTTAAAAAATAATATTAAATAATTTTTAACTATTAAATTTTTTTTACAATTAGATTATTCAAAATTCGTTTTATTATATAAGTACATATATTTTTAATCATTATATATTCAAACACATGTAAAAATATTAGAAGCAAAATTACTATCAAATAATCTTTTGCAATTATTTTTTGTTTAGAATTTAAAAATGGAAAATTACTATTAATAATATTTATAATAAGTTTTTAATTATAAGAAAGATTAACACATGTCACAATCTTAAATATTTTGTTTAGAATTTTAAAAATAGAAAATAACTATTAATAATATTTATAATAAAGTTTTTAATTATGAGATATATTAACACATGTCACAATCTTAAAGTATTAATGCCATGTGTCGCGATCATGTTAATTATTAATTTTGAAAAACCAAGCTTTATATAATAAGATATTTTGAGGAAAGGTATTAAAAATAGTTGGTTAAAGATTTTGTAACGCACAGGCTATGTAAAGATTCAATTCTAATTTGTTTCAATTATTATGTTTGTATATATTACACGAGATTGTTCTGTTTACATTTTATTAGTGGACATTCATCTAAACCTCTGTAAATTATTAAGGTAGACGAAAGTTTACTAACCATGTATTTCATACACTATATATATATGATTTTCAAGGCTTAGATAGTTTTGTAATTTAGAGTTTAGGATTATCATTCCACATGTACATATACGTTTAGGGACAATACTAAATTTGACAAATATATAATTGGAACTTAGAGTTCTCTTTTGTGGTTATGGATAGTCATGATAACAAACTCAAGAAAGAGTAGTTTCGCTATTGGATGCTAGGAACCAACTGCGAAGAATCTCACCACTTCATTTGGATTTTGAGATTCTTTTATGGACAACGAAGGGCATGTTACAAATATCGATATGTCAGAATTTTGATACCGATTGTAAGAATCTAATCTCGATGATTCAAGACTCCGAAGCATAACCTAATTTTTCGACGAAGCTAAAAGAGTTATCGAAGCGGAAGAGTAGATTCATGGAGTTCAAGATTGTTTTTATTCCTCGATCTGAAAATGTTTCGTTTGACTTATTAGCTAAGATAGCAAAATCTTTTCATTGGGATACGTACTACATTGGTTATTTTGTTTTAGTCTGGTTTCCTATACCACCTAAAGTTTTGATAATAGAATTTTTGTCTAATGAAAAAATATATATAACTAAATACCATTCTAATACAGACTCCATGCACTTTATATGTAAACATACAAATCAATATTATTAAACTTATGTCTTCAGTATTGTTGGGGATGGATTGTAACCATCCACAAAACCCAGCGAATAGAAGGCCCATTACCACTAATTGGGCAGAGATCGACTTTGCTAGCCGGCTCCCGGCGAGCCAAGACTCGGCTCGTGACTACTTTAGCCGAACGACAAGTGACCAAGAGGATTCGACTCGGCTGCTCGGGCCGAACAGTGGACCTAGTTAAGGCCTTGCAGATCAAAGGCCCACAAGAAAGGTGACGAGCTAGGTTAATGACAACCGACCTAAGAGACTATATAAGGAGTTGAGGACAGGAAGAAAGGGGTATCACCACTTTGACACACAGACTTGCGGCTAGATTAGGGTTTCCATTACTCTCCTTTGTATCTCGCTGCTCTCTTGTACTTTCCGGCTAGAGGCTCTCCGAGCACCGACTAGCTGGCTTTCTTACTCTTGTACCCTCGTTATTTCGACTCTAATAAAACGTCTTTGTTCGTCCCACTTTTGAGTTCTTTTCCTTTCTGTTGACCAAACTCACATTAAACAAGTAGGTAACAATATAAATTATACTATGCAATTAAACATGATATATATATTTTTTGCGTTACCAGTCAAAATTATGTGAACAATATATTGTTAAGAAAGTAAGTATATATATTTTCTGGTTGCATAATCTGTATGTAGTGTGTTTGGAATAATGATAGTTCAGTTGTTAGTCTCACATCTCTTTGTCTAGATGAAAGAAATGAGTATTTTTATGGGAAATTTGCCAAAACGGAACAAAAATTCAGCATGGTTGTCCCTATAGTATAAAACCATCATTTAGTTGTCCTTTTAGTATAATTTTTTTCATAATCCCAAAACTAACCCTTGGTTAATCTAATTAAACACATTAATATAATTTAAAATAATAATAACTAAAAACGTTTAAAAAGGGAAAATTAAAAAAAAAAAATTAAATTTTGTAATAAAAATAAACTTTTTAAACTTAATAAAATAATAATAAAAATAATTTACAATTTTTAATAAAAACAGTTTACAAAGTTTTATTTTTTATAAGAAGTTTAAAATGTTTGTAAACTTTTTAATTTTATCAAAATTTTTAATTAAAAAAAAAAATTAAAATGTATTTTTCTAAAGTTTGTTTAAACTTTTATTAAAAACTTTTTGTAAAGTTTTATTTTTATTTTTATAAAGTTTACAAATTTTATAAATTTTGTTTAAAGTTTTTATTAAACACAATAAACTAAAAGAATTTTTAAAAGATTTAATTAAAAACGTTTTAAAAAGGGAAAATAAAATAAAACTTTTAACTTTTTTAATAAAAATAAACTTTGTAAAAAATAAAAATAATTTACAATTTTTTAATAAAACATTAAATAAACTTATTAAAAACATTTTACAAAGTTTTATTTTTATAAAAAGTTTAAAATTTTTTTAATAAAACTTTAGTTAAATAAAAATTTAAACTTTATAAAAATAAAAATAAAACTTTACTAATTTTTTTTAATAAAAGCTTTAAACCAACAGTATAAAGAAAATTTTTACAAAGTTTTATTTTTATAAAAAAATTAAAATGTTTGTAACCTTTTGAATTTTATCGAACTTTTTAATAAAAATAA
The DNA here is from genome assembly GCF_000801105.2 of Raphanus sativus. Taxonomy (NCBI): domain Eukaryota; kingdom Viridiplantae; phylum Streptophyta; class Magnoliopsida; order Brassicales; family Brassicaceae; genus Raphanus; species Raphanus sativus. Next base: position 35,139,693 of record NC_079516.1, on the reverse strand, counting down.
AAATTTTAAATTTTTTTTAAATAAAACTTTAATAAAAGTAAAATTTGTAAACTTTATAAAATAAAAATTAAACTTTACAAAAAATTGCACCTAATTTTAAAACACCACATGTTGTATAAATATGTATCATAGAGAATAAGAGTTTGTGAAGAAAAATCAAAAGAAAAACTATGGAAAACTCATAGATTAACGAAGAAGACAAGGTATAATCATTTTTTAAAATTTTTTGACAAGTAAAATCGAAAATAACACGTTTTAGGAAGTTAGAATATTTTTAGGAGATTTTTAGAATATTTCCTTAACTGAATTTTTCATTAATTTTCGCAAAAATCAGGTATCTTATCCGTAGAAGGCGCCTTCTAAAAGTTTAGAACATTGACAAAAATCTAGAACACGCTTTCTACTTTTAGTAGACGGAAGAGTACATTTTAGAAAACACATTCCGCGAAATTTAGAATACTTAATAAAAGTAGAAAATGCTTCCGGACGAAAAGTAGATAGCTTTAGGATTAGTAGAATGCGCATTCCACTTTCTTAGAAAATTAGTAAATAGTAGAATGTACGTTCTAAAAATAGTAGATGAACATGTTTATTTTAGAAATCGCTTTCTACTATACCATTTTCCGTAGAAGGCACATTCTACATTTAGTAGAACGTATTTTCAAATTTTTATTTATCAACTTTTTGAAAAAAATAAAAATACCAGCATGTGTATATAGGTGTTTTATTAATTCTTTATATTTTTAATTTTTTTTTTGATTCACAAAAGTATTTATTTCATTAGTTTTCAGAAATACAAAGGGTAAAAAGGAGAAAAATTGGACAAAAAAGGATTTATACCAAAGGGACAACACCCTTGTTTTTTTGTTCTCTATTGGCAATTTTCCCTATTTTTATTAGGGGAATTTGCTAAATATGATTCAATACTTGATTTTAAATATAAAATTATACAAAAACATTTATGATCAAACAAAAAACCATAATTTGTTTTTACGTTTATAACTCCGGAAAGTCTTCTGAGATACATATATGAGTGAAAGTATTGAATCATAATATTTTTTGGTTTAGGGTTTGACAACATATGTTGTAGTATTTTATGTATTCTTAGGGTTAGATTTTGGAAAGCTTAAATGTTTTTTTTTTGAAAAACTAGAGTTTTACATATATGTTTATAGTAAACACTAATTTTTTTGTAAGTTCAACGAAGTGTTTGTTTCTATTTAGTTAGTTATTTGAGTTTGGGGTTTATATTTAGGATCTAGACAACTTCCATGAAGTCTTCTGGCGATTAGTATTATCGATTAGAAGACTTCTTTAAAAGTTTTCTAACTCCAGCTGAAAATATTGTAGTTTCTCGGAAAAAAATATTTTAGTTTCTCGCTAAAAAGAATAAAGTCTTCTGGGCGAATAGTAAATTTCTAGAAGACTTTCAAGTAAGTCTTCTATACTTGTAAGTCCTCTCAATCAAAAATATTTAACCTTATTGGAATTTTTTTCTCAAATGACTGCAACAAAAATGTAATGTTCCTCATTCTAAAACTCTCTAACCTCTCTCTAATCTCTTTGAACTTAAAAACACCAAAATTTATATCAGTTTATTATTATTCATATCTTCTCACTGATTTATTTTGTTTTTGCAGGTTTTATCATTACATGGTTCTCATCTTCCACTCCTTTAAAGATAAATCTATAAATCATATTAACCTCTTGTTACTCAAAACTCTTACCTTCTGAAAATTGTTTTTGGTTGTTTTAAGCTTTTACCTTATTTTTGAAGTTTTTCGATGTTTTGAAGTCATTTTAATGCTTTTGGATATACATATTTTTCAGGCCTGAGATAGACTTGGAAGACTTCCCTAGAAATTTTCCCAGAAGTCTTTTAACATTTAATGCAATAGAAGACTTCATGTACGACTTCTAGCGGAGTCTTCTCCCATGTCTTCTCTGTCATTACAAATCTGAGTGTTTTGATAAGTTTCTATATCTGATTTTTCTTCGTTTGTTAACATCTGGTTACTTAAAATTCTTACCTTTTTCACAATCTATCATTTTTTGAAAACACCAAACTTTATATCAGTTTATCATTTTTGTCTCATGTCATTCTCAATAATTCTTCTAATTTTGTAAGTTTTTCATTACATGGTTCTCATCTTCCACCCATTTAAAGGTAGATCTATAAATCATATTTTTTTTTATTTGGTAACCTCTTGTTTCTTAAAACTCTTACATTTTGAAAACTCTTTTGGTTGTTTTAAGTTCTTACCTTATTTTTGAAGTTTTTCTATATTTTGAAGTCATTTGAATGCTTTTGGATATGCTGATTTTTCAGATCTGAGACACGCTTAGAAGGCTTCCAGGGAAGTCTTTTAAGTATGCCTCAGATCTGAAAAAAACTGCATATCCAAAAATATTTAAATTACTTCTAACATTTAATGCACTAGACAACTTCATGGAAGTCTTTTGAAATTCTTCTAGAAGGCTTCCGGCAGAATCTTCTCCCATGACAAGTGGAGTCCAAGCTTTTCTTAGGAATGATCTATAATAATTTTGTTTATGGTTTTTTTGTTTTTTTTATGTGTACTCTTTTAGTTGTGAATTCTTTTGTAAATTTGAAGAAATATTAATGAAATTTTTTGGTAAATATTTTCATGTCTACAATGTTATCTTGCCAAAGTACTTGACATTATTGAGTTATTGATTCAACTTCAATAGCAAAACACAATAACACAAAAAAATAGTCAAATTTACTACAACTAAGGAATAAAAACTTCTCAAGAAAACTTAGTCAAATTCAGAAAAGATCAAACATTACATTAGTTCAAACATATAACAGTTTCACTTGAAGTCTTCTGAGAAGTCTTCCGAAAAACTTATTCTCAGAAGACTTCTCTACTTAAACTTCAAGCGGGAAATTTGAATATAAGCGGGAAATTTAAGCGGGAAACTCAAATTTTAAGTGAAGAAATTTCAAGATTCATGAAAGCTAAAAGGTGTATCCTATGATCTAAGAAGACACATTAAATCATATGATTTGATATTACCAAAGTTACTTAACATTTTTAAAAGTTAAAAGTATATATCTTAAAATTGAAAAAACAAGTTTTACAAAAACTAACGTAGTTAGAAGTCTTCTCTTATTAGCTAGAAAAATTAATAAGCTTGAATGTTGTTAACCTCATAATTATCACCAATTAAGTTATGAAATTCACTCAGAAGTCCCAATATTGACTAATATACATTAATTAACAAGAAAATGTTTAAAATGTTTATATTTTTTTTAAAAATGAAAGTTTATAAACTGTTGACGTAAACGACTTCCATGGAAGTATTCTAGCAGACTTCTAGGAAGCCATCAAAAAAATCATTTTTGCAATTGAAAATTTACAAAGGAAGACTTCTCTTAGGAAGACTTTAAGAGTAGTCTACTCTACAACAGACTTCTTTGGAAGTCTTCCTTTGTAAATATCGGCTTTCGTTTGTTTAAAAAAAATCTCGAAAACACCAAAGAAGACCTCTCGGTAAATTGTCTAGGATAAACTGACTAGTTTTGCATTTGACCGAATTGTGTCAGAAATTTGACTTTTCCTCGACGACTTACTTGTAAGTTATACAACAGAAAAATAAAATTTTAATATTTAATTATAATTAGACGACTTTTCATGTAAGTTTCAGGTTACTTTTGCAATTGAAAAATAAAACTTAAATATTTTATTTTATCCGGACGACTTCCATGTAAGTCTTCCGCCAGACGACTTACACGGTAGTCTTCTGTAATAACCAAGGTTTAACCAGAATCTTGAAATAAAATTCTGGAAGATGGATGCAGAGTTTCTAGTTTGATTCATAAAGTCTATATGAATCTATTTTTTTATGACAAAAAAAAGAAAAGAAAAGAAGCTATATCCAAATACTCTAAATCACTTGAAAACTTAAAAAAGTTACAACTTCAAATGTTTCAATTAAAGTGTAATTTGTGAAATGTCAAGTCAATAACTTAGTTTGTAAATGAAGTTTCTAAATTCATGTTTGAGTAACCATGGAATTTGTTATTTTAATACAAATCATCTAAAATTATGAGTTGGATACACCCCTTAAGTTATTCATCTATATTTATCATATATATATAATTTTTCTATGTTATTATATAATTTGTTTTTCATTTTAACTTAAAATTTTAGTTAATATTTAATTATAATAATTTTTTATAATTAAGAATTTGATTAATTGCTCTAAAATATTTATTTTATTATTTTTATTTATTATAGTAGAAAAGCCAATATAAATTTATATTTAAAATAAAATGATATTGAAAGATATCAAAGATAAATCGATCATAAATTTATTTGATATTGCATTTAATGATAATATAAAAATATAAATATTCTCAATGATATTTTTATAAATCACATGTGAGTGTAAGCTTAGTTCCACAAAATACTTCTAAATTAATAATAGAGATAGATATATGAATATATGAATATTTGTATGATACCGAAGACAGAAAGACCTACCAGGATGACATAGTTAAGGCCGATAAGTCTATGCAATGTAGGATATAAAATTATATCCAAGGTTTTATGTCAGCGGTTGAAAGCTTGTCTTCCCGCACTTATCTCAGAGACCCAATCGGCATTTGTGGCGGGTAGGCTGATTTCGGATAATATTTTAATAGCAGAGGAGATGTTCCATGGGTTGAGGACGAACAAGGCATGTCAAGGAAAATTCATGGCAATCAAAACAGACATGAGTAAAGCGTATGATATGATAGAATGGGATTTTATTCGAGCTCTTCTTCAGAAAATGGGTTTTGATCCTCATTGGATAAAACTTATGCTGGAATGTGTATCGTCTGTTCAATACCAAGTGTTACTTAATGGCCAACCACGAGGTCTTATAATCCCACAAAGGGGACTGCAACAAGGGAACCCTTTATCCCCGTATCTATTTATTATGTGTACGGAAGCACTGATTGCAAATATTAAAAAGGCGGAAAGAAATAAGCAGTTAACTGGTATGAAGGTAGCGAGAGCTTGTCCTTCGATCTCACATCTGCTCTTTGCAGATGATAGTCTTTTCTTTTGCAAAGCAAACATTGGTGAATGTCAGACCATTCTACGGATTTTAAAAGAATATGAGGCTACTTCGGGTCAATTAATCAATTTCGAAAAGTCCTCGATACAATTTGGCCATAAGGTCGGGGAGTCAACTAGACAAGAGGTGCGAGATATCTTGGGTATTCAAAATTTGGGAGGCATGGGAACATATTTGGGTCTGCCAGAGAATCTTGGAGGATCAAAAATTCAGGTGTTTAGTTTCCTACAAAAACGGTATAATAAAAGGATTAATGGCTGGACATTTAATTTTTTCAGCAAGGGGGGAAAGGAAGTGATAATCAAATCAGTGGCTACAGCCTTGCCCAATCATGTAATGTCACGCTATCGGTTACCGAAGGCGATAACAAAGAAATTAACAAGTGTGGTCGCCCAGTTTTGGTGGAGTCCAGGAGGAAGTACTAGAGGAATGCACTAGCAATCTTGGGACAAGGTATGTGTCAATAAAGAGGAAGGAGGATTGGGGTTTAAGGATATACCGGATTTTAATACAGCTATGCTGGGAAAGCAATTATGGCGGCTGATAGAGAAACCTAACACTCTTTTCTCACGAGTTTTTAAAGGACGGTATTTCAGGAATGCTTCACCCCTAGAACCGATCCGTTCATACTCACCGTCATATGGCTGGCGGAGTATTACTTCAGTTAGATCTCTGGTTAGCAAAGGACTAATCAAAAGGGTGGGAACAAAGTCATCTATATCAGTATGGAATTATCCCTGGCTCCCAACCACTCGCCCGAGACCAGCAAATAAAAATCATGTTCTTAGTCACCCGGATCTTACGGTAGATCAACTTATTGACCCAGATCTGCGTATCTGGAACTCACAAACAATCAGGGCTTTGGTGGATCCCGATGATGTCAATATTATTGAAAGTATACCATTGAGCAGGTTTCATACCATAGACAGGGATGGATGGCATTTTACTCATAATGGAAAATACTCGGTTAAAACTTGATATCAAGTGGAGCGAGTATATCTGGACAAGGACAAAACCTTACCAATTTTTGGTCCTACAGTTGATTTTCTTAAGGCGCATTGCTGGAAAATTCGGTGTCCACCAAAGATTAAATATTTCTTATGGCAATTGGTGTCAGGATGTATTCCAGTAAGGAAAAATCTACATTCTCGGGGATTATCAGGGGATTTATATTGTGATAGGTGTGGTGCCCCGGAGGAATCAATTAATCATGTATTTTTTGAATGTCCTCCAGCGCAGTAGGTTTGGGCACTATCCCAGATCCCATCTAATCACACAATTTATCCCACGGAATCAATTTTTACTAATATGGATTATTTATTCTGGAGAGTTCTCCCGAAATTAGAGGATCATCAGTTTGCATGGATATTATGGTATATTTGGAAAGCAAAGAATAATAAGGTTTTTAGCAATTTGGATATTGATCCTATGGATACCCTAAAGCTTGCGGAAACGGAATCAAGGCTTTGGAGAGAAGAACAAATTCTCCCTCCACCTGTAATAGGCCAACAATCTCTGGATTTACCATCCATACCAGGACGGTGGTGTTTTACTGATGGATCATGGAAGGATAAAGGGATTTTTTCAGGCCAATGGTGGTATATCACTTTAGAGGGTTTTGAGGGACTTATGGGAGCACGGAACGTCAGGGCTTCTTTATCTCCCCTACATTCAGAGATCGAAGCGTTACTTTGGGCTATGGAATGTATGCGGAACCTGAGGCAATACAGGGTTACTTTCGCGACAGATTGTTCTCAATTGGTGAAGATGGTTTCGGAACCAGAAGAATGGCCTGCGTTTGCAACTTATTTAGGGGATATCGAGACTTTGAAAGGAAGTTTTCACAGTTCAGATATCATTTATGTATCTCGCACGAAGAATTAGAAGGCCGACAGCCTCGCACGAAATGATAGGAACCAACCGACCTTTGTCGTGCATATGGATGCAGAGTTAGCAGTTTGGTTTACAGAGTCCTCTTGAGTCTGTAAAGTCGATGATAAAAAAAAAAAAGTAAGCAAAAATAAATGACCCTTATATGCACTCTTGCTAAAAGAAATATTTTACGACATTTTTGAAGACTGAAATCAATTATAGAATGCTTTTGTCATCAAAAAAACAGTTCACAAAAGAAAGAACTGTACATAGCTACTCAGTACTCAAATGTATGTAACCGTTTCCAACATACAACAAAACGTAACGTGAACATAACTATGCAATGCCGGCCAGACATTAATACACTTTCCTATTTGATATCTAAAGAGAGAGCAGATTATCAAACACCCAAAAACATAAAATACTGATATGTATAACTTGATAGATATTTATGATAACGCACTTTCATATCACTCACATCTCTTTAGATCTAGAGAGAGCATTATTTGATACAAACCACCCAAATACATACAGATAGATACACATATAGAGATATTCGACGAGTATCTATTCCTTAAACAGAAGCATCGCTCGTCGACGTCTTTGAACATTTCGACACTAGTTTGGAGCAAAATCTCCGGGTGAGCCACATTTTCATCAATCCTCTCATATGTCATGTTCAATTTCGCCACACCTCCAGGTCCTCCTTGCTTTGGGCTCACCTGGATCGTGATTAGGAAGCTCTTGAATTATTTCGAAGATCTCCCTCTATCACTCTCAGCTTTATCATATTCTTGCTCGGATCCACTGCCTCGATCCTCTCCTTGACCACATTTGGCTTCCCATCTGCACCAAAACACAGTTTTTACCAATTACATCTTCTAGCGTCCAGTATAATAAATGTAAAAAATAATACAAGTTTTCCTTACCAAGAACATAGTTCCAGGTGATGAGAGTGCCAACTCTTCCCATCTCTCCCCCTTGCACACTACATCCTGGACGGTTTCAGGAGAGGCTTTAGAAACATCTTGTGGTCTCACTGCGAACATGTGAAAGAATTTTGTGGCAGGGGCTTTGATCTCCACATCTGCCTCAACCTCTCCTTGTAAAGAAGACTTCAACATCGCTTGTGCCAATTTTCCAGATGATTTATCTAGTTTACTTTTAGAATGAGAGTGAGTTAGTGAGTAAGTACATTCATAACCCGTTTTATAGGGCGACCGTAGATAAAGTGGTAGATCGAGTGATTTAATTAAGTTTATCTTGACATTTTTATTCTTAAATTTTAATAGTTGCACATATATATCAATTACGTTATTTAAATAATGTCGAATTATATATCATCGTCTTTCCCCAGTCTTTAGATTAGCATTTGGTAATGCATGCTTCGTTTTCAGTTTTGTCCTAGTAAACTTTGGGTTATTGGTATGTTACTACTTACTATCCCCTATATATTAAAAGAGAAGCATTTTTAAGGTTTTCTTTAAACGGTTTTCGTGAGAATGCATGAGAATGCTCCATTCCACGTGTCACTCTGTGAGCGATTTTAAGAAAAACGGATCATTTAATGCTTAGCTTTCTTTCCTTATTTGCTTCAATGACAAAAAACTTAACAATTTTTTTTTTCATGCTCGAACAGTTTCTCTTGACATTTTTTTTTCATAGCTTTGATGTTAAACGACAAGAAACAAATAGCTTTGACGTTAGAGGAATATATATATACTACAGAACTTTTTTGTCCTTCATATTAAAAATTTACTTGATTGTATATTGGTTAGATGAAAGAAAACGAAAGATTTGATTGTATGTGCTCCATGCATATGGAAACAAATGAGCTAGAACTCAAATTCTGGATCCAAGCCCTTCGATGGAAACAAATGAGCTGGTCCACTTAATCTCAGCTACGGTTTGTAGACTCCAGTCGTGGTCCTTGGAGTATGCTCTCTCGTGAAGAAACACTATTGATATGAAGATTGTAGCAAGTGTCACGAATGAGCATCGTTGTAAATCCTACATTGCCAATAACGGTCCTGCGTTGCTTACCACCTTGATCTCGGCTGAAGCAGTAACCTCACACACACATCATCTTGATAGAGCACATACTCTTCTTACTTCTATCAGAAGTAAAAGAGTTGGTAACTATGTGCTGCATTATCATGTTTCTCTAGCCTTTCTCTATCTCATGGAGTTATGTTTTTTTTTACATGCCTATTGGTGTGTTTAATTCGTTTGTTTGGTTTTTATACTTTATGGGATCCTTTGCCTTGGTAGCTTAATAAACTTTCAGCGTTGAGAAAAAAAGCAATACATGGATCATAGCATCACGCAATCTTCATAGCCTGACAAAAACTTGAAGAACGTACGGGTTATAATCATAGCATCACGTGATAATCATAGCAAAGCCTTCACGTTATATATTATTCCTGCAGATGTTGATAAGAACATGCACGACTCGTGGAAAGATTTGAGTTCAGATCATACACCGTTATGTTGCTGGCTGAAGAGATTATATATATGTGTTCATTATGAAATAACTCGGGTAAACAAGGTTGAAGATTTCTCTATCTGTGTTGAAGATAATATTAGAGATCCTTTTATTGTCGTTGAAAGACCCCAACCCCCATTAGGAAAGATAACATGGTTGAAAATTTTTAATGGGTGAGATAACTGAAAATTTAAACGTGTTTTTCATATTATCGTTCTCGGATCATGCAGGACTGATGTGGAAATCTTCAACGATATAAAAGAGTCGTACTGCATTCTCTTGCTGGCCGAACAGATTATATTATAAATATATATATATATATATATGTGTGTTTTTTACGATTTGTGTTAACTGAAAAGTTATAACTTAATCCACCCATGGCTTATATCTTACAACTTACATGTGTTCTATTGACCCACACAACACAGTGTAGGAAGACTTTTTATTTACAAAATTAATAGAAAACTTGGTCACTATAGTTTTGACCAACAATTTGATTTTTTCAAGATAAACTTTTGTAAATGCATTAAATCTAACTAACTTATATTTGCTTGGTTACCAAGTTTTCTATAAATTATAAAAAAAATATTTTAAAATTAATCCATAAGTAGAAGTGGAGCGGATCAGGTATCAGGAGTATATTAGGATAACCGGATCCAGATCTGGATCCATTGGATCCTTGAGATTGTTACTCAGATCCGATTCGGGTCTTCCGTATATCCAGACTAAAATCTGAATATCCGGGGATATCCAGATCCAAATATTTTTCTAAAAAATTAAAATTAAAAATTAAATTAAAACTAGCTAATTAACCATTTATATAATCTATTTAAAATAATTTTAAAAAATAAAATTGAAAAATTATTGAAATTTAATAAAACTAAAAGTTTGGTTATTTTATATATAAACTATATATGGTATACATATATAAATATAATTATATTTTAAATATTTTAAATATATAATAGGTCTGGATCCGGATACCCGGACCTAAAATTTCACTACCCGAATCCGTATAAACACTACCCGGATCAGGACTCCCCCCAATATCCATTTTTCGAACCAGATTGGAGCGGATACCAGATCAGATTGCGGATCCGGATTTTAAGTTTCAGGCCTATCTATAAGTATAAATATACAAATTTTTATATTATGTCTAACATATATGAATGTGCAAACAATACAAATAATATTTGATGTCATTTTTCTTCAACTAATATCTAGATTTGATTTGATTTTTCATGTGTTTAAAGGTTATAAAATGAAAGCATTGGTTCGAATCAAAACTGTCTAAAATTCATATAACATGAAACCAAACAATAATAATAGTTTTGTGTTTGTCACAAAAAAAATCAAAAATCATAATCATTTAACCAAACAAAACAAAATAAATATGGACTTTGAATTATAATTATATTTTACGAGATTAAAAACAACGAAAACAACAACCTAATACCGAACTAATATCTAGACTAAACAGATCTACTGACTTATATCTTAAAAATAACGAAATTAATTATCTCATTCCGTGCAAGGCACGGGTTATTACCTAGTGTTCTAGTTATATAAGTACCACTTTTTTTAAAGCTGTTAAAATTTCAACGCCGTCAAATATTTATGGAAATGAAATAGACCACAAAATATTGATTGAACTTTTTCAAGATTCATTGTCAAATCAAGAGACTTGCGGAATGTTGGAATATATATGGTCCCTATATGTTGATAAAAAAAAAAGTTATGGTCCCTAAGGCAAGTGAAGAATCAAACCAACTTGTTGGTAACAACTAAAAGATTCTTGTACTCTATAATTGTGGGTATTGATTCAGTGATAGGTCTCCGCACCAAAGACTAACCCAAAAAGGTAAAAGTAGAGCCATCTACAAACCCTTCTCAATAATAATAGAAATTGAGATCATGACTTCGCGGTCACGGATGTAGAGACTGCAACAAACACATTTTTTTTAATCTAAATTAGCTTCTTGTACTCCCATTCCCGTATCACAAAATGACATCTATATATCCACTTTGGGCACAACGTAAGGGTTATCTTGAAACTCTTGTATTATATAAGTAACCCTCTCTAAATACTAGATGTAAGAAAGCCATGGCTAGGATCAGTAATTACACTCATTCGGAACCGAACAGAAGTAGTTGTTGAAACTAAACTGAAGATGTATGGTCAAGACGGAACTGAAGTTTTTCATGAAGTGCGACATGAACTATGATACGAGATGAGGATTCGAGTGGTGTGTGAGTCAAGATAGGAGCATAAAAGGAAGATTTACTGAAAAGTCTGTTTAAAAGAAGTATTGGAGAAGAAGCAATCGATCTTGTGAGATAAGGAATATTGGTTTATTCGCTGAAGAATTGTATATGGATAGTTTCCATTAGGTGGATGTTTAGGTCTATAGTTTTCCTCTAAAGTATGAAGAGGACGTTGGCATTTTTGTGGTCAGTTAACATACATAGAGAACTTTTAGCAAGAGAAAATTTTGTACGTCCGAATAAGAAAAGCAAATCATATAGGGATTAGGAGCTTGAGTGGTTCATAAACTGTTACAAGTTTGTGAAGGAGTGAGACTAGTCAACAAGTCAATGTTTGTCTTGAGCTTAATTGAAAAATGAGTTATTCTTGGGTTCACCCCTAGAGTGAACATAGAGTTTCACCCAACCAATAGAAATCACTCATTTCACAATTGATATCTTTTAAATAAGGAAACAAAATATTGTCAAGTTATTTTATGTTTTAAAATAAATAAAATAAAAACAAATATAAATAGTAGTAGTTACAAAAAGTAATTTAAAAAATATATTTTAACATTTTCAAAGAATAAAATAAACCCTAAACTCTAAATCATAAACCCTAAACTCTTGGATATACCCTAAACCCTTGGGTATACCCTAAACCCTTGGGTATACCCTAAACCCTTGGGTATATGCTAAACCCTTGGATAATCTTAAACTCTAAATCCTAAACTCTAGTATATGCAAAAATATATATATATTTTAACGCCGTCATCGAAATATTAAACTCTAAATCCTAAACTCTAAACCCTAAACCTTTGGGTAAATCCTAAACTTTTTTTTAGGATTAAGGATTTGGTATTTTTAAGATTTAATGTTTAATGTTTTTAATTTAAATTTTAGAGTTTAGGCTTAGTGTTTTGATGACGGATTTAAAATATTTTTAACTTTTTGCATATATTACTATTTTTATTTATTTTTAACATTTTTATTTTAAAAACATAATATAACTTGATAATATTTTATTTCCTTATTTAAAAGATATCAATTGTGAAATGTGTGATTCCTATTGGTTGGGTGAACCTCTAGAATTCACTCTAGGGGTGAACCCAAGAATAAGTCTTCCAACATTCCGCAAGTCTCTTGATTTGACAATGAATCTTGAAAAAGTTCAATCAATATTTTGTGGTCTATTTCATTTCCATAAATATTTGACGGCGTTGAAATTTTAACAGCATTAAAAAAAAGTGGTACTTATATAATTAGAACACTAGGTAATAACCCGTACCTTGCACGGAATGAGATAATTAATTTCGTTATTTTTAAGATATAAGTCAGTAGATCTGTTTAGTCTAGATATTAGTTCGGTATTAGGTTGTTGTTTTCGTTGTTTTTAATCTCGTAAAATATAATTACAATTCAAAGTCCATATTTATTTTTTTTTGTTTGGTTAAATGATTACGATTTTTGATTTTTTTTTTGTGACAAACACAAAACTATTATTATTGTTTGGTTTCATGTTATATGAATTTTAGACAGTTTTGATTCGAACCAATGCTTTCATTTTATAACCTTTAAACACATGAAAAATCAAATCAAATCTAGATATTAGTTAAAGAAAAATGACATCAAATATTATTTGTATTGTTTGCACATTCATATATGTTAGACATAATATAAAAATTTGTATATTTATACTTATAGATAGGCCTGAAACTTAAAATCCGGATCCGCAATCTGATCTGGTATCCGCTCCAATCTGGTTCGAAAAATGGATATTGGGGGAGTCCTGATCCGGGTAGTGTTTATACGGATTCGGGTAGTGAAATTTTAGGTCCGGGTATCCGGATCCGGACCTATTATATATTTAAAATATTTAAAATATAATTATATTTATATATGTATACCATATATAGTTTATATATAAAATAACCAAACTTTTAGTTTTATTAAATTTCAATAATTTTTCAATTTTATTTTTTAAAATTATTTTAAATAGATTATATAAATGGTTAATTAGCTAGTTTTAATTTTAATTTTTTAGAAAAATATTTGGATCTGGATATCCCCGAGCGCACGCGTAGCGCCTAGCGATTAATGAAAAACTCGGAGACTAATCGAAGATTAATCGGGGATTAATTTTAGGGCATCTATCAAAACAGAAGAGTTATATTGAAAATATGTCTGTGAACCACGAAGATTAGTTGTGGTCTAGTGGTCTGCTCCCTTCTATAAGTTTCAATCAACCAGGGTTCAATTCTCAGTGTTGCCTTTTTTTGTTTTTTTCACTGCTAGGTTAAATGAAATGGGAAAAGACAAAACTGTCTCCATCTTCAACCTAAGGCCCTGCGTTTTTTTGGCTGCCGTTTTATTTTTTTTTCTTGCGATTTCATCTTTGTTCTCATTAATATCGTTCACTGTAACGCAAATTGAGTAGATCTATAACCTAACATGCCATTACGAACAATAAATCAACAAAACATTGGACTTTTTATTTTTTTCCGATGAACAACCGAATTGGAGCAAATCGCTGCGGTGGGTCACCGTTTCACGCGTTTCCGGGGAATATACCGCCGCCTAGAACGCGTTTTCGAACAAGGGTTACGTCTATGGATTTCTCCAACGTTGCGTATATGTATGTTACCCCTAAAGAATAAAATTATCAATTTACAGAATTTGTTCTTTACAGAATTTGTTCTTTTTTACAAAATCATATACAAATTTCTAGGTATGCAATTAACAAACTATAAATCATATACAAATTTTTCTATTAACAATCTTTAATCAATAATTTTTCATAGTATCTTCTACGCGATTCACCATTATTTTGAATTTCTTTATGGATAATTTTTTTTGATAGATTCGATTTAATTGCACATACTAGGAATATCCAAGCACATGTACGTGATTAGAGGTCTTATGACATGAATTTTAGTTTTAGACTTTGAGAAAATTAAAAAATATATGAATTTTAAACGGCTTATCTGAACATGAATCAAGCATAGAAGGGTTTGAACTGAACCTCGACCAAAATTTATAACTACATTAATATGGTTGAAATCTTGAAACTCAAAAATTCTAAATCTGTATAGATCCAAACCGAATCTAAATGGGTACCTGAATCCAAATGAATATATGAATCCAAATGGAAACCAACATCATATAAATATATTTGAAAAATAACTAATTACTAGATTTTGACCCGCACGTCCGTCCGGGTATATTTTCTATAAATATGTTACTATTTGTTTTCTATGTTAATATTAGAGTTGGACAAAAAACCCGAATCCAAAAAATTGAACTGATCCAGATCCAAAAAGAAGTACCAAATCCGAACCGAAATTGATTAAATATCTAAGTTATTCAAAATTTTGGTATTTAGAGAACTAAAACCGAATCCGATCTGAATCGAAGTATTTCAAATATCCGAATGTATTCGAAATAGATTTATATATATATATATATATATTAGATTTAATGATTTTAAAAACATCCAGAATATATATGGTACTTTTAAGTTGGTTTAAATAATTGATAATATACATAAATAGTCATATGTAAATATCTAAAGTCATTCATTAAAGTATACTCAAAACACCAAAAAAATAAAATAATTATTAATTCTCTATCCAACTATTTAAATCAAACCAATGTCGACAAAAAAAAAGATCAAACCAATTTATATCTTAAGTTTAGGTATTCTGACATATGTTATTCAAATTTATATGTAACATATTATTTTGCTTATATATTTTGCAAAATTTAAAGTATATAATAAATTTTAAAATAGTTTAAATGGGTTATCCGAACCCGAACGAACCCGCAAAGATTTGAATCGAATCCAAACCAAAATTTAGAAATAGTCGAATTAGACTGAAATCTTTGACACTGCGAACCCGAAATCTAAACAGACCCGAACTGAACCCGAATGTGTACCCGAAAGCCCACCCCTAATTCACTATCTATTTTTTTCCTTTAAAAACAGAGTAAACATATAATTAATAGTATTTTATACGTACTATCATATAAATAATCATATATATTATATTTTAAAGTTTAATGTGAAATAAAAAATCATAATTTAAGTTGGTATATGAAATTTGAATTTTTATTGTAGTTTTCTTATATATATTGAAAACATTTTTCAATAATGGTTATTGGAAAATATTTTAGTAAAAATAAATTTTTGAATATATGTATATGTTGAATCAATTTTTGATATAAATCAAATTTAAACTATTATTTTGATTTAAAATATATATAAAGTTTTAATTTTCTTTTATGATTATCTTAGACTAATGATATTTTTAGATAATTAGATTAGCTAATTTTAGTATATTTTAAAGTTGGCACAAATATATAGTATCTCATAATATAATAGATTTCCAATTTTTCTTAATAATATAGATTCATTCTTTTTCTAATATACTGTTATATGTGTTTCCAAACAACATTATACATTTTCTATATTGCTATTCATGTTTCCAACAAACCTTTTTTTGTTAAACTGATATTCATGTTTACAAACAAACTTATTTTTTAAACTACTATCCAAGTTTCCAAGCAAACATTTTTTAAAAATTATTATTCATGTTTCCAAATAAACCTAATTTATACTTCAGTTTTAATAATATAGATTGTTTTAGGAATATTATCAATCTTAGAAATCAAAGAAATTCAATTGGTTTTGATTTGGTGCACCGATATTATGATATCTAATGATATATTGGTTTTGATCCTACATATCAATAGTTAACCGAGGATTATTTTGTATGGAAACACGTTTGTTTTGATTTATGCAGACCAAACTAAACCAAGACATTGGTATTTACATGGTTTCCAATTTACAGAATTTGTTCTTTTTTATGTGTGAACCGAACTATGTATATACAAAATATTGGATAATAATTCAGACGACATGTTTGTTTTGATTTCTATTGGAACACATTTGTAGAAATATTGGTATTTTATGTAGTGGGGACCGTGTATTAAAACATGTTTGTAAGTCATATAGAGATTGTGGCATATTTGATTCGGTTTGAACTTTTACGTAAAACGACATAACCGGTCAATATACTGAAACATATTTAATTCGGTTAAGTGAAGCACGCATGTCATAATTAAAGTCATATTTCACTATGTTTTAGGTTCACGTTAATTGATTAGGTAGGATTTGTTAAGTCAAAAACGACAGTGTATTAAATCCAATGGCATAGATTGGTAAATATTAAGAAAAGATCAGGGTTAAGTACTAATTGTACTTCCCTTTTAATAGAATAGATAATAGAATAGATTTTAATAGAATAGATATTTGATTTATAAAAAAGAACAAAAACCCGCGCGGGCGCGCGGATCAAAATCTAATTAAAGTACCAAGTGTTTACAATTAATTGTTAGATAGAACCTTTACCGTTGAGAAAATATACATTTAAAAAAAAACATATGAGAAAAGGATAGAGAAAAAGTTTTTACTTTTAAACTTGAGAGTTGAAGCCGGTGATAACATTGCAACGACAAGAAAATGATCACTATCATGAAACAGGGAAATTATGGGATATGGATGGAATATAATGAAATAGAACCTCTTTGAGTTTACATGAATCGATGATCTCCCAAAAAGGAGGTATCCAGCCTCTAGGACTCTTAACATTTCGTTTTTTTACTGTAGTCCACTGCATATCTTGAACTTTCTGAGTTAGTTTGTTTAGTCTACCTCCTTGAGGTTTGAGAGGGATCACCCATCTCAAACCTTGTACACTCAGGGGTCATATTTAGCTTCACCTTGTTGCAGGATATTTTGGATCATAGCCATGAACTATGCAATCTTCGGGTGAGCCACATTTTCACCAATCTTCTCGTATAACATGTTCCACTTCACCACATTTCCTGTCCTCCTTGCTTCGGGGTCACCTGTGTGGGTTTGTGAAAGCTTATGTTCAATTCTATATATCCGATTAGTACGATGTTATACACTTTGAGTCTAAGAGGCTAGTCCGCAAGAATTTACTTTTGGTTTCATTCCCAAAATGTGTCATACTAATTAAAATTTAACATCTCTTTATATATCAGACACTTCTTTTCTAATTTTCCAATGTGAGACTAGTTTGATATCTCACAACCTGGACCGTGGATAGGAAGCTCTTGAACTCTTTCATCAGATCTCCCTCTATCACTCTGTACTTTATCATATTCTTCTTCGGCTCCACAGCCTCTCCTTGGCCACTTTTGGCTTCCCATCTGCATTGAAAACGCAGACTTTACCAATAAAATCTTATAGCGTCCAGTAAATTATAGATGTATACAACTTTTTCTTACCAAGACATAGTTTCAGGTGATGCGAGCGCCAACTCTGCCCATCTCTCTCTCTTGCATACTGGCTCCCTGGATGTTTTCAGGAGATGTTTTAGACACATCTAGTGGTCTTACAATGTGATAGCTTCTCGTATTCCAGTTCCCATATAAAAAAAGCAACCTCTATATATCCACGATGGCTTTTCTTTCAACAACATTCTACAGCGCGCTTATCGTTGTATGTAGCAAACTAAACATGCATTATTTTGAGACGTTTAATCATGAGATAGATCCTACTTCATGTTGCTGTTAAATATTGATGATTTTTTTGGTGCTTTATCTCTTGTATAGTCTTTTGATCCAAGATAGCACGGATGCCACACAACGACTAAACTAGAAAGTAACACAAGTCTTACCTTACGAAAGTGTCGACCTGATACAGTGAATATGTTGAGGCCCTCTTTCACCTATTCGACTCTATTAACAAGAATCTTATATTTCCGCCAAAACAGAAAAAAATAAAAAATTTCCATCAAAACTATAAAATTGAGGTTTTCCGTCAAAACTTTAAAACCGAGTTTTCTGCCAAAATCGTAAAAACAGAGTTTCTCGCCAAAAACACAAAACCGAGTTTTCCAGCCAAAATCGCAAAACCCAAGTTTTCCAGCCAAAATCGCAAAACATAGTTTTTCCGCCAAAATTGTAAAAATCGAGTTTCCGGCCAAAACCATAAAATTGAGTTTTCTATCAAAAGCGCCGTCAAAACCGCAAAACCGAGTTTTTCCGCCAAAACCGTAAAACCGAGTTTTTCCGCCAAAACCGTAAAACCGAGTTTTCCCGCAAAAACCATAAAACCGAATTTTCCATCAAAACCGCAAAACCAAGTTTTCCCGCCAAAACCGTAAAACCAAATTTTCCCGCCAAAACATAAAAATTGAGTTTTTCCGTCAAAACCGTAAAATCGAGTTTTCCAGTCAAAACTGTAAAATCGAGTTTTCCCACCAAATAAAAACGAGTTTCCTGCCAAACGTAAAAAATGAGTTTTTTCCTTCCGTAAAGTTGAGTTTTCCCATCAAAACCGTAAAATTGAGTTTTCCCGCCAAAACTGTATAATCGTTTTTTCCACCAAAATCACATAATCACATTTTTCATAAAAAATAATTAATTAATTATATTAAGTTAAATGGGTTAATAGGATCTTCGGTAATTTTAAGTAGAACTCATTTAATAAATGAGTTTTAACAAAACTATCCATTTAAAATCCACTAAACTAAATGTATTTAAACGGGCATTTATTTTTTGAGAAACCCATTAAAAACCCCCGAACAGAAACCCATTTTAACATCCCTAAACAAGATCCTCCCGAAGATGCATAAATGACAGTAGTGAAAGAAAAAGTCACAGACTTGAGAGGCTAGAAACTGTTTTTAATTATTCTTCCGCAACTTGTCTCTTTGAAGAATCCAAGGAAAAAAAAGCAGACAAGAGGAAGAGACATTGATGATCTTGTTAGTGAAAATAAGGATTAATCTTGTTAGTCGAGAATCTCATAGCAGCCACCTGCCACCCTTCCGTAGTCATCACCATGGTTCATCACCCATCAGGTACTTTATTGGTTTATAAAGATCGAATTTATATCCTCTGAGATGGAAACAAGGTGTGTGAATGATACCTCTCCTGATGCTATATCTCTTGTTTGCTTTTTTTTAATAAATGAATTTGGCTCAGAAACTAAAGACTCGTAGTGTGGAAAATAACTGTAAGTCTGTAACCCAGAGTGGAACGACAATTAACTAAGCCTTGCAGTCAGTGATCCTAGTCAAGTGTATCTTGTGAGTTATTTTTTTGATCTTGGGGGTCCTAAGATTTATAGAGCCAAAATTTTGAGGTGAATCTTAATAAAAAAAAAAGAAGTATTTCTACAGTTTAAGAGCCATAGGACCTATCACCAATGTATAATAGCTTTTTACATGTAGTTAAGCGAAAGTATCACCGGGCAGGACCGGCCGGTACGTGGGACTTGTTGATCAAAGAGTCTTTGATTGTTTTCTTTTCTATTCCGCTTACAGGAAATGTAAAATAAAGACACATTCACTTCGCATGACAAGATAGGAGATGTGGTAATAGACATCAGGCCGTTTCTAGAGGCTCAAAGAAAACTGCTTGGCTGAAGAGAGTTGAATCATCTTCAGTAAAGGAAAGATGGTCCACGACATGTTTCTCAACCTGAGATATGTTGAAAGCGGTGAGGTTGAGATTCAAATTGAGTGGGTCGGTGTTCCATGGTCAGACAATCTTTGAAAGAAAACAACAAAAAGCAAGTGTAATATAATGCAGGGGAAATGTTGATATGCTCACAGCTAACCTAAAATATTACAATGTGTATATGTGCACATGCGTCGGTTTATGCCTTGGAAAAGAGGTGTTCGCGGATCTCTTTGGTCATCAATTCAAAGAACTGCAGAGCCACCTTCTCACCAGTCAAGAAGAAATATCATTGCAACACACAAGTTACAGTTTACAACTTATAACTTCAAAGATACGTAACACACTAGAAATCATGTATATATGATTATGACATACTTGCATAATATTAGATCTCTTCAATCATATAGAGAGCACATTATTGATAAATATAAGCTTAACACCCAGACACAATATATAGATAGATACATAGTTGTACGGATAGATGATAGACTGATAGATGATGAATAGATATCTGAAGAATCCTCTAGAATTCAGAAGAAAGCATTTTGTCCATGCCCCTGGAGGCATTGACAAACAGCACGAGTATGTCCTCTGGGTCAGCCACCTTCTTATCAATCTTCTCATACTTCAGGTGACACTTAACCAAACTTCCAGGTCCTCTTTGTTTCGGGGTCGCCTGAATAGTGAGGAAGAAGTTCTTGAACTCATTCATTAGATCTCCCCCAATAACCCTAGCCACCATCAGATTCTTCTCCGGCTCCAGTGCATCGATCCTCTCCTTCATCACCTTTGGCTGTCCATCTACACCCAAAACGGGTGTTTACGTTTTCATGTTTTTGCAAAACAATATATCTAACGAGTCGATAGTTTTTATGCTTACCGGTGACGTAGTTCCAGAAGAGAATTCTTCCAACTTCTCCAGGCTCTCCCTCGAGCACATCACATCTCTGGAGGTTTTCAGGACTGGCTTTCGGAAGATCGTTTGGTTTTCCAGTGAGCATGTGGTAGTACTTCTGGGCGGGAGCTTTGATCTCAATAGTTGTCTCAATCTCCCCTACCATAGAAGACTGCATCGTAGTCCGTACCATTTTTCAGACGGTGTTTAGTGTCTCTGGGTGTTAATGTGAGTGTATGAGTATCTTAACAATTCATTAGCCTTTTTATAGAGGAAGTAATGAGAAAATTTGACTAGGCAGAAAAATGGGATATAGTTAATCTTCTAGTGACCCTTTTTATTCCCAGAAATTTAATCTCAGATAATATATAATATATATCGTTGTTATTTGAACCGTCCCTTTACTAAAGCATAAGAAGCATTAGCTTTCACTAATATATATTCTGGATATTATCTTAGTAGAGTTGGTTTGAATAGGTACCTTTCACTTTTACCATGCATCAGTGAAGTTCGATGCAGCTATGCTTCTTTACATCTATACTATTAAAAGGAAAGCAGTCTTGAAAGTCGATTTATGCAAGTTATTTTGGACCCTTTCATTTTCAAATTTTTTTGGTCTTACCCTATTTAATATAACTAACAATATTGAATTACTAACAATACATAACCAAATATTTCTCTAACCATATCCACATCTTTCTCTACGATATACCAATGTTTATTTAGTGGACCATAATATGTCCTACTCCTACACGATCGAGAATGATTTTTTTCTTCTAAACTACACGAGAATGATATACACAACACACAATATAGTTTATATATTTTAATATACTCCTAATTCTAATTAAACATGTATCTTTAATCTCATTTCAATACAAGACTCATTTCACCTGATATATAAACCTACTCCACATAGAAGACGAGACACTAAAGAAATCTATATCCATTTTTTCAACTGAAATCCATAACCTTATACGTGTGAAGTTACAACACTAAATTACACACGTCTTCTAATTATTTCAATATAAATAAAATGTAGTCTAACTTCTATATGTTTAAGCATGAACTTATTTTTTATTATTGTTTATATTTTTCATGTTTTTACAAAATCACCATGAAAATGAAGTCCGACTTATGTAAAAGCTTTGGATGTAGTATGCAAAAATATGTCTTGAACCAGTTTTGCAGCTGATATTTTATTACCTTAGAAAATATGAAAATAGTGATATGCTTTGTGAACTCGATTGTATAGGTAATATGGGTAGATAAATTTAATGTGAAATTCCTATTATATAGGTAACAAAAAAATCTCCAAGATATCAATACTATTCAATTCAAAAGTTATACCATGATCTTTTAACAAAAATATTACATATTTCATAGGTTTAGGGCGAGATTTATGTTGATTAAGAAAATGTATATTTTGATTTCAAATATTCATTATTTAATTTATGTGCGCTATATAACCAAGACATTATTCCATAGTATCATTCTTATATTAATTGGTTAACAAATTTTGCATATATTATATAAATAAATAGGTATAATTTAGGATCTTCTAAATATCTTCATTCGTAACTAACAAATTAACCAAAATTATAACCTAAAGTATTTTGACGCCAACTCCATTAACAACATACTCTTATAAATAGTTTTTTCATCTTAAAGCTTTGTCAACCCCAAATATCATTTTATTTTATTTTATTTCAAACATGAATCTTAACTTTTAAAAGATATTAAACTTTTAAAACTTTAACATCTTTAATTAAATATATTTTTATCATTTTCTCCTTGAATGTTATTTTGGAACAAAAATTTTAAAAGATTATTTAAAAGAATTTCCCAAACTTATATAAATAAAATTTTTATTTGATAAAATAAATTGTTCAGCTAACTAATAAAACACGATAAACAAATATGTTAAATAAAGAGATTGATGATGCAGATCAGAATGATATGAAATCTTTACAATTATAATTTCCTTAAAAATAACAAAATTAAAATATATACACAAATTTAATCATAAATCATATAAAATGTTAATATATATATATATATATATATATATATATACATTATGTTTGTTACATAAAAAGATACATGGTCTCATTTCAATATTCAGAGAGTGAGTTCTTTTGTGGACTGAACTTCTCATATTGCGGATTAATCTGGACCTTCAATTAGTTTGGAATACTCATGTAAAACAATTTCTTTTAAAAAAAATATTAATCACATGCTATAAAGCTCGACTTAAAAGATTGAATCAATTTTCTTAATAAATATCATCAAATTTATATGATTTTTATCGGGTCAATCAGTATTTGATTATAGGTTAATGATAGATCTTTGGGGGTTTACCGAGTTTTATTGGTTTTAACACATTGTATTTTAACTAAATCTGAATCGGATTATAGACGGGCTAATACCAAATTTATCGGTTTGACTACGGGTCTAAATCAAGTACGAAAACACATATATAATTTTAACTTCATCCCTTTTTTGATATAATACAAATTTATTACTTAATAATGTACATCAAACCCAAACTACTTATTCATGTAAATATTGTTATTATCGAGAAAAAACCCACGCTTTAAAGCGCGGATCAAAATCTAGTGTTTATTATATTTATAAATGAATATTGGGGACCCATTTTTCTATAACGATTTAGTGATCTCTCTTTCTTAGTAGTTGTCCACATGTCTTTTTTTTTTGAACACCTTCCACAGATGTCTATCAACACTGTTTACTCTCTCCATTTGAATATGTATGATGTTTTAGGAGATCTTTTTGTTTTATAATATAAAATATTTTCATATATCTGAGTAATTTTAACTTTATCAAAAATTATATAATTAATTGTGTGTTTTAGTGTTTTGTTTATAATTAAGTAAATTTTTAAATTATATTTTCAATAACTTTTTGAAAAGAAATAATTTTTTTTAACATGTAACCCTTATTATTCATATATACTATAACAAAGAGTATTTAGAGAGGGATTTTAGAAACAACATATTGAAAATTTAAATAATAAAAACTAGAATTTGACCCGCATGTCTGTGCATATATTATATTTATTTTTAAAATTTATAATTTTAATATTACCGTAAATATTTT
This sequence comes from Raphanus sativus, assembly GCF_000801105.2. Taxonomy (NCBI): domain Eukaryota; kingdom Viridiplantae; phylum Streptophyta; class Magnoliopsida; order Brassicales; family Brassicaceae; genus Raphanus; species Raphanus sativus. Next base: position 35,115,487 of record NC_079516.1, on the reverse strand, counting down.
AAATATATGATATACATATTAGTATTAAATATTGTACAATTCTATAATCTTATTGTTTTAAGTTTCTTATACAGTATTATTAATATATAATGAGTTGTTGTATACATGTATTAATTATTATTACATATTAATATATTTCTGAGTTCAATATAGTAAATTCATATTCTTAAATAATCAAATAGAGAATCATGTACAAATATATTTTCTAAAAGTTTCTGTGGTTTGCATACAATGCATTTATAAAGTTTATTTATTTATACTACAGAAATGATATCTCTTAGGTAGTTATGTTTTCGTATTGTATTTAAAATATATTTTAGCATCTATCAATATAGTATATTTCAGGATTTTATAAGTAAATATATTATTCTGTTTAAGTAGTTCAGCTCTATTATCGTAGTACATTTTATAAATAGTAGCATCTATCATATTAGTTTGGTAAACTTTATCGATATAAGATATTTTTGATGTTATGGTATTAATTTTTCTGATTTTTTATTCAATTAATACATTAAAATATTATACTATTTTATTTTTATAACATTATTTGTTTTTTCACTGCAAAATTTTATATTTTAACATCTATCATTTATCTTTTATAAAATTTGAATTATTATGATTATGAGTTTAAAATATTTAATATCACAATTGTATATTTGGTCAATAGAAATTTGGAAAATTACACAAATATTTTTGATTTTGGAATATTTTATGACTTTTGAATCTTTTTGTTACTAAATCTATATAATAAAACTGAAGTACACTTTTTGATATCCCCTCGATTTTTTCTAAATATTACATTTGTGCCATTGCTATTTATTTATGAGTGAAATTAATTAAAGATATAATAAGATTATATCCTTAATTACGTCTAACAACAAATATTCAGTCAGTTAATTCGGCTAAATTTTCGTGAGGTTTAATTAAAGTAATTACGTGCACAACCAAAATGTACGATGCAAGCAAAATGCATAGTAAATAAGTAAATAGTTGCATATGCTTTATGTTATACATTTTATACAGTTTTCATACTTTATACATTTAAATAATCCTACACGGTAAATTATATATCATCATATTTTGTTGATAAATTTACCCGCTTGGAGAATTCTGTGCAAACAATACGACTTAAATATATACATTATGTTATGACTAGTAACTTTTCTTATATAATTTACATTAAATAAATATATCCATAGGGTAACATATACACATCAATAAGAGCCACACATATTTTGACATACAATATTATAGAATTGTAAAAATATAATTCATATACAAACTAAAATTTATGATTTATTTCATTACACTTATCAAAATACATAGATTATCGTATTTGATTTTAAATTAAAAAAAATCAATGAAAACATGTTAAAAACACGAGTTAAATAAATAGATTTCCAATAACAAGGGTTCAAATAATTTGAAATTCTCAAATTTCTGGTCCAGTTAATAAAAAAGAACTAAAAATGATATATATATATATATTTTTTAAATTATATACAAAGCTTAAAATATTAAAATTATATATTTAATTTATAATGATCATTAAAAATTTAATCAAAAATTAATCCCACGCTTTTAAATTGCGGATTAAAATCTAGTTAATGCATTACTTTATAAAACATTAGTTGAAATTTAATTATTGTATATATTCAACAGAATTTATTATAATTTCAAATTAATAATAAATTTATTGGTATATTATTAATATGTTTAACGAATATTAAAATTGTAAAGTCTTATAATAGCATACTTTTAACACATGAACTAAAGGTTGGTTATATAATTTATATTTTGTATATAAATATTTTTAGAAAATATATTATTGTGAGTTTCAAAATAAATAAAAATTTTAATATATAATATTTTATTGTGATTATAAAAATTGTATGTTAACAATTTATTTTTGGGGTATAAAATATTACATGATTTACGAATTTTAACATTTTTTTACAGTAAGTGTTATTTATTTATTTAAATAAAAAACCTTTAAAAATAAAATATGTCAACTTATCAATTTAATATTGTTTTTTATATTTATTTCATATGTCATTTCTATTTTAATATAAGATAGACTATAATTATAAAATTTATAAAATATAGCATATAAGTTTTATTTTTAATTAACATTAATTTATAATAATAATTACGAAATTAATTAATAAATTAATTTATATAAAAATTATATCTTTAGTAAGATCTTGCTAGATTATTTCTTAACAAATTTTTTATAATTAAAATAAAACTAAAATTGATTTATTATTATATCGTTATTTATTATTTTTTAGAAATGATATATATTTTATTGATTAATGTAAATAATCAAATATGTCATATTAAATGATTAATTAAATTGTCCTCCTATCATTTTGTACCGTAGATTTTTTTTCTTCTATTTTAATAGAAAATATTTTAATAGAAAAGATGACATAACTGTAGCTTTAAAAAATATACTGATACAGTAATAAAGTTTCTACAGCTGAAAAGATAGGGCTTTAGAAAATAAGGTTGTTACAGCCATTTTTCTATTTTTTTGGTTGTAGCTTTAAAACCGATATAAAATATGATATGAATTTGAGTTTTGTTTGAGTTTTGTGATTTTAGTTTTTGGTTTGGTTCATCTAAATTTGCAATTATACTTTATTTATAGTAATCTGTGCGCTGGCATGTGTTATTTTTTATTTATACTTATAAATTTATATTAAATAGTATATGATGTTTGTTATTTATTAAGTTATAATAGTAGTCTTAATTTGGTTTTGATGTTTAGAACCAAAAAGTTCTGAAAAATATAAGATATTATCAAAATTACCGAATATTGAATATTCTTTCTAATCCATGATTATAGCATAAATTTAAAATATATTAATATATTATCTTTGATATTGTTACTAACATCAAAAAATTTGATATCAATGGAAGATGGTAATTTAAAATTTAAAATTCACAAATTTAGGGATATATTTGTTTCAAAGATATGTCTATATTTTAAATAACAGATTTTGAATTTTGAATACATAAAAGTATATCTAAAACTATATAGAATGATATTGTTGAAATATGTATTTTATAGCATGCTATATTATCTTGGGAATATATGATCATGTAATAATACATTTATGTTTTGTTTGGGTATATAACAGAGATTTGCGTATAAAATATGCGAAATGTTTAAGAAGAAGAACTCGATGTTATGTTATAATATAAAACTACTACATTTGCGATGTGTTTATAAGAAAATAAACCACAAGTAACATTCCTATAATTGGTCGAAACAATTTATAGATCTTGATCTTTAAGTTTTTTTTTTTTAATGAAATTTCAAATTTATTGAATTATCAAAAGAATATTATTTACGTATCAGTCACCTACTGTAATCTGTAGTATGAAAAAAGAATCTACATCGTAATCTGAAACCATCGCTGCATTAGTCCTCCCAGTTTGTGGTCTGATCCATACTTTAGAGAACTGATCCTGTTCCTCATGGCTTTATCAATAAGCCTACGCTTCTGATCCTGCAGCTTTGATGCCTCCTTCCATTTCTCTCCCTCCATATATGGTAAACTATCGTCTGAAACAAAAGTCTTGCTAGACACGGATCAACTCCCCTACCCCCCATTCTCTGCAACTGCTGCACCGTCCACTGCCAATCCGGATTGATGTCGCTTCCCACAAGTCTTCGGGCTAGTCTCTCCCATATCGTATAGGAGTAGGGACAAGTAAAGAACAGATGGTCTCTTGTCTCATCCCTTTCCCCACAAAGTTCACAGCCTTGGGTTATCCCCCATTGCCTCATTCTATCTCCCGTAGAAAGCTTGTTATTTATCGCAAGCCAAAGGATAAAAGAGAAACGAGGAACTCCCTGTAGAAACCATACAACTTTGCTCCGCCTTGGTCTAATCGGTTCCCAAGTCTGCTTTGCAGAGAAAACCACTTTGTAGTCATCCTCACTGTGCCTCCATAAAATTATATCACTTCCATCCTCAGGACGAGGTGGTTCTATTGCCATAATACTATTATATAGATCATGAGAACGCCTACCTCTCTGTCCTTTTATCCTCCAACCATCCATTGTTACTGCATCACAGACCTTAGCATGTCTCTGCACACCAAGAAGAATAGTACCTGCAGCTCCTGTCGTGTCTATCAATCGCCCCTGCCCTGCCCAATCATCGAACCAGAAGTGACAGTTCCTGCCATCTTTAACTTCAATCTTGAGGAACTGATAAGCTACTTCTCTCAGATTTAATAATTTTCTACATATCCAAGACTCCTCAGACTCATCCCTGACATCCAAGAAAGAGTTATACTTCAGCAGGTAGTGTTTTACCCAATTAACCCACAGTGAAGTGTGCTGAGTGAACAGTCGCCATATGAGTTTCAAAGCAAAGGCTCTTGCTGAATCTCTGACTTTTCTCACCCCATTTGATTTTTAAGTTTATAATCAAATAATCAATCCTTGGAAGTTGACCATATTGATAACCTGGAGGCAACAATAACCAAACAAAATAAAACAAAGACATAAACAGAGCCTAAAACCCATATATGTCCACAAGTCTATTCCTTCCACCTTTCCAAAAGAATTCGATATCAATGGAGCTGACCTAAGGAACAAATGTCTTGAGCAGTCCCAACCCTGAAGGGGATATCACCAAGCCATACTAGAACCAGCAGCATAAGAAACAATCGAGAGGTCAAAACTACACCAACTCCAGCAGCTGCTATCCATGTGAAACTTGTATGACCAGAAACCACCACTAAAACTAAGATACAAGGACAAAAGACCTTGAAACGCTACTTGGGAAAACGTCAAAGAAGACCACCAGCTCTTACACGCGAACACTCGCAAGGCAGCCAAGTGACCTACAGAACAAAAACTGTCCACCTCCTCGCAAGAGAAAAACTGAAGGTCAAGTTAACTGCTTCGTCTAGAAACCATCTCCCAGAACCACAAAGGACCAAGATAAGGTCTATTAGATACCTCCACAGCGAACATAAATCACAAAAAACGAACCCAAAAGGTCAACTTAGGATGCGACGAAGTGACTGAAACAACAAGAACCAAACAAAAGCAGTATTTCCAAGACTTCAAGCTAATAATAATTCACCAAACAAGAACATAAGTTCCGGTGATCGAGATGCTAGAAAAACCATCCTTCCCAGAGACACAGCCGGCGATAGAGATGCTAGAGGAACCATCCCCTCCCAGAAACAGAAAGCCGGTGGTAAAAAGTTTTGAGAACCTCTTTCCCCGGAGTCTTAGCCGCTCCGGTGGCGGTGAGAACCACCAACCACCGGAGTAAGAAAGAAAAGATCGATGGCTGCTCTTTTAACTAGGGTTTCAAAATTAATCGACGGCTGCTCTTCTAACAATAACCAATCTATCTATTAGATGTGATTTTAATAAGTTCAATTGATTTCTCCCAAATTAATCCAAATTTTCACAGCTCAGAGATTATCTATGTATCATGCACACAAAATCAGAAGGCCGACGGACTAGCACGAGGAGCTAGAAACCAAACGACCTTTGTTGGTCACATGGATGCGGAGCAACCAACTTGGATTACAGAGTCTATATGAGTTTGTAATAGTCGACGACAAAAAAAAAATATTCCAAACCGTATTTGTTTGGTTTAGATTAAAAATGGTTTGTTACTTAAATATTAATCCAAACCATAATTAGTTTAATTTAAACATACCAGTTACCATATAAAATTGTATATGTAGTATATTTAATCACAACATATTTAATAAGTCCAAATTAAAAACATGTCATATAAAGTTCAAATAAGAACATAAATTAATAGATTAGATAGCGCTTCCTTTTATTTGATAAAAATAGACTAGCTATAATATTATGTATATTTCCTAAATAACCATGTGATTTAAATATATATATTTTACTTTAAATAATTATATGCCAAGAATGAGAAAATCTACAACTGAAAAAAGAATAATGTCAAAAAACGTGTTTAAAAAGGAATTAATAATTTAATGAAATGCATTTTAGCCAAGAAGAGTGACAAGGGAATCAATTTTTCGGCATCCCTTTTCTTTTTGGAAAATTTGGTGGCAATTTTTAAAAACTTACTTTTAGCTAGTGGAATATGCTAAGAAAAAAACTATTCTGCACCACGGCTTTTCTAACTCACTCAAAGTATTGCTCATCGTGTTCAACATATCATTCAAGATAAAAAAAACATATCATTCAAGATAATTAGTAGAATATAAGTTACTAGGTAGTAGCGCTGTACGCAGAATGAAATAGTTTATTAAATGATTTATTGTATGTTATACCAAAAAGTTTATTGTATAGTTTTTTCTAGGGATATTCATTCATATATCCGTTTGGATTCAGTTGGTCTATTTTGATTTTGGATTTTTAGAGTTAGAAATTTGAATTGTATACGGATATCTATAATTTTTAGTTTAGATTTGGTTCAAATCATTGCGGCTTTAGTTCGGTTCGAGTTTGGATACCCATTTTAATTATGTATTTTTAACAAAAATTCAAATATACTTAAATTCTCAAAATTTGAAAATAAAATAATATAAAACCTTAAAATTGAATAAAGTAAGACTAAATATTTAAATTTACATAAAATTAGTTGAATTTAAATATTTAACATATTTAAAATAATTAACATATTTAAATATATAATTGCAATTTAAGATAATTTTGGTGTCCAAAATATTTTAGTTTGAATTAGATTCGGGTCTAGTTATCTAGATATTAAACTGTTGAGATCCATCTAAGTACTTAATCAATTTTAGTTTGTATTTAATATTACTTTGAAATCTAGTTCGGTTTGGTTCTACAGATCCAGATATTTTATCCAAACTTACTTTCTTCTCCTAATATAAAGCAAAATAAAATAAATTTACAACAGATATTTTCAGCTTGCTTAACATACATAATTATTGGACTATACTTTAATAATACCAATAAAAATGGTTGGTTGTTATGCCAATATTGTTGGGCATGTTACAAAATTGACATTGTCTATAACCACTAATGTGTATTTTCTTATAAAAGATTATTGGTAAATATAATAAAACACGAGAGTGAAAAGTGTTACCGATGCGTGGAAAATAATGTGATCTCTACATTCGGCTTCTGAATTCTGTTTTTCAATCGATTTCAAGAATCTTTTTCTAAGCGTTTCTTATTTCTTATTTTCTAGTAATTTGATTATGTTTCTAACTTTTGGTTAATTGTGAAAGTTCCGTAAAGAAAGGCAATATTTGGCTGAACTAAAGATCCGAATTTGTTTGTGGTGTTTTCTACATCAGTTTTCTTAATTCATAAACAATCACAATTATTTATTACATTTGTGTTCAGAAGCCTCAACCATGGCTAATTTCAGGAATATATGAAACTTTCAATTTCTAAAAACATTTACATTCCAGTATTTTACTTGAAGTGAATCTTAATGATTTTGTAATTTTTTTTTTCAAAATGATATTATTCAGTAGTTTGAACGGAGAGAATTTCAGTTCAATAATACAAAGGTTAAAAATGAAAGAACTAAAAATAAGCTGATTATAAAAAATTAGTGTAAACACATTAAATTATTTGCAGTTGAGTTAAAAATTAGAATGTAAACGCATTAATTATCAAACGATTATGAGGTCGACACGTCAGAATACTCAAATTAAAATCGATGTGAGACTGCCACGAGTCCAACGTAGTGTGAAAATATTTAGTGATAATACTTCTATTTTAATATATACTAGGTGTTTGCCCGCGATTTCGCGGAAAATAATATTATACGGAGAAATATATATGATGTTTTTAATATTACAATCACTAAAAATGATGAAAGATATTAAATTTTAAATTTTAACTTTAATTGTTTGATTATCAAAAATTTCAACATATATTTTTAGAAGATCTTAGATAGTTCAACAATATAAATATAAGTTACTAAAAGAATTTCTATGAAAGCCACATTATAATCTTTCTTTTATTCTACCTTTCATAGAGGAAAAAAAATTTGTGTAGTTCCAAGATGATGGTCAGAGTTTTCTATAGCTCCAACATCAGAATTACTGCTTTGTTTTACTTATATTTTTTATTTGTTTGATTATTTTTAATTTATTTTAAATTTAATAAAATTATTTTTTCTTTTATATTTTTCCGAAATATTTTTCAAAAACAAAAGTTTTAAATATGATTAAAGGTAATAACATTTTAGTTTAAATATGAACAAGGTATTCAAAACTAAAAATGGCAGATAATTGATTGTATAATTACTTTTCAATTTACATAGATAAATGAATAATTCAAATGCTAACAACCAATCAAATTACGAGAATTAATTATAAATTTCATCTATGAATGACACACGATGAATTTTATAGGATGATTTAATTAAATAAATTCAAATTCCAACAACCAATCAAATTAAGAGAATTAAAACTAAATTTCACCTATGAATGATACATAAGCGAAATTCACTATAGAAAAATTGAGTATTGATGACACAATCTTCTAAAATACATATTTGTTAAAGCTATTTTTGTTAGTATGATTTGTTTGGCTATTGATATAAGATTATTCTTAATTTAGTTTCTTTTAGAACAAAATTAAATAAATCAAAAATCAAAAACTTTCGACCAATCAAATTAAAATGATTATGAGAGAGCTCTCCTATGAGTGACACATAATCATAATCACTAAAATGTCTTCTCAATTAATATATATGAGGATAAGGAAATTAAACTATATGCCATATATATTGATAAAATTAACCATGTTAGTTTGATCCAATCATTAAAATATATTTTGCATATAGTTGCTATTATTAAAAAAAATTCTAAAATCACATATTTATTTTATAATATTTTATAAAATCTCACTATGTTAAAGAATGTTAATATTTTAAGAATGGCCTGACACCGCGCAAGGCACCGATCTTCACCTTATATATATATATTGTTACACTATAAATATGTTATTTATAGTTTTAATTATAATCATATATTAAACCTATGAATAAAATATATTTTTATACAAGTTATATTTCGACATTTATTCTAAAGTTAGTTATAATATATAATATTGTTTGGAATGTTTTTTTAATATAATCTTCTTATAACTTACCAAACGCTACAATGCTAATTAGATTTTCCTGGAAATATTAAATGTAGGAAACCCGATCATTGATGACACAATTTTCTAAAATATGACTTCTTAAAATCATTTTTGTTAAATATTATTTGTTTGGCTAATGATATAACATTATTCTTGATTTATTTTCTTATAGAACTGAATTAAATAAATTAAAAATAAAAACTTTTGACCAATCAAATCAAAACGATTAATTAGAGAGCTCTCGTAAGAGTGGCACATAAGAAAATTAACTAAATTGTATTCTCAATTAATATATAGGAGGATGAGAATTTTAATATCCTTCAAATTAAATTATATGTCATATATATTGATAAAATTGAACATTTTTACCATTGTAGTTTGTTCCAATCATTAAATATATTTTGCATATAGTTCTATTATTTAAAAAGTTCTAAAATCTTATATTTACGACAAAAAAAAAGATATCTGAAATTGAAATTAAACATGAGGTTAAAGAAAAAGATATCTGAAATTGAAATTACAAACGACGGCTCCTCGATAGAAAGAGAAGAGAAGATTTGTAACAAAAAGGTTCAAAATGACTAAATGCCTTTAGTCAAAAAGGTTCAAAATGACTAAACAAAGGCAAACCCAAATCTTAATCCAACGTCAAGAAATTTCAGAGGATGATATTTCGCAAAAGACACGCATTGTCCAGTTCTCTTCATATATTGGGCTTAACCCTTATTTGGCCCATATTGTAAACCATGCATTAACGTGTGTTCGGATCAAAACGGTTTCTGACCCGGAAAAACCAGGCCGGGTAACCGCAATAAGAATATTGATGATGAGAATATGCCGTGGAGGAAGAGACTTGAAGGAAGAAGATTCTTAACTCATTCGCATCTCTATTGCTATATTCTCTCCTCTTCCTCTTCCTCTTCTACTTGCTCCTCCTCCATTATTTATGCACTTATTTCTTCTCAAAACTTTCTAACGTTACGGCCATTCCTGCAGGTTCGATCTCTCTCTCTCTCCTTCTCTAGCTGCTTCTTGCTTTTTTTTCTTTTTTTTTTTTGTCAAACGGCTGCTTCTTGCTTAATAATAAGTTTTATGTAATATATAAGTGAAGACGCAACTACGACTCGAATCACTGAGAATCGAGCACACAACTTGTGGAGTAACGGAACCTACAACGACTTGTCTCCATTATATGTTTGTTTTTTTTCTATCATTACAGAACAAACAGAAACAGCCAGCAAGTAATTGCTTTCCTGGCGAAAGAAGCGAGTTCGGTCTTGTTGTGTGGTTTTGAAACAGAGCTAATGAGCCTCCAAACTGCAACAAAGTCAAGAAACAACGCCCTTGAGGGTATCCATGGAGTTCACGTCGTGTCTCCCTTCTCATACGAGCGGACAACCCAAGTTGGTGACTTTCAGACCAACTGCAAATCCTCAGAAATGGGAACAAATCAAAGACTATTCATCGAGTACGTGCATGACAGGATGTTTTTAAGCTTCTTCCATGGATAATACTCATAACTTGGTTTCTCTTCTTTTTTTTCTTACAGACGTGTTTGGCAACAAAGACCTCCATGTCTAAGGCCAATCCACTGTTGCATTCGCGGTATTATTATAAACACTATAAACCCTTCCATCTTTGTCTTCCCATTCTCATGAATCGATTATATGACAGGTGACCAGAGTGCCTTAGAAACAGCAGCTAACGTGGCTACTTCCCTTCCTTTCATCTTCCTTGGAATGCAAGCACCAAGGTAAATTCTCTCTCTCTTTGCTCCACCCATTTATAAGTAGACTTTCTCTAACTAGAAACTATGCAATGTAGGAAGAACCTGAACACAAAGGTGTACGCAAACTCCCTAATTGGAGTTGGAATCGCGTCGAGTCTGTATCATGCCTCTAGAGGAAAGTTGAGGAAGTATTTGAGATGGTTAGATTACACTATGATCGCCACAACAACAGTAGTAAGCTCCACTCATATATGGCCCTTAGAGTTCTGGGAGGAGGAGGGGTCTTAAACAATTTACTAAACATTTTAGTAAAAAAGATATAGTTTTTAATAATTTGGGAGCCCATGTCATATATAATAGCTCTAAACTTTTGGGGTTAGTATAAATGTTTTATTTAGCTATGTCCAGGACCACTCTACTATCTTTAGCCAATATAAGCGGTTATTTGTGTATTGGACAGTGTCTTTCAAGGGCTCTAAGGAATGAGAATCCAAAGTTCTTAATGGCTGCATCAGCTTTAGTTCTACCGTTTCAGCCTCTAATGGTCTCTGCTGTTCACACCGGAATGATGGAGGTACTAATTAAAGCTCATGAGACACTTACACTTCTTGATGTAATCTAACAGAACGACACATTTTGAATCAGGTGGCGTTTGCTAAACGAAGCTTAAAGGATCCAGATCTCAAAACAGCTCATAACGTACACAAGATGTCTTCGTTGCTAGGAGGTGCGCTGTTCATAGCTGATGACTTCTTCCCCGAGACACAGTTCCTTCACGCTGGTTGGCACCTTGCTGCAGCCATTGGAGTTGGAACATGTAATAAGCTTCTTGAATAGTAGATATCTACTCTTGGAACAGAGAAACCAAAATAGTTTCTGTGTTACTCATAATCAGCCGACATAACTAAGAAACATTGTACCCGGTAATATCTACTTAAGTTCTAGTAGATGGTGTATACATGATCATGTAAGAACATTATTGAATTTCTAAAAGGCCATGCAATATAAAACAGAACTCTCTCTCGCTAGCCAACACATCAATCGTGAAATCCAACATACTCTTGCAGTCTTGCTCTCCAAGCTGCACTTGAATACCACCGAACCAAAATCAATTTCCCGGTTCTGTCTCTTCGCTACAGAATTACTCGCCTTGGTTACACGAAGCCCAGGCCCATTAGAGTCGATCCGGTTTAGTCATGTTCAATAATTTCTCTTAAGGAACATGAGTTTAATTTCTTCCAACTGCTGAACTACAAAAATAGTTGAACTACAAAAATAGTTCTAGACCATGATTAACCTCGATCTCTTGATTGGGGTTCTTAACTTCGGTTGAGAGACGGTTCTTAGATTTTCTTAGATTTTAATTAAGAAAAGCTAAAAACCGTCTCTTAAATAATAGATATAGGAGCCGACTCTTAACCGAAAAGTGTAAAAAAATATAAAAAATATCAAATCATGAGTTAAAAACTCCGGCTAAGAGACCGGGTTTAATCATGTCCTTAGGCAGACAAAAATTTTAAACACTATAGAGATTATTATCTTTTTATCTGTTTGTAGTGATGTAATAGGAGAGTCGTGGAGTATTAAGTTCAAAACTGAATACGACTGGCGAAAGAAGGGTAAAGGAAAAACGACAACTTGAAATTTAGAAGAGGAAAAAAGTTATCGCATGGATTGGAGTTGGTTTTTAAAGATGGAGCCTCGACGGATCTGGTTTTCCTCTTTCTAGATCTGGTCATCGACTCCGGTGATGGTGGTGCATGGGTAGTGTTTCTGACTCGGTCTATTTGATTTTTCATGGATCTTGGGATCTAGTTGGAGCGGTGTAGCAGTCGAAGGATCCTCTCCTTTGCCTTGGCGTCTCGGCGTGGTAAACCCTTTCCTCTGCTCTCAAGGCCGACTTAGAGTCGCTTCTTCAAGGTGTGGATCGGTGTTTTCCTTTGTGGTGGTGTCACTATGGGATTCTCGTTGGTTCGTGTGGCGGGTTTGGTGAAGCTCTGGCATGCGGATAATGGTTTGGTTCCAATCCTCCTCTCTGGTCTTTGTCGTTTTCTCCTATGATTTCAACTGATGGTGCTTCCGCTTCGGGTGTTGCGCATTTCCCGGAGTTGGATTCGAGTATGATCTTCATCGTGTGCTGCCTCGGTTCTAGTGCCAGGGCTTGCATCCTTTTGTTTTGTGTGGGAGATCTTGCTCTAGTTCTTAAAGTAAGTATATGTGGGGAGTTTGCTTGCTCCGTGAGTCATTGGAGTCTCATCTCTCCGATGGTTGCATATCTAGGAGTTTATCCATCCTAGTGGCGTAGTGGTTCAACGATTGCTCCATCAGGATGACTTATTTCTTTTCGCTCGGGTACTCTTCCATCTTGTCACTGCTGCTCCCAACGTAATCTACCTTTCTGGGATTCTCGGTATGATCATATCCCTTACTGCCGTCAGAACTTCATAGTGACAACATGACTTCAACAAGAAGGCAAGGTTAGTTGCGCAAGAGCCAAACCTGGATTAAGCGACTGGATGGTGAAGTTGATGTCTGGTCCGGACCTGACTGTATATCGTATCCATTGACTGACGTTTTGTTGAAAACTCTTTTTTTTATCGAAAAATATATTTTGACATATGGCACAATTTGAAGAACAATATGAACAATACATTTTTTTTAACTTGGGCTTGCATTAACAAAAATTTCACAAAACATAATTCAAAGATTTCCAACTTTAAAACTAAGGCATAGCAACGAAAGGAAAGAGAAGATATGCAGTATAAAATGGATAACCATAGAAAGAAAATAAAAGAATGACAAGCTATGAAGAATAAAACAGAGATATAAATTGGAATATATCTTTTATTTTTATTTGATTCCCATTCAAAGCATATTTTCTTTTGACTATAAGTCTATTAAAAGAATTAAATTTGAAGATATCTTTTATCTTTGACCAGAAAATATATTTAATCTATAATTCTGTTATCTTATATATATTCATCTTAAGCGTAATAAAAGATGAAAAAATTAAAAGAAAACATTGTAAAACTGGCTATGATTATGAAAACTTTAGTCACATTACTTTTTACCATCTTTTTTGTTATATTGTGTGTTCATTGTCGTAAGATGTCCACTATCAATCCCGGTACTTATTTAGTATTATACATTCCTCTTTTTACTTATGTACATGATTGCATATCTTTTATATGAATGTGCATATTGGCTTGATGATTGTTATTGCTAAATAGGTCTTGGAATAGAGGAAGTTGAAAAATGCTTCAAATTTAATCCTTGTGAAAATGGAGGAGATAGAGGCTGCACAGTGTTCTGCAGAAGACAAATGGCAGATTATTTGTTTGGCACTTGTACTAAAACAGCATGTTGTTGTGTTGGTAGATAAGTCAGAAGTATGCATACAAGATAAAATGATTTGATAAAATTTATTGGAATCTTCCTATAAAGTAATAAAACTAAGGGAAAATTGCCAAAAGTTTCTAAAACCGATTAGAAAAAGTTGTTAGTGTTAGAAGATAATACGAAAAAAGTATAATGATCATCCTCTTAACCGACTCTTCCAACCAACTGAACACATTATATAATATTTTCTTTGTAGTATAAATACATACCCTAGTTGTGTTTCAGATGATTTGATCACATCAATAAAAAGAAGAAATCAAATTATCATAACTCCATCTCTTCCCTTCCTTTACGTTACCAAAAAGAAAGACATTAAATAATTAATAAATTTCGTAATTCTGTTTTTATTTTATTTACAACAGGTTATCAGCACGAGCGCTCTCCTACCAAGAAGATAAGTTTTTAATTTGTCTTTTAATTAATTTAATTAATTTAATTTATATTAATTTAAATATTGTTTCGGAGTGAGAGGCTACGCTTTCTCCGTTTATTCTTCGAGATGATAGGCGTTGTCTTTCCTGACTGATTGTTAAGATAGGTTATGCCTTCACAATCAGAGAAACATGTGATATGCTTTGCCTCCGTAAATAAAAAGAAAATATCAAAATGGAAGACTAAGTCTCCTCGGTTCTTGAAATAAAAAAGGTCAAATAGTAGGCTAAGTCTCCTCAGACCTTGAATAAAAGAAAAAAGGTTAATAGGACAGATTTTGTCTCCTCGAACCTTTGATAAAAATTATTAATATGGTAGTCTTTGACTCATCGGATCATGTGGAAGGCTAAGCTTCCAATTTTAGTTATGCTTTTTAAATTTCTGCAATTTAAGTTATGCAATCTATTTTTTGCTTTTATTTTATGCATTTAATTTATGCTTTTAAATTATGCATTTAAAATTCAGTGTTTATTATATTTTTATATGTTATTCTATGAATAAGGATATCATGTCGAATTTGAAAAAAAAGCTCAAAATTAATGCCCATGATAGTACGGAAAATAATTATATGATATGGGAAGTGGGTGCAAAGATGCACCTGAGAGAAAATGAGCTTTGAGAAATCATCGATAAGTAAATCAGATGAGAATAAAAAAGCTATGATATCTTACACCACTTTGATGATGGTTTATAAGATGAGGTGTATCATGAGAAAAGATCTAAAAGATCTTTGAGTAATTAAATCTCTGAAAGAAATGATTCACTAAATAGTTGGAGTAAATCCTCCATGAAAACTGAAAAAATGGAAATCATGATACTTAACCATCAAGTCGGTCTTACTGGGAAATGACGAGTGTGTAGATGCGGTTGAAACCGATATTGTGGTCGTGAAAGAGGACGAGGAAAAAGATATTGTCCCTATGATAAAAGAAATAACTTCCACATAAATGGAAAATGGTCGGGTGATAAAAGACAAACAGAAAAGGTTTGCTACAGATGTGGCAAGAAAGAACGTTGGGTACGTATTTGTCGTATACCAAAATATTAGCCGATTTGTATTGATAGTCAATAAGAAAAGAGAAATAAAGTAAAATAAACTTCATCTTTTATGATTCTGGACCATTTTTTCATGGATTGAATACTCATCTTGATGTTTTAAGATTTTCTGTATAATTTAGAAAATAAAAATGAAAATATCGATGCGACATGAAAATTATTCTCCTGAATAAGATTTTGAGATTCAGGATAGGGATAGATACTTGGTAGATATTGGGTCATCATACATGGCTATTAAAGGTAACAAATATCTATCCTCTCTTAAAATAAATAAGCATAGTATCTAGTAATATAAAATTACTATTGGCTCTAGAAGAGTTTATGATGAAAAGACATGCATAAGAAAATAATGGCAAAAGTGTAAATGGTGGTAAACCTAAAGCTTACTGATATATAGCCATCTCCAATAATGTTATCGATATTATTGTGAAATATTGAAAAACCAGAAGTTTTTCACGTATAACATATCTTAAAGAAAATAAAAGAAACCATCACGGAGATGAATCATCAAGAAAGTTCATTGGATGTGATTTCTTTAAACAAACCTAAATCAGGATCTCACTCTGAAGGATTTGAAACATAATTCATGAATATGTTATTGGTTCTAGAGTGGGATTTACTACGAGATTTTAGACATAATGTCATCATCTCGAGGGGGAGAATTAAAGAATCCTAGTGAATGGAACATTGATAATATTATGTTTACTCGAAAAAGAACTTGATAAAATAAATTAAGTAAGATGATTCCCATGACCGGATGTAAACATGCAGTTATGCATGTAATAAAGACATATACAATCCAGAGGGATAAAGTATATGTAATAATTAGAAATATGTTTGCAAAGTTACTAGACGCATATGAAACAGCTGGTGGAATGAGATATGAGTAATGGATTATCATGAAAGTTATGTAGGATAATCCATTTATAAAATGGCTGCTAGACATTTTGATGAAATAATGAAATCTCATATACCAGCTGAAAAGACTCCAATAAGAAAATGTGTCTTAAAATGACGATATATGAGTCTATGGCACACTAGAGACGTGATAGACCACTTTGGTTCCAAAGAGTCCTCGAAAAAAAAAGCAAATATATGAATAGAGGATAAATCTCTTGAAGAGATCGTTGATGTGGTTAATGTGTAGTCAGGTACCTGGGTAAATCATCGATGATGATAAAGAGATTTTAATTAACCATGTCAGTATAGGTAAAAAGATGGAATCAAAGAGAAAATAGATTATCGACAATAAATGAGAAAAAGCGCTATATAAATGAGGATCCTGAATCTACCTCTATATATGAGGGTGAAGTGAATGAGACAATCAATTCGATATAAAGCTTGTTAGAAAAATGAGAAAGTTTTGGACTAGAAATCCAAGCATATTTCTCTAGAGAATAAAATGAAAGATGACCTTGAGGTATAAAAAGCAGCTTGTTCCAAAATCACTGGAGAAAATTTAAAATAGATGCAGTATATCGATATGTCTGGCAGGATATAAACGACTTGAGCTGCATCTCGATATTTAGTATTCCCGGGAGAATTAACAATGTTTTCGGGAACGATAAAACTCTGAAAGAGTTAGAACAATTCTTAAATGAGATATCTGGATGCAGTAACTGGTGTTATATTTACGGCATGATTTGTCAATTGTCATTTTAATAAAGATGAATTTCCAGTGTTAAGAAGAAAATCAGAGGAATTTCTACAGAGATTACATGGTGTACACAGTTGTTGTTACACCTTTATTCTCCTACAAGTCAAAAAGAGCTGGAAGTTCAGAAAATTGTGCATTTGCATAATTTGATAAACCATTTACCATATGAGTTCACAGATACGAGTGGTGATGAAATCATATATATCTAACAAATCCGTTCAATATTACATGAGTATGAGTAGATGACAATGAAATGAAAGAAAAAAAACTCATTGAATTTAACCAAATGTAGAAAATCTTTTATCAAAAGAAAAATATATTAACCAAAGGGCAAGTCGTGTTAAAAAAATTTAGCCAAAAAAAAAGTCGTGTTAAAATTTTCCAAAACTGGATTCAACTTAAACTCTTCTCAAATTTTCCCAACCAAAAATTGAAAAATGGTTTTTATTGGATGACAATGGATGTCCTTACCAAACTATATATTCAACATTTAAAATGTTAGAAAATAATATTAAAAGAGGGAAAACTGACACATGGAGGTCCCTAAAGTGGGCAAAGAGGATAACAAAGCAACACGCGATCAAAAGCTCGATGTGTCTTTAAGGAGGTCCCAAGATAATAAGTATGGGTTTTCAATCTCATGACAATGATGAAGAAATGGATAGGCACTATAGCATATAGATTCACCTTATTATCATCCTAGAGTCTAAAGACGAAGAAAAGAGGATCTTGACACTAACATCGTATCGAATCTCATCATCTTTTCTTGTGTTCTGGCCAAAGCCACCATAAATAAAAAGAGAACATTACAAGCCTTGCATTATTGCATAGTGCACCGACCTCTATGAGAAGATTCATGAAACCTAATAAGACAAGGACCAAGCTTAACCATTGGTGGGTTTGAAGTTCTTTCTTGATGTGCCACGTTGTTATTAAAAATAAAGTTTTTGAGATAAGAAAAAAAAGTGACTTGGTTTCACATTTATGTTTGATTAAGAAACTAGAATCGAAAGTTATCCACTAAATAATGGCACGCATATTTTCTCTATAAATCTTTTTGTTTTAACTTTCACGAGTGCTGTTTCCTTCTTTTCTAATTGTCAATTGCTCTCGTGGTTGTTAATTCGAACGAAAAGTAAAGTGCTTAATTTAATTGCTTGAATGTGAAGTCCCAAGTGTTGATTAACGAACAAAACTTACCTGTTGTAACTTTGGTTCACGTTACCTATTATTACTGTAATTCACAGTTACTACTGATCGTGAGAACTGTGTAGGCATGTTTGTGGTTATAAATAATGTATATCTAAAGTTATGCTGCTATTTGCGTTTCACTAATTCATATGCGGTGATATTCTCGTGGTTCTTGGTGAATACTCAGATGACAATGCCATTTATAACAAAATAAAAGATAAATTCTTTCAGTAATACTAATATGCACTCTTCACGAGTTTCAATATGGATGATACAACAAATGATATTAGTACAAAATAGTATAGTACAGACGCAATGCTTATGCAATGTTGTCAAAGAACGACAAACAATTACACCATCTGAAGCGCTAAATTAAAGTGAGAAAATTAAAATAAATTGTTTGGACTTTACATTTTGGAAGAAACTCATCTATGTAGAACTTGTACAGCTCCTTTTTACATCACTTACAGCTCCTTTTAGTCATATGTACGTATTATTTGTTGAAGATAAGAACATGATACAAACAAACACCAAAATTGAATCACATCAGCATAATAAAATCAGGAAGAAAGCAAAACATATCAAAGACAAATCCGTATAAGTTGTTTGATGTACATGCAAGTTGGTTCAGAATAGAGGTTGAAAGAAGGTTGAATAAAATTGAAAATCGGAGGACAGATCTTGTCACAGTCTCATTATTATTTTTACTTTTGGACGATTGGATCACCTGTCAGATTACGTGGTTGCAACTTGCAAGGAGATGGACGTTGACATCTTCTTTTCACTCCCAAATAATTGTTATTGGTTTTTATTATGAGTCTGACTGAAAAACACAATTAGCGAGAATATTTTGGCGATAATATCTTTTCCTTTCACTTCAGCTGGTATTGTGCCAATCAGGTGAAAATGCTTTTCATCACTTTTACGCCTAATACTGTTTAAAAAGAGGTATACATATCATTTAGTTCTCTCTCTGTTTTTGAGGTGAAAAACAATTACGCCCAGCACTGTTTAGATTTTCATTATTTCTTGTTTTTATTACTCTGCCACTTTCCCTCCTATTTACTCCAACTAGTTTACTCTCAGTTACTCCGAAATTAACCGATCACACCCTATGAGTGTGATTGGATGGTAATTGTAGTGTAAACTTTTACCTAACTTTTGTTTTACTCTGTATTCAGCTAAAAAACTACCAATCAAGTTAAATGTTTTTTTTTTGAACACTCTAAATTTCATTAGATTGGTTTGGTTTGGTTAAACCGGGTTCAATACAAAGCAATTAAGGGCTTGCTTAGCCAGACCATCTTCAAAAACCAAAGAGCTTCGATGGCTGAAGCGAAAAGAAACAGAGACAAAAGAAGATGAAAGGAGATGGATGTCTGAGATGATTCCGTGAAGATCAGAGAAGGATGCTTTTCCTACGATTGTTGCCACCAATTGCATGGAGTCCGATTCGAAGATCACAGTGTCCAGTTGGAGGGCAATTGCATGATCCATCGCCGAGCGCATTGCTAGTCCCTCCGCCACGAGAGACGAGATCACAAAAGCGCAAGTTTCACTATGAGAGTTAATTCTCTCACCATACGTATCAGAGAAGCTCCAGGCTAGGCCAGCCGCTTGGAGATCGCTCTTCCATGCCGCATCAGATCGACAGAGGATTGCAGGATTGGGGGGTCTGTGACTCTGGGGATGGGATCGGTTAACCGTCGGTAAGATTAACTGAGCCGATTTCCATTCTTTGGCATCACAAACAGCTTTGTTGATTGTTTCCTGCACTGAGAATTCTCTTTTTTGGAAGATAAGGAGGTTACGAGCGGTCCAGATGGAGGATATGATCTAAGGAGCTAGGGAGCAGTCACTGAGTCCAATGGGGGGGGAGGACAGTTTCCTTTAGAGCTAACTTCCAGCCGTCTGTGAAGGATCCAATAAGGAGGGGCTTGAGGCCTGTTGAGACATGAGCTAAATCCCATACCTTTTGAGCAAAGGGGTAGTGGAAGAATAGGTGAAGGATGGATTCTGAGCCTTCGCACCTAGCGCATTTAGAGTTAAGGATTATCTGCCTAGCAACTAGCATCTCACCTACTGGAAGCGCGTTATGCTTGATTTTCCAGATGAGGAGCTTTAGCTTTGGAGACATTGGGATTCGCCAGACGTCAGAGATCCAGTCTTGTTGCGCTTGTGGGACTGTTGTAAGCGAAGGGTGATTCTTTTCAAGAGCAGTGTAGTATCCTGTTTTCGCAGTGTATACTCCTGAGCTTTGGTTTAGCCAGATTCTCCTGTCCGGTCCGCCACATTTGCTTGGTTTTATGGACAGGATAGGGTCTAGTAGGAGGGGAAGAAGGTTCTCAATTTTTTGTGTGTCCCATTCCGTTGAGTGATCTTTGAAGAGTGTGGAGACTGTTGAGTTGGCTGAGAGCAGAGGTGCAGGTCCCATAGGGGAGATTTTCTGTGATGTTGAGAGCCAGGGATCTTGCCAGATAAGGACGCTTGAGCCGTTCCCAATTGCCCAGCTAAGGTGCTCTTTTAAGAGGTCTCTTCCTATGAGGATTCCCCTCCAGCCGTGAGAGCAAGCAGAGGGGGCTTTGGCTTGTAGAAAATCTTCATTGTGGAAGTACTTGCCTTCGAGAACCCGAGCTAGGAGGCAAGAGGGCTTTGACAGTATACGCCAACTGATCTTTGCCAGGAGTGCGTCGTTGAAGCTTTGAATGTCTCTAACGCCAAGGCCTCCATCTTTCTTTGATTTCATCATAGTGTCCCAAGATATGAGAGACATTCCTCGCTGGCCTTCCTTAGGGTCCCAAAAGAATCGAGTCAATGCGGACTGGATCCTTTTACAGAGGGACTGGGGAAGCTTGAAGCATTGCATCGCATGATTTGGAATGGCAGCCAGGACAACTTTGAGAAGAGTGAGTTTGCCAGCCGGTGATAAGTGTCTGTTGGACCAGCTAGCTGCTCTGGCTCTGATCTTGTCTACAATGGAGGTAAAGGTGTCTCGCTTTTTCCTACCGAAGTGTTCGGGGAGACCCAAATATTTCCCTGTTCCACCTTCTTTGTGAATTCCCAGATCGTTCATTCTTTTATCTTTCAGGGCTTGTGGAGCTTTATTGGAGAAGGTGATTCCTGATTTTAGCGGGTTGATGCGTTGCCCTGAGGCAAGTTCATAGGCAGAGAGGATTTCCAAGAGGGCTTTGACACTGGTGGAGTTTGTTCTACAGAGAAGAGAGTGTCATCTGCAAAAAGTAAGTGGTTGATTCTCGGGCTGTTTGTAGCCACTCTGATCCCCATTAATTTCTTTTCTTCTTGTGCTACTCTGCAGAGGCCTGACAACACTTCACTACAGAGAATAAAAATGTAAGGTGAGAGCGGATCGCCTTGCCTGATACCACGATGGGGGTCGACTCTGCCTTGGGCTGATCCGTTGATAAGGAAGGTGTAGGATACGGTCTTGATACACTGCATGATCAGGTTAGTCCATTCTGCTTGAAATCCCAGTCGTAGAAACACAGCCTCTATGAAGTCCCAATCAAGTTAAATGTTATTCTTCAACTTTTACTCTACATACTATTGCTAAAGTGGGAAAAACAAGTGGTTGTGACTGGTAAATCCCAACGTAAGAGAGAGTAAGGGTGTGACTGGCAACTGCCAACGTAATTAGCAGTAAATTACAGTAGAGGACTTGAGTAAAAAAGTTTGAGAGTAAACAAAATAAAAAAGTGTCACATCTAGGGCAACTGACATTCCCACTTCAGAAACAAAGAGGAAAATACAAAGAAAATTACATTTATTTAAATAGTAACTAGTAAAACACAGATCGTTTCTAAAGAGAAGAGAAAAGTTAGAGAAAGAAAGAGAAAAGTCTGGCGATCTTTAAATCCGGCCGACGGTGTGGACTTCCATAGCCACCGTCGGTCTGACCTTTGTTTTAGATAGTCTTCTAGTCTCCGTAAGTTTTTCCGCCTGCTTCCGGTGTCGCACCCTTTTCGTAGTGGGCGTTTGGCTCGTGTTTCCGGTGTGGTTTCTTTCCGTTAAAGGGAAACGGTCGGCTCTAGCTCCCGCGTCGTTTAGTCATGCTGTAGTCGACATCGGCTTTATTAGGGTTTGTTTGCTTCTTTTCGTTTTGATGGATCTTTGTGTCGGTGGAGACTCGTTTCCACTAAAGATGAGCTCTCGGGCTCCGATGGATGCTCTCCGAGGAAGGAAGGTGGGTTTGGGTCACTGCGTAGACGAGAAAGATCTACGGCGTGGTGACGACTTTCGAGGAAAGTAAGCAAGGGTTCTCGGTTCGCGTGTCTAGGATTTAATGTGGTTCAAAGTCGGAGGTTCAATTGAATTTTCCGGCGTGATGACAGTGCGGTGAAGAACGGTTATGGGTTCGCTGGAGGCTTGTCGATTTCCGAGCTCCGGCGAACGAGGATGTCGATGGTGTTGCTCCGGCAGTGGTGATGCGGAAACGGTCAAGTCGAGGCGATTTTGACGTCGACGCGTGTCGCGTTAATGGAACAGATCTCTCCACGTGTCGGGTCAGCCTCCTCGATTCGCGATCTGGCTGGGTTGTGCGGTTTCTGAGTTTGGTCCGAAGACCTGTTTAGGTTTTCTCTTTTAGCCTGTAGGCATTTGGGCTTGTAGCCGTCTTTTGTTGTAATCGGGCTTCGGCCATTTACTGGGCCTGGCCCTTTATATAATTTAAAATACTTTGACGGAAAAAATAGTAACTAGAGTAAAAGAATAAATTAATAATTAAAATTTTGTCCACCTGATTGCTAAATTTATGAGCCGAAAATGGAGTAACATATTAGTAGTGAGAATATTAACGCTATTTTATATTCTAAATAAAAAATAGAAAATAGAGAAAAACAAAAAAAGGTGAAAAAGGAAAAAAGAATAGAAAAGTGAAGTAAAACTAAGGCTGGGCAAATAAACCGAATCCGAAAATCTGAACCGAACCTGATCCGACAAAAATGAATCTGAACCGATCCGAATCTGAAATAAATACCGAATGGATCTTGTTTCAAGGTATTTTGGGTTATGGATATTATCTGAACCGAACCCGAATCTAAATGGATATCCGATAGAACCCGAAATATTCAAAACCTTAGAAATATCTTGTATCAAACATGATCTCAATTCCTAATATGTATTCAAAATACATTAAGATATACTCAACATATAAAATACTTATATATTACATGAAGGTTGGTGGTTCTATTACATGAATGTTGATGGTTAAATGTTGCTGTTGAATTTTGAAATATTTAGATTTAGATTTTGTTTTCATTAAACAATGTTTTTTATTTCATGAGAACATGGTTTTCATTTTATATTTTCATTTATTTTCTTTTTTTTATCAATAACTATATTTCTTTTATATTTGATTTTAAATGATCATGGTTGATGTTCATTTCTTATTTTTAAATCTATTTTATTTATGTTTTTGGTTAAAAAAGGTTCAAATTAGGTATTTAAAACCCAAAAAATCGATTATATTTATGTTTTGGTTACAAAGTTAGTACATATCAGATATTTTTAAACTGAATAACCGATTGGGACCTGAACCCCAAAAGTACACTGGGTTGTACCGGTTTTTTGAAGATTTACTAACCCCGACCCAATCCGATAAAACCCGAACCGGTTCTGAACCGAACTTTCAAATAATCCGAATAGAGCTGATTTTGATAAACCCGAAAAAGCAAAACCCGAATGGATAAAACTGAAATCTGATTGGGACCCCGAATGCCCATGCCTAATTAAAACATTTCTCTCACAAATCCAAGAATAAAATTGTAGAATATTTTTTCACCTTTCCAACAGTACATAGAGTAAATGAGAAGAAATATATTTTCACTTGATTGGAAATATATAGCATAACTTGGAGTAATAATTTTCTTTTTTTTGAAACTGGCTTTAAATAATATTTTTTTCCACCGCTATAATTAACGCTAGAATTACAAATCAGTCACACTCACTGTGCAGTTTTACTCTCAAGTTTGTTGCAGAATTATAATTAACGTTGGCTTCTGTTTCTTTTTGGAAAAATAATTGTTGGCTATGTGAAGTATTAGCTATCACATGGCTAACCATGCAGAATATACTAATGTATATCTAGTTACACGAAGTATATATTATGTATGATTACATCCCTCAATTTAATGATGTTATTTAATTAACATCACGAGTTTAATTTTATTAATTCAAAAAGTTATATAGATATCAGAAACCGTTTAAATCTACTGTTTCATCAATTAAAATATGGTGTAATTGATAGTAGTTGAACAAAATATAATTTATAAAATCAATATGTTTTATAAAATTTTGATAAGTAGTGTTTTGACATTTTTTTATTTTAGTGTATTTGAAAACTATACTAATTATATCATTTTATTTATATTAAATATGAAAGTTATATAAGATATTATTTAGTTTTGTTTTTAATTAGTTTAGTCTGTTTTGTTATTAAATTTCAATAAATATATGTAATTCTTTTGATTAATTGTGTGATATATATATATGATCTATTTTTATTACAAAATTTTTTTTGATGTCGATTTACTAACTCTAATATCTTATTTGTTTAATATAAAAATAATTAACTTAGTTAAATTAATGAATTATTTTATTTATATTTTCATAAAAATTGCATTCATTTAACTTACTAAACCATATTATATTCTTATATTATTTTATTCTTAAAATTCAATAATTAATAATTATTCACGAGAGATTATTTTTGGTTTTAAATGGCATCAAATAAGTTTTAAACAAATAAAATGTTAGACTCAATGAATTTACGTCAAATAAGTTTTGTAATTAAAATTTATCAAATAAGTATATATCATACAATTCATCAAACAAATTACAGAAAATTATTAAAATTTCATAAAAAATATTAAGATAATTAAAAAACAAAATTACACAATATCTTATATTACTTTCATATCTAATATAAATAAAATAATATAAATATATAGTTTTCAAATACACTAAAATAAAAATGTTAAAACACTACATATCAGAAATGTTAAAACATATTGATTTTTATATTTGATATGTATAATTCAATTCTTAAGCTTTTATTACATTGGGTTAAAATCTAATTTTAGTTAAATTATTGTCGGATTAGTCATATTTTAATTAATGAAACGAGATATTTAAATGGTCTCTAACATCTACATTTTTTTCGATGAATAAAATTAAACTTGTGATGTTAAATACATAGCATCATTAATTTGAGGGATGTTGTCATGCATAACATATACTTCATGTAGGTAAATATACATTAGTATACTTTGCATGATTAGCCATGTGATAGTCAATATTTCACATAGCCAACAATCATTTTTCCTTTCTTTTTCCTGTGTTTACCTTTTAACATTTTCTTCAGTTTTCACCATTTATTTATTCTGTATTTCTCCAAAGTTTACCAGTCACAACCTATATTGTTGCTCAGGTCTGTGAGCAAATGACACTGCAGTAAAAAATCTGGTGGTGTCTTTTGACATTTTCCGTCTTCGTGTCACCTTATACATTATCTTATTTTCGTAAATCAACGTTTTAGTTATCTTTACAAAAGCCAACCAAATGGTATCAATATCATCGTCTATCTCGTATAAGACCATAAAGCAATTACAAAAAAAGATTTATACTCGTTTTCGTTTTTAGACCTAAAACTACATATCAATTGTTGGTGGAATATTGTTTATGAAATGATTTCTAAAAGATCCATTGTTATTTCCATAAATGGAGTGATATAAGTGTAAGATGTTAGAACTATTTTTTACAAGCTGATTGGACTGAATAAAAAATGAATATATGTGAATAGAATTTTACAAGTCTACTGGATTAAGTTAAAAATATAATACAATACTCCTTCTGTTTTTTAAAGATACATATTCTAGACTTTTCACATATATTAAGAAATCACATTAAAAATGCATTGATTTTTGTGAATAACAATTTTCCATAACTTTTAACCAATAAAAATCCAATAAACACAATTAATTTTTTTGAAGTTAACAGATTTTCATTAAATAATACATTGGAAAAGTAAAAAATGTATCTTTTTAAAACAATTTTTTTTTCTAGAATATGGATCTTTGAAAAATAGAGGGAGTATTATGAAGTAATGATATAATTTATTTGGAAAAAGTCAATCGTGTTTGTAAGTCAATGGGTTGAGTAAAATGATAGAGACATCATTTTACTAAGTTGATGACTAATGTAAATCTATTTGATGACAAATAACTTAAGCTACGTAAATTTGGTAACGAATCTAACTTAGTGACCAAGTTATGCAACTTAGTGACAAATGTCTAAACTAAAGTACACTTGATGACTAACTAAAGTGATTTAATGACAATGGCTAATACTAAAATTCACTTGGTGTCTAATTATGATGACTTAGTAACAAATATCAAAAATTTAAGCAAACTCAATAACACATGTCAAAGTTGTTTTATGACTAAGCTTTGTGACTCTCTCCTATAAATAGATATCTTACCTTTCCATTAGGGATAAAGAGAAACACACTTGAAAAATTACAAGTGAAAACATTCACAATAAAAAGATGTATGAAGATAAGCTTCTATAAGCAAATACATCAGATATTCTCACTCTTGCAACAAATTTTCTTTAGACTTTTTATAGAGTCTCGAGAATATAACGTGGATGTTAAGTTCATAGATTTTATTTTGGGTGATACAAAACAGTCTCACATGGTTTTATCCTAGGACTCAAAATCGTACAAAAACCATCTCATCTACTAGCGATTTATTGAGTTAAAGAAAATGATCAAATCACGACTCTACACATTCATCTTTTTCATATCGGTTTTCAAACGTTTTTACCGATTTATATTATCGTTATCACTACTCTTTGTTTCAATCTGGATTCTCGCGTCCTAACATACTTAACTCAATAAATCTGCTACCTACTTATAGCTTGAATCGGATTGAATATTTCTAACAATATTTCTAAAATGATTTTATAAACGTTTTTATAAAATGTTTAATCCGTCTAAAAATGTTCTGAGAACGCACTTTAGCTATTTCCTCATAAAGTTTTTACATAAAACATGAATGTGCAATTAAAAATTATTTACGTGACATTCATTGAAAGGTTCATGATCTCATTTTTTTCTAAATGGAAAAAGCGTTTAAGATAGCTTTTTGGAAAAAAACCGGAAACGATTATTAAAAGTTCAAGAACGCTTTTATGTGATTCTGAGGATGATTATTAAAAGTTCAAGAACGCTTTTCGTTTCGGAGAACGCCAATTAAAACGTTCAAGAATACCAACTAAGCGATTCTGGAGCAATTATTAGCAATGACTAATGGGGTAAAAGGTAGTTCAAACAGTGAGGAGACAACTCTAACCAAGAATGGCCTACGCATTTCCGGTTGTACAAAGCAACATAAGAGGACTTTATCCCGAAAAGTTCAATAGAATTAAACTTTGAAATTATAGATAAATAGTAAGAAAGGATTGTGTCGAACAATTACAAAATATTTTCTTTGAATAAATCTAAATCTAAGGATTGAAGATTGTGTTCAAATAATCATAAAATATTTTGTTATACAAATATGAACAATTAGACGACAATCCTAATTGGAAATAGTCATCCACGTGGATCATTTTGTCTATGTCTAGTAAAACCACTATATAAATATATAGTGAGTTGAATACTTCCATGAAACATTGAAGTTCTATATGGAAAAATCAAGGCTAAGATCACAAGCTCAAAGAAGTTTGCAATGAAGAAATATCTAGTCAAAGAGTTGTGTTTCTTTATGCATGAGACAAAGACTGCACGTACGACAATTTATTTGCATACTAGGTCTATAGTTAAATTGGAAAATATCCAGAAAAACTATCTCTCATAAGCAAAGGCTAATAGCCATATGACTTGATTGTCAGGCAAGACAAAATTTTCAAATTACAAAGTATATGGTATTCACAATTGTGAACATAATGCGAAAAGTGATTGAGCAAAGAACTAGGTAAAACTAGAAATCCCATGAAGTTGTTGAACAAAATTTCTAAACTCTTAATGGATGAGTGATAATATGCATGATCCCGAGTTATCTCAGAAATTTGGGGAGAGTATTGCTTACCGCATATAATAAATGGTAAAAAAACATATACACTTAAAGGTACTAATAAATGGCAAAAAGCCATATAATAAATGGCAAAATGTGGGGGGGGGGGGGGGTGGGAGTTGCTTACCGCATATATATAGTACATTTGTTCCAAATACTAAAAAGTGTAGGAGTACTTAGAAAAAGTCAAAGTACTAACTCCTAAAAAATGGAGATGCTTAGCAAAAGTTATAAACTACCTCCTAAAAATGTCTTAGACATGAAAACTGTGATCTCATAAAATCAGCTGACAACCTTATATTTCCAAAGGTTTTATATGAAATTAAGTTTTAAAATCATCAAAAGGAATGGGTTTATTGCCTATGATTAAGGATGTTTGATGGAAGAAGTTGGTTTAAGGGGACAACTAAATCAAACAATATCCGATAAAAGCACTGTAACATGCCCATATCCAAGATGATAAACAGTGCTCCTGTAAATATAAGGTTAAGCATTGGCTTTTAATGAGATAAGACCATGACCTTCATATACATGTATATAAAGTAACAAGGTAATTTATTGTGTTTATGATAGGTGCACATAGGTTCAAGACATCATGATCACTACCTGAAAAGTAAATCCGACAAATACAAACAGTGAGTAGTTAAAGACTAGAAGATGTTACTACATCATATACAGTTAGTTTTTCGTTTATACTTGCGAAAATTCTGTCTATCTAATCTTATTTAAGGTCTAAGCAGTCGAGTCAGTCGAGTCTGCATAAATTTAGATTATTTCTATTTATGTGGGGGATTGTTGAAACTATTTTTTACAAGCCAATTGGGCTGAGTAAAAAAATGAATATATGTAAATAAAATTTTACAAGTCTATTAGGCTGAGTAAAAAAATATAATCTAATGTGAAGTAAATGTTGTACTTTATTTGAAAAAAGTCCTTCATATTTACAAGCCCATGAGCTGAGTAAAATGATGGAGAAATTATTTTATTAAATTTATGACTAAGCTAAATTTATTTGGTGACAAATGGTTTAAACTAAGTAAATTTGGTGAGTAATCTAACTAAGTGATTTGGTGAGTAACTTCATCTTTTGGTGGAGTCCTAGTGGTAACACAAAAGGATTACACTGGAAATTTTGGGATAAGGTTTGTTTACATAAGGATGATGGAGCACTGGGATTTAGAGATCTGACGGATGTCAACACAGCTATGCTTGGAAAGCAACTATGGAGATTTATAGAGAAACCAAATTCTCTATTTTCTCGTGTTTTTAAAGGTCGGTATTTTGGGAATACTTCACCCCTAGAACCGGCCAGATCATACTCGTCCTCCTATGGATGGCGCAGTATAATCTCTGCTAGATCTCTGGTTAGCAAAGGACTAATCAAAAGGGTGGGATCAGGATCTTCTATATCAGTATGGAATGATCCATGGCTCCCAACCAACCGCCCGAGACCAGCAAATAAAAAACAAAATGTTCTCTTACCAGATCTTACGGTCGACTCTCTCATTGATAACTCGTCGCGTACTTGGAACTCACTGGCTTTACAGGAAATAATGGAACCTGCGGATGTCAAGATTATTGAAAGTATACCCTTGAGTAGGGTACAAACAGCAGACCGAGATGGTTGGCACTTTACAAAGAATGGAAAATATACGGTTAAATCAGGATATCAAATAGAAAGAGCATATCCAGATAGAGGGAAAGGGATAATAGAGTTTGGTCCAACAGTTACGGATCTTAAAGCATATTGTTGGAAAGTGCGTTGTCCACCAAAGATGAAGCACTTTCTGTGGCAGTTGTTGTCAGGATGTATAGCTGTTAAAAAAAAATTAAAAGCCCGGGGTCTCAAGGGAGATATTGGATGTGACAGATGTGGAGCGGCTGAGGAATCTATAAATCATGTATTTTTTGAATGCCCACCAGCAATCCAGGTTTGGGCTCTATCGAGGATCCCTTCGCATCCGGATTATTTTCCAGGACAATCCTTGTTTACGAATATGGATTATTTGTTATGGAGAATCAAACCAGCAATGGACGATCATCATTTTGCGTGGATACTTTGGTACATATGGAAAGGAAGAAACAATAAGATATTTAGTAATTTGGACATAGACCCAAGGGATACCCTTAAACTGGCTATGACCGAATCTTTACTCTGGTTAGATGCACAACAAGTTATAATAGAGAAGAATCAGGTTTTAGAGGCATCTGAGTCCGTTTTACCGCTTAGACCGGGACGATGGTGTTTTACGGATGGATCTTGGAAATCAGAAGATACCTTTTCCGGTCAGGGATGGTATAGCACTTTAGAAGGATTTGAAGGTTTACTGGGAGCTAGAAATACAAGGACAAGTCAATCACCCTTACATACGGAGGTGGAGGCTCTCATATGGGCAATGGAATGTATGAGGAACTTAAGGCAGTATAATGTTACTTTTGCAACGGATTGTTCTCAATTGGTGAAGATGGTTTCGGAACCAGAAGAATGGCCAGCTTTTGCAAGCTACTTAGAGGACATCAGAAGTCTCAAGAGAAGTTTTCACAGCTCAGAGATAAATCATATATCAAGGACGCAAAACAAAAAGGCGGATAGCTTAGCACGTGGTGTGAGGCAACAGACGTCGTTTACTGTCCATATGGATACAGAGCAACCAGTTTGATTTACAGAGTCCACATGAGTCTGTAATCTTGTCGACAAAAAAAAAAAAACTAACTTAGTGACCAAATTATGCAATTTAGTGATAAATGCTTAAACTAAAGTCCACTTGATGACTAACCAAAGTGACTTAGTGACAAATGGAAAATACTAAAGTTCACTTGGTGTTTAACCATGGTGACTTAGTAACAAATGTCAAAAACTTAAGTAAACTCAATAACACATGTCAAAGTTGCTTTATGACTAAGCTTTATGATTAGGGATAAAGAGAAACACACTTAAAAAATCACATGTGAAAACATTCACATTAAAAAGATGTATGAAAATAAGCTTTCATAAGCTTTAATACATCATATACTCTCCCTCTTCCAACAAATCTCTTTAGATTTTTTTATGTAGTCTCGAGAGTATAACGTGGATGTTAAGTTAATAGAATTTTTTTTATTTTAGGTGATGCAAAATATTCTCGCGTGATTTTATTCCGGGACTCAAAATTGTACAGAAACCATTTCACATACGGACGATTTATTGAGTTAAGGAAAATGATCAAAACGTGATTCTACGTATTCATCTTTTTCATATCGGTTTTCAAACATTTTTATCGATTTATATCATCGTTATCATTACTCTTTATTTCGTAATTTTCAATATGGATTCTCACGTCCTAAAGTAAAGCTATGATGTATGAGTTTCAGATATTATTAAGCTCTGCATACATTGTATCTAGAGTTCTATTTTTCTCATGTTTTGGCTTAATTGTCATTCTTATTTATGTATCTTATGAATAAAACCGTCCATATTTGGGACTAATTAGGCATCTGGTGTCATGATGATATATCCTTCTTGTTAAGAAGTTAAATTAGTATTGGAAAAAATGATTGGTAGCTACTATATAACCATAATTAATCTGGATAAAAGTAATATAGCAAAAACTTGATTCATATGATAGTTATGAACTATCATGTATTTATGTTAGCATGAGTATTTCCAATCCAAATCTATTTTTTATTTATATTCTTTTCTAAAATAGAATAATTTTATTATAGAAGTGAATTTGTTCTAATTAGATGCCTATATAACAGAGTCAGTCTATTATAGACAAAACATATAGTACAAATGTAACATTTTTTTTTCTCTATAACAAAGTAATTCTATTATAGTATCTTCAACTTCTTGTTATTTTTACTTATAACTTCTTGTTATAAATTCTAACACATCTTTATTTCTTCCTCGGAAATAGAAATTGTTATTTTTCTCTAAATATAAAAGTAAAATAGTATTCCTCTATTATAAAGTCATACTTTTTCAAAATAATCTTTTAATTTTAAAAATTTTTATAACTATAACCAAAACAATTATTTTTTATTACAAAAAGATAATTCTTATAAAAATAGAAGCACATTTTTTATTTACATACTAGTCTTTTAAGGAATTTTTAGTTTAAAAAATCATAAGTTTATAAAAATCTTGTAAAAGTTAAAAGAAAATAAGATTAATCATCAATTTTTAGAAATAAAAGATACTTGTTGTAAAGTTTAAATAGAATCTTTTGAGAATATTTATTTTAAAAGACAAAAATAAAATACATTGGAGAGAAACAAATCTATGTTTTAGAGTTATTTTATTTCCTATCAAATTAAGAAAATAAATTGGAGATGGTTTTAGAGTATCCCGAACCCACTCTATTTATCATTCTAAAAATAGAGTTTGGATTAAAAATACTTTAATGTTACTCTATTTTTACTATATAATAAAGCAAAATGATTCTATTCTATAAAAGAGTTATTTGTTTATTTTTTTCATCACTCTATTTTTAACTATAAATATAAGATTTTGGAGAAAATCCAACTTTATTATAGAATTACTCTATTTTTAAAAGAAAAATATATAGTGAATTATTGAAGATGATCTTACAGAGATATAGTATTGGAGTAAATTCACCTTTATAATATAATTACTCTGTTTTAGAAGAAAATATAAAATGTCTGATTAGAAACTTCGGTGGAGTAAATCAGAGTAAATAGGAAAAAAAATAAAGTGGTAAAAATTAATTATCTTAATATGTTAGAATAAAAAGGTGGTGGAAAATCAATAAAAACCAAGCAAATAGTTTGCTTTCTAGGGCAAATGAGTGGAAACAATTTTTTACCCTTTTCATCATGATTGGATGTATCCTAATGGGACTCAGAGTAAAATGTATTTAGGGCATGATACTTTGGTCTCTTAGGTGGGTTTTTAACTCATGATTTTACATTTTTTTATTTTTTTTTTACATTTTTCGGTTAAGAAATAGCTCTTAAAGTACCATTAAGCCTTGGCACTATTAAGCCTTAGGTCTTAGCAAAAAAAATAATTAAAAATTAGTGGGTTCCACCCAATTTTTAAAAACCACTTCTTTCACCTCTTTTGTAAAGATTGGATTTTGGGAAGTTTTTGGACTATTCGCAGGCTCCGCTGATACGTGACGGTCTACGATTAGTTTTCTTTTAATTTTTTTAACCAGATTGAAAAAAATTCAAAAAAAAAACAAAAACCTACCTATGAAACCGTGGGCTAAGAGCCAAAGGTTAATAGTGTTCTTATATATCTTTTTAAGAGATATTTCTTAGTTTTTCTTAGTTAAAATCTAAGAAAAACTAAGAACTGTCTATTAGCCGAAGCTAAAAAAAAACTCAATTAAGAAACCAAGGTTAATCATGTTCTTACTCCAAATTTTATTACTCTGGCAATACCATCCACTCATACTCAAAAAATAAAATATGGTTGGATTGGAGACGGTCTAGCATCATTAACATCGTGATTCATTTAATTATCTAAAAATGTGTCATATTTAGAGTCCGACCACTTATAATAATGTTTTGACATATTTTCACTTGTTCATAATTATATAACATTGTACTTAAATAGTTTATTTACTAGTCAAGATGTATAGCAATGTTATGGTTTATCGTTTGCGTAGTTTAAAATCAATTTTCTTTATTTATTTAATAGTAGTGTAGTAAATGAAAAAAAGCTTATTATAGAATCAAAGAGACAGAGACTATAGAAATGCAATATCGGCAATTCTCCAGAAAGAGAAGTGAGACGCTGTTGTCAAAAAAAGAAAGAAAAAAAGAGAAGTGAGACTCGATTTAGTTCAATAGCTATCAAATTTACTGTAGTCATGAGAAATTATCGTTCCACGGAACCTTGAATAGTACCCAGCGCGACTTTAAATATAAGATACTTTGTGATGCGTTGACGATTGTGTTGTTAGAGAATCATCTACCGTATATACTAATTCATACAGCTTCACAAGAACATAAAAGCAACAAAAACAAATTTATGATTTCGAAGCAACTACATATCTTTCATGCACTTTTTTGTGGAAATAGCAACTTATTTCTTTCTCAAAAAAAAATAACTTAGAGAAATTGCCAAAAATACCATTTTCATAGTACCACTTTTCATGTTTACACTAACCACTTTTACCACTACTTTTAATGAATGCTCTAGATTTAAAGGTTTAGGATTTAGGGTTTAGATTTGATGTTTTAGGGTTTAAGGTATATAGTTTAGGGTTTACAGTTTAGGATTTAGGGTTTAGAGTTAAGGATTTAGGGTTTATAGTTTAGACTTTAGGGTTTAGGGTTTAGGATATTGAATTTAGGGTATATAGTTTAGGGTTTAGGGTTTAGAGTTGAAGATTTTGGGTTTAGGGTTTAGAATTAGAGGTTTAGGAATTAGAATTTGGGATTAGAATTTTGAAAAACATATAAAAATAAAGATATAAGAATTTTTACCATTTTAATAAATAAGGTATTTTTGAAAATGTGTCTTTTATTGTGGTAAAGATGAATAATGGTACCTTGAAAGTGGTATTTTTGAAAATTCCCCAATAACTTATGTCAGTATGGAGTCTCCTTTAAAAGATATGAATAAACAAATGCGACATTGTGTTTCAACAAAAAAAACAAATGCGACATTAAAGAAGTTGACGAGTTTGTTCAGTGGAGGAATCGAAAAGATTCATGTCATGTCTGAAATTTTTGGGTCCTTTAGTTTTTTTCTTCTATTTTTTGATTAAATTTAAAAAAACAATTATTGACAGTTACACGAATAATATAACATTATATGGTTATACATATGCAAATTATATCAGTCATATAACAACATTTGTGAATTATTATGTCTTTTGTTGTTAACACCATAAATATAATTTTGATATTGGAAAAATGTATAATTTGTATTTTAGCATAATTCTAATTTTTTTTAAGAAAAAAACATAACACATATCCAAATCATCAAAACCAAAATACACACATAGATCAATCATTCAAAATGTAATGGTATATATCATAGATAACATGTTAAAATATGTTAAGAATCATGATTTTTTTTTGAGTTACAAGTCTAATTTATTGTTATCGATAGTATGTCGATGGTGTTAACAATATAACACATAGTAGTTCAAAAATATTATTATATGTTCATGTAGTTTTTAATAGAGTCATTTTGGTAGATAGCCATGAAACTAAAGTTATTTAGGTAATCATGCAAAAATAAATTTAATTAGCTATATGGTCAAAACAATGAAAGCAAAGTTACTTTGTTATTTTTTTGAAGATGAACATTCACATTGACTACAAAACCGGTTATGTTTTTGGTTAAACATAGAACTATAATCAAATTGATTAAAAATGGTGATAGTCCAAAATCCTAAAACCATAAATCCAACCCAAGTAATAACCTGAATTCGAATTACAAATATAAATTTTAAATTCTAAATCCTAAAATTCAAATAGAAATTCTAAACTCTAAACCCAAATATAAATTCAAAATTTTAAATCCTAAACCCAAATAAATACTCTAAACTCAATATCCAAATAGAAGCTCTATATTATTAACCTTAAACCCTAACCCAAATAGAAACTCTAAATTCTATTTTTTTATATGAGTACTATAATACAGACAACTTCACTAATTTTTTTTGACTGAATAACTTCAGTATACTCTAAACCCTAAATCCTAAACCCTAAACCATAAACTCAAATAGAAACTTTAAATCCTAAACCCAAATAAAAATTCCAAATTCTAAACCCTAAACCCAAATAAATAGAAACTTTAAACCCTAAACCCAAATAAAAATTCCAAATTCTAAACCCTAAACCCAAATAAAGACTCTAAACCCAAAATCCAAATATAAACTCTATATTATTAACCTTAAACCCTAATGCAAATAAAAACTCTAAACTCTAATTTTTTTTGTATGAGTACTATAATACTCTATACAGACAACTTCACTAATTTTTTTTACTGAATAACTTCACTATTCATACATTACAAAACCAAACTTCAAATAATAGGGTAATCACATGTCAGTTTATAAATAATAGGGTAAGATTTGTCCAAAAAAAAGGTAAGAAAAAAAAAACAAAAACAGACATCAAAGACATCGGGGGCAATTTTGGGTTAAACCGTTTGTTTCTTTGTGATGCCCATCCACCTAAATAATCTTTGAAACATAGCCATAGCATGCAATTTCTCTTTTTAATACATGTTTTTGTATAGCATATTATTCTTGTAGCTATCAATCATTTTTTATAGATTTTATTAATTATATAGCCGAATAACGACATAGCAATAAGGGTAAATTATATCGATGAATTATTTATTGTTTAATCTTGCACCATATAAAATTAGTCTTTCATTTTGTCATATATTAGTTTTAGAAAGAAAACAAATACTTTTAACAATGAAAATATAAACTTCAAAAATACATAATGAGATATATTTCTGAGATACAAAACCAGCAAAAATAAGTTCTTTAGAAAAATCCTAACATCAGAAAGCAAAAGCATAAAATATACGATACATAAACTAAAGAATATTTGGTACAACAACTAAAATAGAGAGACAAATGCCTGTTTAAATAGTACTCACACCCAAAGAATAGAGCCAGCGAAACTTCAGCGAACCTTTGTGAGAATTACTATTGCAAGGTTGATAACAAAACCCTCCTATAGAGAATAAGCCTAAAACAATAATCAAGCAAGAAATCATCAACTTCGTAAACTAGTAAGATCGAACCACGAAAGGTTCAAACCCAATTTCCGGATATAATGAAGTCGGTATAAGAGCAACAATTAAATATTTAGATAAAAACAATACAAAAAAGGCGAGATTTCGACTAGATTCTTTGAAAAAGAAACTAAGATTAGAATGAGATCAAAATCTGAAGAACTTATAAGCACTGCCAAAAAAAAAGAACAAAGTCAAAAAAATATTTATAACAACGAAATTTTATATATCTAGAAGTAATTTAAACCAAAGTTGTGGATAGAGGGACCAAAGTAAGGGTCACGCGAATACATTCACAAGTGCGCAATGTGCATAGTGCTTCACATTGCCCCTTCATTCCAAAAGAGTTGGGCATCAGATCCTTTTTCTACAAATAACTCCATTCACGTCCCGTTACTTTTCCCTTTTGTATCTTTCTCTGCTATTCTTTTCCTTTATTTTTAATCTGATTTGACCTACCAATATCCATTATAATACTCATATACTTGTATTATTTGACTTCGTGTTCATTTCCCTTCCATGTGATCTTTTTGTCATCGTAGCCAACCAATACCATAGGCATTATTAGTTGGGAAATTGCACCCAATAACCAATAAAAGAACTTAAATCAAGTAACTAACCAAAACCCTATTCTCTCTTTTCTTTTCCTATTTCTCTCTATCTTCTTCTTCTTCTTTCTAGAAATTTAATTTTGTTTTATTTTTTGGTTATTTCCCCAATTCTCCCTTTTTTGGTGTAACCCAATTCTCCCTTAGTAGTTAAAGTTTTAATACCATTAACATTTATTTGTAAGTTACATTTATTTTGTAAGGTTTTGTGATTACGCGAGTTTACTATGGTTGTTGACATGAGATACCCAAATTCGAACTCTTCCATTCTAATTTCAGTTATAGTTTGACTATATGTCTTACAAGACAAACTATATATTCTTCCACAAATTCTAAAGATTATAATGGATTTTGATTGATGATCTGCAATTAAATAATTTTTTTTGAACAAACAAACATTGCATTACTTCGAAGGGATTGAAATTCATTACATACATAAATAGAGATGATTTTGCCACAGAATCATCTTCCGCATTGAAATTTCGAGAATTGAAATCGAAAAAAATTACATCAAATAAAGTCCTAAAAAGATAGATATCAAACATAATATTGAACTGTTCAGGTTGTGTCTCTTCCTTTTTCAAGAACTTGATCAGAAATAGGGAATTAGATAGAGCTATCAGAGATCAGACATTTGAATAGACAGCAAAGGAAACTGCTCGATGAACAGTGTTGAAGAAACATGGTTGTGAGCTTCTGAAACGTTGGTTAGATATGATTTACATAAATATATTATAGATAACTAGAGGAAGAAAAACAAACGCAAATATGATTTCCATAAGTATAGTATAGATTGATAACAAAAGGATATATATAGTATTAGATTTTAAATCTGAAGTTTTAAATCCATTGATTTTGAACAGTTGCTTTTAAGTTTTTTTAAGTAACAATGGTTTAACGAAAAAAAATATTGGTTTAACGATTGATTATGGAATAAAAAAATATAACGAAAAAAGAGAATAAATTGGACATATCCGATATCTATTTTTATTTTATTATTCTTTAACGCAGAATTAAATTAAATTTGAATCTATTGTGGTGTTTTATCAGTCGGTCAACCCTAATTAACCGGATAAAACTGAAAACAATAAACCTCATCAGTTTGGTTTCATTTGAAAACTTTGATTAATTGGCTACGGCATGCCTAATATATATTTCCTGTATAACTCTGAATCTACACAAGTGCTCACTTTTTATTCCACCTTTTTTTATATGGGCCCAATGATAATTAGTGGGTCTATAATCCTCCAGTTTGGATTATAACTTATCAAAAACAGTTTGGTATATTGACTCCATTTGTACAGTGGAACCACGTTGTGAACAAATTCCATTAATTAACTAGTTCATCTTTACCATTTTAATTTGTGTCCCAACGTAGAAAAGAAACTCCTTAAATAATGTTTTGATTAATTCTATTAGAGCTAAGCCCACCATAAAAAAAACTGTTCTTTAGTTAGGATTCACTCATTACTCTGACAAAATCGTTGGAGTCATTTATATTCGTCTAGACTTATTTCAAATATGGCTTCCGATGACGGACCGTCCGTCCCGCACTGCACTGCAGTTAACAGTAACAAATTTTTTTACATATATCATATATTTATACGTTTTTATAATTGTCAAAACCGCACCGCAGTTAAATCGTTTGTCCCGCACCGCTCAAATTGCGGTTACCATTCGGAGCCTATCTAGGTTAAAGTTGTATATATATTCGTCCATATTATTGATGTAGATAGGTTTGGTTGGAATTTCTTCTATTTCTTTTACGAGCTTGGTTAGATTCATGTTATATAGATATTTCAGTTTGGTCTCTTTCGTTTTCTTTCACCTGAAACAAGGTTTGATTAAACTAATATAAACTTGGTCTGATTCACATGAGAAGACAATCTTCGAGTACCAAGCTATTATCTCGTATATCATTTCCTTATTAGTTAAACTAGTAAGGTAATTAAACTATTTTGCTTTTCTGGCCATGAAACTGTGAATTATATCATCTTCACATGTTTTTTAAAGAGACTGAATGGCATGAATGAACAGATCAGTGATAAAGTGTTATATAATACATGGCTACTGTAGAGCTGAATTGTGGATAATATACTCTGAAAAGTGAAAGCCAAAAGATATTTTTATGTCAAGTGAAACCTAGTTGATATATGTATATTACTATATTTGTATAATCAGGATGACATGTGAAAAGCTAATGTCTAGGCCATTGGAGAGGAGTCACCCTATTGGTCTAAATCAAAGATCGATTGTCTTTCAATACGAAATAGCTAACAACCGGACTTGCCTACGCCTATAGATCCAGCCTTTTGAAAATTAGTCTAGGCTTCGGTTGAGACACCCTAATTAAGTTTACCAAAAAAAAATGTTTCTGATACATGAAATTTGCAAATTGCAAGACCAGTCATGATCAAATTCGCAGTGAAAGAAGTTTTAGTTCGATAGTTAACCCATAGATCACCACGAGTGAAATGAACTTATGAATCTTGGTGTCAAGGGTTTTCCAACCATAGTATGATTTTAATCAATTACATTGGATAATTATTAACGCAATATCAAAACACTGTAGTAATATTTTTAGCTATAGTGTGGGCTCGACTCATTGACCCAAAGACGATAAGTCTTAACGCTCATCAACTTTTTCTCTTTGTCCGGATTAATGTGACAACTACTAGTAGGCTAGTTGGTCGTCCCTCTGTTTGTTAGAGCATCTCCAATGTATTACTCCAAAATGGTGCAACTTTAAAATAGAGTAATGTTTTAATCCAATGTATTACTCCATTTTTTTCTTCAAAAATAGTTAATAATTGTTAGTAATATCTTATACTTATAAAAATTTACCAATTAAACCTAACTATTTTATATTTGCAAAAATATCTTAAAATATAATTTATTTAAATTAAACATTTATTATTAAAAGATACAAGAAATCATAAAAATAGAACAAAACATAATATATAAGTTGGTTCAATAATAAGCATTAGAATATTCTCCCCACAAATGATCAATTAATACATTTTGTAATAAAAATGAGCTTATTTATCTTTGATATTTCTAAATCGAGTAAGAAAATTTTGAAATCGGACATTTAAATCACTTATTTTATGTTATTTTTATTTTATATTGTTTATGTTGTTTAATTATGTTATGCATTTTATGTCAAATTATTAAATAATGAAATTTCTTGGTTTTCATGTTATTTTATCATTTTAAAATATTATTTAAGTAAGAAATAAGAACATTAAAAATTTAAAGGACCATTTTATAAATAAAAAAGTTTAACTCCAAAATGGAGTAATGTGTAAGATTACTCCATAAATGGAGTAACCCTAGCCATTATTCTATTTTGGAATTGAAAATGGAGTGGGGTTGGAAAAGATTTTATTCCAAAATGATGTTTGGAGTAGAAAATGGAGTAGGGTTGAAGATGCTCTTAGCCATCTTAGTGGGAAATAAGAACATATAGATATCTTTTTCAAAAAAAAAAAAGGAACATATAGATACATTATTGCGTATTACTTAAGTTTTTGGGTTGAACATACTGCTTGTTTTTTTTTTCTTACGTGCTATATTTTCGTGTAAATTTATTATCATTCATACCATCATGGTAAATGCATTATAATTAATTCTCAAACTGACAAATGTTTATATGACTAAAATCTATATTTTGTATTCGATCGGACGTAGAATTGTTGAAGATCTGAAGCATATATACTGTATACAAACAAAAATTCCCAGTGTAAATAATAAAAAATGCTAAAAAGAGAAGCAAACCAACAGTACGTGTACGTTTTCAAAAATTACTATTTCTTTTGAAATACCCAAAAAAGTGGCCAAGCTTACCATTATAAAATGTTAAGGACCGACCGAAACAACAATACTCATGGTTACATTATCAACAAAGAGGCAACAAAGAAAACAAAAAAACACGACGAGTAACATCTATATAATTTAATGGAGGTGCACAAGGTGGTTGCTCCGCCGCATAAGAGCACGGCAGCAAAGCTGAAGACAAGACTGAAGGAGACTTTCTTCCCTGACGATCCTTTAAGACAGTTTAGAGGACAACCAAACCGTACCAAACTCATACGAGCCGCTCAATACATTTTCCCAATTCTCCAATGGTGTCCTGAGTACAGCTTCAGACTCCTCAAATCCGACGTCGTTTCAGGTCTCACCATCGCCAGTTTAGCTATTCCTCAGGTACATACAACTTTTTCCAGTGAGAGAATTTTAAAAATCTCGACGATGACCCATTTCATCTTCTGACTAACCAGAAGTAACACTTCAATCAAAATTCTTGATATTTTCTCCAAAATTGAAGTTTGTTTGGTCTTTTTAAAAAACAGGGGATAAGTTACGCGAAGCTAGCTAACTTGCCTCCAATCGTTGGTCTATGTAAGAATCTGAATTGAAATTGTATCGAATTATTCTTTAATATACGGAAATAGCGTTATAGTATATAAATATACGCACGTGTGTGTGTTGGTGTATGTAGACTCGAGCTTTGTACCACCGTTGGTATATGCGGTGCTGGGAAGCTCACGAGATCTAGCGGTGGGACCAGTCTCCATAGCTTCGTTGATCTTAGGATCCATGCTAAGGCAACAAGTGTCTCCCGCAGACAATCCTCTTCTCTTTTTACAGCTCGCTTTCTCTTCGACCTTCTTTGCTGGTCTCTTTCAAGCCTCTCTTGGAATCCTCAGGTTACAAATATATTTTATTTATCTATATCAAATATCTGAATAGGTATCTATTTTACCCATAACAGTTTGCTAGCTTTGCATGAACCAGTTGTATCTGCTGACTGTTTGTTCTGTTGGAAACATGTTTTCAGTGGTCAATATTTGGGCCTGAGCTAGGCTTTACCCATCAATCTAATCTATAGCGTTATACAATATGTTTGTTTGATTTGATTTAACTTATAAAAGAAATAATCTTTTGTTTCAACATGTATTTAAATATTCTGTTAATTTTTATTGTATATTTTCCATAAAAGCCATTAGCAAAATTAACTTAAAATATTCAAATTCATTAAATTTAAACTACATTAATAAAAATGATTGTCATGTTAAATGAAATAATATTTTGCTTGTGTCTGAATTTTACATTTTTATTAATATTTTGTAAATATATCTTTTCAATTCTATAACTGTTTGGGTATGTAGTATGTTACCCCCCCCCCCCCCCCAATTTCGTTTTTATAAGACGTATTGGGTGAATACCCAGATAACCACTTCACATTATCATTAACCAAAAACAATTCAACCAATAGAAGATACATTGAAGAATACAAAAT
Source organism: Raphanus sativus (assembly GCF_000801105.2). Taxonomy (NCBI): domain Eukaryota; kingdom Viridiplantae; phylum Streptophyta; class Magnoliopsida; order Brassicales; family Brassicaceae; genus Raphanus; species Raphanus sativus. The sequence goes on along the minus strand of NC_079516.1, from coordinate 35,072,206 downwards.
AATTATAATAAAACTAAATTTTAAGTATAAATTTTAAAGAAAAAAAATCCATTAAGTGAAAACGAAGAAAAATCTCCATAGACATCTTATAAAATATAATTGGTGGAGTATTTGATATTTATATTTGAATACGCAGGCTGGGATTTATTATAGACTTTCTATCAAAAGCAACACTAATAGGGTTTATGGCGGGAGCAGCCATAATAGTATCATTGCAACAGCTAAAGGCTCTACTTGGGATAACTCATTTCACTAAGCAAATGGGCGTAGTCCCTGTTCTCTCCTCTGTTTTCCACCACACCAACGAGGTTCTCTCTTCTTTATCCTTCTTCTTCCTCTGTTTTATTCACACCTTTATATACAATCTGACATTTAGTTTACTGTTATTGTAATATATGACATTCAATGGTACTGTGCAGTGGTCATGGCAAACAATTGTGATGGGAGTTTGCTTCTTGCTGTTCTTGCTCGCGACACGTCACCTCGTATGTTTACGTCTCTCTCACTATTAGTTTCCAAATATAGTAAGTCAAAATAGTAGTAAATGATCAATATATAAGGAAATTAAATGCAGAGCATGAAGAAGCCAAAGCTGTTCTGGGTCTCAGCTGGAGCTCCGCTTCTTTCAGTTATCGTCTCTACGCTTCTCGTCTTTGTTTCCAGAGCCGACCGTCATGGAATCAGCGTCGTAAGCTTCCCTCTTTCATTATACATACCCAATCCTCTCTTTTTTTTGCAGAACTTTTGAATCTTATAATTTTGTGGACGTTCAGATTGGGAAGTTGCAAGAAGGTTTGAACCCACCGTCTTGGAACATGCTTCAGTTTCACGGAAGTCATCTCGGACTCGTTGCCAAAACAGGACTAATCACTGGAATCGTCTCACTCACTGTAAAGTTTCTTTCAACTCAGTTCTGCTTAATCTCACGTCACATGCATGGCCTTGATAGTTTACTTAATCTGCGTTTACCTTTGCATGTTAAGTATTATTATAATTTATAGCCTTTATTGAAAAAAAAAAATTATAGCCTTTATTGTTTACTTAGTTTGCATTTACGTTTGCATATGTTATATATATTAAGAATATATAATATCAACTTAAAATGATTTTAACTCGTCTTGTTTTGTACCTTTGTCTATATACTTTGATCGTACAGGAAGGAATCGCAGTGGGAAGAACATTCGCAGCACTAAAGAACTACCACGTAGACGGAAACAAAGAGATGATAGCCATAGGTCTAATGAACGTAGTAGGCTCTGCCACTTCCTGCTATGTCACAACCGGAGCTTTCTCTAGATCAGCAGTTAACAACAACGCCGGGTGTAAAACCGCTGTTTCAAACATCGTGATGTCGGTCACGGTTATGGTTACTCTCCTCTTCCTAATGCCACTTTTTGAATACACTCCCAATGTAGTCCTCGGTGCCATCATTGTGACCGCGGTCATCGGTCTCATTGACCTTCCCGCGGCTCGTCATATATGGAGGATCGACAAATTCGATTTCTTAGTGATGCTGTGCGCCTTCTTTGGTGTCATTTTTCTATCAGTCCAACAGGGTCTAGCTATTGCGGTGGGACTATCATTGTTCAAGTTATTGATGCAAGTCACGAGGCCGAAGACAGTTATTATGGGAAATATTCCGGGGACTGATGTATACCGGAATCTTCATCATTACGAAGAAGCACAAAGGATCCCAGGAGTTCTTGTCTTAAGCATTGAATCTTCTGTCAATTTTGCCAATTCGAACTACCTCACAGAAAGGTTAGTTATATAAACTATGTTTTTGTACATTTAACTGTAACGGCTATGTCCCATCCAGTTGAGCTACCATCACATGAACCACAATTCTTAATAGCTATGTCGCCTAATTGATAATATTTGAACTAACATTCTCTTCATCTGGATTGTGACAAACGTTGTAGAACATCTCGCTGGATCGAAGAATGCGAAGAAGAGGAAGCTCAGGAGAAACATTCGAATCTTCTGTTCTTGATTCTTGAAATGTCAGGTTAGTCTTAATCAAACTGATCTATTTTAATTTTTAACCCTATCATCGTATCTAAATATATATTTTTTTCAAAAAAGCTTGAGCTTCATAGCTAATTATGTTTAATTTCTACATATGTTGAAGCCGTGAGTGGGGTGGACACAAACGGAGTCTACTTCTTTAAGGAATTGAAGAAAACAACAGCGAAGAAGAACATTGAGGTAAAGTTGTTCTTCAAACAAGGTTTTCGTTACCTAACCAAGAAAATGTAATTAGTTTTTCTTTTTATCTGAACCGAATATTTGTGCAGCTTGTGTTTGTGAACCCATTAAGTGAAGTGATGGAGAAGCTACAGAGAGCTGACGAAGAAGAAGAGTTCATGAGGCCTGAGTTTCTCTTCCTGACTGTTGCTGAGGCCGTTGCGTCACTCTCTCTTAAAGGCCCATCTCTCAATAACGTTTGACTATAGTCTTTTTTGTCGGTCCAAGAAATGATTTTGGCCGATGGTCAGATTTTTCCCTTTTCCATCGTTTTATTCAGTACAGTGTAAAGTTACGTTCCTCTCTCTTTCTCCACGATTGATTTTGGTCAATAAATCTCAAGATGTATGTTTTAGTATGAGCTTTTGCTATATTTGAGTGTACTTAGCCGGTGGTGACCCTGGTGACTTTGAGGACTAATTAACCCATCAGACTAATCAACTCTCTCGTCTCCTGTTAATTTTCAAAAACAATGTGACTTTCAACTAAACAATTCCTAGAAAAAGGCTTTAACCTTATACTATGCGTCAAAGCTAGAATGTAAAGAGGATGGCCTACAAGTTAAAGCCAATTCCTTACAAGTGCATAGGTTGTCATGATTAACCGCTCGCTTATATAAAAAACGAACGAGGCAATAAAAGGTATATAATTCAATTTTGATCAGCTAAGTTTGGCAAATGAGGCCTGCACGCCATTGCTTTAGCAGTTTATATTAATAGATCACTCATGAATCACGTGTTTAAATCACCACTATAAGGCAATACCCATCATCAATAACACTTTGAAAATAGTATAAATTTAACCTTTGCTTATCCAGCTTATCCCCTTTCTATTATTCTAAGAGCATTAGTATTTAACCTTTTATCTCTTGTGTTAGTATCAATAATGTCATTTTCTGCGTGGCAATCCAACAATCAATCTCACATCATATATTTAAAAACCTTCTTTTTACTAGATTAATTATTGTTAATTAAATTGTAACTTACCATGATATACTATATGCTTACTATATGATTGTAGGTTAACACCCGATTTAAGTGCCAAATTAGAATAATTTACGCCGAATGATTTATTATACTAAAAATACGAAACCTAATTATTACATTCATGAAACATGTTATTATATTCCTCAAAAAATACAATTTATCATACACAAATTACAGCTACTACTATTTTTTATCTTTTTGTTTAAAAAACAAATTTTAAATGTTTTGTTTCTTTTTTTGAAAAATCTGCATATGAAATAACCAATTCTCATTAGTTGGTGAACCTGTAGGTTCTGTTCGATATTAATTTCAAGGTGGGTTATTAAAACAAACAACTGACATTATGTTAAATTAAAGCAAAAGATTAAATGTCCAATATACTAAACTTGATAGACACTTCGAGAAGAAGGGATTAAGGCAAATATTTATAAACAAGGTGGAATTATAATTAACGCAAATCTTAGTAATTAATGGTTACATTTGTCAACATCCCTTATATATTAATCTAGAAACATTACAACATTCTTTTGTAACCACGTATCACCATGAGAATGAAATTCAGAATTCTTAGAAAAAGAGGTTGGTCCATCTTAATTTATATTATATTTTTTTATTAAACTAACTATGTAATTGATAAATAGTGTACAAAATAATATTCTCGCACTTTCCTTAAATAAAAGTTACGGAATTGCTAATCTGATTAACGTATATATGATAATTAATGATTATGAATTAAATATTTGATAACATTTTTGTATCTTAGCTATTTTTATTTGATTTTATATTATTAAAAGATGTTAAACAATCATATTAACCATATAATTAAAAAATTAGTTTTTTTCTTATATGTTTTATTTAAAATTTTTTAAAACGACTATAAATTATTAGAAATTTTAAAATACCACTTTGAAAATTTTGTGATCGATGGCTTAATTTTTTTGTTATAACAAGATAGAAGTGATCATAAAATTGTAATAATATGGACTTTTATTTAATAAATATTAAAATTAAATAATATATATATATATATATATATATATATATATATATTCCTCTATATATTAATTGAGAAACATTACAACATTGTTTTGTAGACACGTGTTTCCATGAGAATGAAATTCAGAATTCTTAGAAAATTAGGTTGGTTCATCTTAATTTATATTATTATTTTTATTAAACTAACTATTAAATTGATAAATAGTGTACAAAAGAATATTCTCGCACTTTTCTTAAATAGAAACTACGGAATTACCTATATGATTAACGTATATATGACACTTAATGATTATGAATAATAAATATTTAATAACATTTTTTATATCTTAGCTCTTTTTGTTTAATTTTGTATTATTAAAAGATATTAAACAATCACATTAACCATATAACTAAAATTTAACATTTTTTCTTGTATTTTATATTTTGAATTTTTTAAGACGACTATAAATTATTAGAAATTTAAAATACCACTTTTAAAATTCTGTGATCAATGACTTAATTTGTTTTGTTATAACAAGATACAAATGCTCATATAATTTGATTAATATGGATTTATATATATGTATATAAACGACTTAAAGAAAGAAAATGAGCTGCATCAATTTAGTCCTCTTGTTGAAACCCTTCAAAACTATATGGAAGACTAAAGTCAAATATTTGATAACATTTTTTATATCTTAGTTTTTTTTAAAAAAAAATTATATTATTAAAAGATATTAAGCAATCACATTAACCATATAGTTAAAATTTTACATTTTTTCTTATATGTTATATTTTGAATTTTTTAAAACAACTATAAATTAATAGAAAATTTAAAATACCACTTTGAAAATTCTGTGATGAATGACTTAATTTGTTTTGTTATAACAAGATACAAATGCTCATAAAACTGTATTAATATGGATTTTTATTTAATATATATATAAACGATTTAAAGCAAGAAAATGAGCTGCATCAATTTAGTCGTCTAGTTGAAACCCTTCAAAACTATGTCGAAGACTAAAGTCAAAGTAATTCGATTTTGGAAATATGGTGATAAAATCATTATAATGATTCTCAATGATAAAGTAAAGTATTAAAAATTGTATAATCTGTTTTTGTAATAAAAAATCATTTGTAATATTGTGGTTTTTATAGGTGTATACAGGGTAATAAAATTTTAAGTACAAATGGATAAAGTTCATCATATATTCAAAATATATTTATGTCCACAATTATAACTACAAATGCTTAACCCAATATATACATGATTATATAAAGAAAACATAACTGTATACATATTAAAAAAAATACATATAAATATCTAATTTTTCAATACTATATATTTTTAATTTTTATAATATAAATTCATCATGCACAAAGTCAGGGACGGACCTACAGTAAAGTAAGGTGTGGCACATAACATGTTGCTGTCTGTAGCTAGTTTGGTTTTAATACTTGCATCAGAGCCCCACTCTTCATGAGTTCGAACCTCGACTTCTCTTGCACATACTACTAATTTGGTTTTAATACTTGCATCAGAGCCCCCCTCTTCATGAGTTCGAACCTTGACTTCTCTTTTTCAGTTTTTTTTGTTTTCTTGTAATTAGGCTAAAGATAAATAATAATCTGATAAATGTGTAGTGTTTTAACTCAAATTTCAAGGCCAAACCAGAGATAAAGCTGATGTTTACACACTAAATTTTTTTCTACATATTTTATTTTATTTTAATCACTTTTCATAAATATATATTCTTTTTTTTTGCATTGTTAAAATTTTTTATGAGTGATTTTCTTTTCTTAAGTATTAGTTTTCTAAAAAAAATTGCACTATATTTTGTTTATATTTGTATTAATTTAGTGCTCAAAAAATTAGTATTTATTAATTATAATATTGAGATTAAAATAACAGTTATACAATGTTTATAATGAAACTATATGTGTAATATAATTATATCTTAATATTACTCAAAATAAATACTTAACATATAAAAAGCTTATCTTTTTATTTAATTTAAATATTTTATTAAATAAGATGTAAAATTAATGACATTTATTTTTTTAATTTTATATACTTTATTTATTAATTTATAATTAACATTTTTTTGTAAAAAAATATATTTATGGTGCCCCATATTGATTTATTTTCTAGATCCGTCCATGCGCTTTGCACCGGTCTTATCTTAGTGTCATCATTATAACATTATATTAAGATATCATCATCAACAACGTCATCATCAGCAGCTGCAGCTGAGTTCAATTCAACATTTGCTTGACCTTTTCTTGTTCTGTTTATATCTTGGCTTACGTTTGATGTACCTTCTGGGGCTAATGCCCAGTGACATCCTATCCCACGATGAGAACTTGACGTTTGAGCCATATGATAAGCTAGATATATGGCAAAGTCACTAGCCGACGAAATTTTCAACATGCATTTACGTTTGTATGTTAAAATATTATGTTTTAGTCAACATTAAAATATAGTCAGAACTTTAAATGCATTTCTGGTAGCTTTAAATAATTTGAACGCAAAATTAAATATGTAGACATTTCATTTTAAATATAACTATACATGATGTCAAGAAGAAAAAAATACAAATATTATACGTTTAAATTAGTCAAATTATATAAGTAACACGTTTTGACTATCGTATGGGAAGAGGTTCATCTCCGAAACATTTTTCCTGTCCAATATTTTTTTCATTGGAGCTTCCCTAATTTCTTTTATCAAACATGATGATTTGATGAGTTCTAATATGCAATGTTAAGCAATTTTATTTTTTTGGTCCAAAAAGTGTATTGTTGGAATTTGATTGGAACGCTAAGTGGCTTTAGATTCGATGAATCCCACTATAGCCGAACACGAAGAAAACGAAAACATCTAAATGATTGATTTTTCATGAACAACCTGCAAGAGTCGACCACAACACTCCGTAAAAATATACACATACATTAAAAGTTCTATAAATTAATAATATCGAGACTACGCCAAATTATATTTTTTTATTATTTTATAGAAATTATTAATTTATCGATATACTAACTGAACTAAAAACTCAATTTGAGACTATAAAATTATATTATTTTATAGAAGTTTTTAGTATATATTAATTTATAGAATATTATATTATTTTATAGAGATTTTTAGTATATATTAATTTATAGAGTATTAATTGAAAGAGGTTATACTATATATCCATTCTAAAATGTCAGTAAATTTTCAAAACAAAAACATAACTCCACCTTATATATCCTAATTCAAACACAACCCATAACCATATATTGAATGAATCTTATGTGATACTATTTTATAGTTTCCTTCAAAAATGGGGCAGAAATTAGGGGAAAGTGTAAGATAAAAAAAAACTTATAAATGTAAAGAACAAGTAAAATATAAAATAGGAGCTTATAGTATAGGTCGTCATGTGTGTTGATGTATAAAGAGCTGTAAAGGGACGTCTTCTCTCGTAAAACAATAATCCTCAAAACCTCCTCCTCCCTCTTCTCTCTCTCTCTCTCTCTCTCTCAAAGCCTTCGTCATCACAGAGTACAGAGACTGACACTATTCCTTTGACTTCAGACACTCACTTCCCTTAACTAAAACAGTTCCCCACTCATCCTCCCGCGACAACAATGATCACATGGCACGACCTCTACACAGTCCTCACGGCGGTGATCCCACTCTACGTCGCCATGATCCTCGCCTACGGCTCCGTCCGCTGGTGGAAAATCTTCTCACCGGACCAATGCTCCGGAATAAACCGCTTCGTCGCCATATTCGCCGTCCCCCTCCTCTCCTTCCACTTCATCTCCACCAACAACCCTTACGCCATGAACCTCCGCTTCATCGCCGCCGACACGCTCCAGAAACTCATCATGCTCTCCCTCCTAACCCTCTGGGCCAACTTCACCCGCTCGGGCACTCTCGAGTGGAGCATCACCATCTTCTCCCTCTCCACGCTCCCCAACACCCTCGTCATGGGCATCCCTCTCTTGATCGCCATGTACGGCGACTACTCCGGCTCCCTCATGGTCCAAGTCGTCGTCCTACAGTGTATAATCTGGTACACGCTTCTCCTCTTCTTGTTCGAGTACAGAGGAGCCAAGATTCTCATCATGGAGCAGTTCCCGGAGACGGCCGCTTCGATAGTTTCTTTCAAAGTCGAATCCGACGTCGTTTCGTTGGACGGGCATGACTTTCTTGAAACGGACGCTGAGGTTGGAGACGATGGGAAGTTACACGTCACCGTGAGGAAGTCGAACGCTTCTAGGAGATCTTTTGTTGGTCCTAATATGACTCCTCGTCCGTCGAATCTCACCGGAGCTGAGATTTATAGTCTCAGCACGACGCCGAGAGGTTCTAATTTTAACCACTCGGATTTTTACTCGGTGATGGGATTTTCCGGTGGCCGGCTCTCGAACTTCGGTCCGGCGGATATGTACTCTGTTCAGTCGTCGAGGGGACCGACTCCGAGACCTTCGAATTTCGATGAGAGTTGTGGTATGGCTTCGTCTCCTAGATTCGGGTATTACCCGGATCCAACCGGGTCGTACCCGGCTCCGAATCCGGAATTTTCATCCTCTGCCGCGAGTAAAACCGGAGGGAAGTCGAATAGTCATGATGCTAAGGAGCTTCATATGTTTGTGTGGGGCTCCAACGGGTCACCCGTTTCGGATAGACCGGGTCTTCCACTATCGGGCGGAGCTGATAATGGAGCGAGTGAACAAGCTGGAGTATCCGATCAGGAAGCGAAGGAGATCCGAATGTTAGTCTCTGATCCTCCAGCAGCTGCTCCCACCAATGGAGACTTTGATGGTGAAGAAGAGTCAGGGAAGGTGAAGGAAGTGCTACACAAGCTTCGATGTAACTCCACGGCCGAGCTAAACCCTAAAGAAGCGGCGGAAACGGGTGAAACCGGGCAGGGAAAACATATGCCGCCGGCGAGTGTGATGACTCGGCTGATACTGATAATGGTGTGGAGGAAACTGATCAGGAACCCAAACACTTACTCTAGTCTCATTGGTCTTATTTGGGCTCTCGTCGCTTTCCGGTAACTAATCAAGAATCAATCAATACTTATTATTATGAGATTATTATATACGAACCTGAGTTTTAATTGGATTATGATTACTATGTAAGGTGGAATGTGGCAATGCCTAAAATCATTCAAGGATCAATCTCAATTCTCTCTGATGCTGGTCTTGGTATGGCCATGTTCAGTTTGGGTGAGTCTCATCTTCTTGCTCTGTTCTTTTCTTCTTTTCATTAGCTTAACTACGCTAATCCATAGTCACAGACGAAATCGTACGGAAAGTTCGGTATATTTTAAGATTTTTGGGGGTCCCGTTATGGGATGGACCATCCGACATGTAGGGTCAAGGATACGACATCATATTATAGAAGTGGTCGTTGTGGAAAGACATAGCTCGTGTTCTTTGATAGTTGTCGTGGTCCCCAATATTAAGTGGAAGTTGATTGGAGTTTACATTCATTTACATTTGACGTGTGATATCATAATAGAATGGAATTAAATTAGAACAAAACTTACATGATGTATTCTATCATCATTTATTGTTGTTGAGTGGAAACTGATTATTGTGAAAAATGATGAAGGGTTGTTCATGGCGTTGCAACCTAAGTTAATAGCTTGCGGAAATTCTACGGCAACTTTTGCAATGGCGGTGAGGTTCTTGACTGGACCAGCAGTAATGGCCGTTGCAGCCATGGCTATTGGATTACGCGGAGATCTATTACGCGTGGCCATAGTTCAAGTAAATATATTTGATGTTGCTAAAACAATCTTTGCTTATTTTATTATTGACAAAATCACTAATGAGATCTTGTGGTAACTATTTGTAGGCTGCATTGCCACAAGGAATCGTGCCATTCGTGTTTGCAAAAGAATACAATGTTCATCCGGCGATCTTAAGTACAGGGTAAGTATATTATTATATTGAATAAAGAGAATTTTTCATGCTTAATAAGTTAATATAAGATTAGTGACTAATATTGTTTATGTTTTATGTGGATTGAAATTGCAGGGTGATATTTGGGATGCTTATCGCACTACCGATCACACTTGTTTACTACATTCTCCTCGGGCTATAAGCTCACTAGTGGTGAAGTTTTGCTTCAGACAAAAAACAAGATCGTTCCAAGTTTAGTGGAACAAAACTAGAGAATGTAAACACAAGAGGTTTATTAAAGTTAGTGACCAAGATGTGATTTGAGGATCCAAAGCCCCTTTCTTGTCAAAACTTTCCTATGGATTATTTGAGAAGAGACAAGCGACGGGAAACAAGGGCAACGAGACAAAAGAAACCATCAAAAAGAAAAAAGAGTGATAACATATTTGATTCTTGAATTTCTCCTTTTACTGCATATGTGTTCTGAATTAGGTAGGCATTGCGCTTGTGTTGAAACGTTTCAGGTCTGTGTACGGTGTCTGTTTTGGAAAGTGTGCTTTTGTATGTTATCACTTTTTACTATTAGTCTACTCGGTTTGACAGTGACTTACAGAAAATACACCTAATTTTTTTTCTTGGAACACTAAGGAAATACACCAAACAAAGGATAACTTTAGTAGCAGACTTTTAGATGATGTTGAGAACATTGTTAGTAAACCACCTGAGAAACATTTAGTTACCATCCATATAGAGCATTGGTTTCTTAATTTGCCATAATGAGTGGGAAGAAATGGGTTAGGCGCTTTTGCACTTCAACCTTTTGGTGTCGTCACTTAGTAACTTTCTGATGTAATTACGTATATAGAGAAACAAAAAAAAAAGGTTAACAGACAGAAAAAGTCAAAAGCAAAATAAAACGAAGATGGAAACATACAAAAGGATATTAAGAAAAAGGTATAAAGCTGCTTCTTTTCCTTTTTCTTTTGTAAAGTGCTTCTTTTTCTTGGAAAAGGGTTTATGTGCTTTACTGCTTTTATTGTTTTCTTTCCCTATTTTCTGCGTATATTATCAAATAAGAATACGAAAGCGATTGAAAATTGAAAATGACCCATTTTTAGGTAATATGTTAAGATTGAATATTAATTACGTAGGCTTTGATTGATTGGTAACGTCGTGGAAGTGGAATATGGCGGAATGAGCAAATATTTTACCAATAAAAAAGTTGCGGAATAATAAAAAAATGAAAAAATGCAAGTTTGCATTTTTGCTGACATAAATATAAGAGAATTTTCACTAAGTGAAAAATTGAGTTTTAATAGATTATGGTGGAAAATTATAAATTCAACACTTTTTCATATACTAAATTCTATGTTAATACCATTTTAAATTTTAAAATAAACAGTAATAACTTTTTTATGATAAATAGTTATGTTAAAAATAAAGTTATATTATAATTTTTTATAATATTATGAAATGTCAATCTATTAGTAAATATCATATTAAAAGATAAGCTAAACATTTATAATAAGAACTAAAGTAATTTTAATTAATATTAGTTATTTTTATATTATGTAATAATTAGTTTTATTATTGATAATTATTTTTCTTATAAAAGGTGAATACTCTATAAAATATTTTGATTAATTAAACATTTAAAATATTTTCATCAATTAAACATTTATTTCATTATTTCATAAATTTTAAATTTTTTTGCAGTTTAATTAATTTTTGTCACAGCTTAGCGATTTTTTCCGCGATTCCTAAATTAAATGATGATTACCAATTGGAGCCTTAGTCTTCGACCATTACTCCTTTTGTCGTCCAATACTCCAATTACTCCTTATTTTGCAAGAAACTGATCCACACTGTATTTAAGCTTTATGACCATGAATTTTCTTTAATTCTATCGATTAATATAATTTTTTGGATAAATGGTTTTCGATTAATATGATGTGAGCAGAAAAAGTTAAATTTAATAAATTTGCATATTAATCCAAATGTTTCTAACGTCATATGCGATTCATATTTGTATTAAATATTAGTTTCCTAGTGAAATTTTTCGAGAAATAGAAACAATAATGGTAGGGAATACATATGACAGGTAATTGATAAGTTTTAATATTGGTGGGGGAATGATCGCTGGCTTCCGAAATGATGTAACCAATCTATAGACCTATTGAATTGGATGTCGAAGTAGAAGGGAACATAACGCTATCTTTTCCTTCTAGAAATTTGGAAAAGTCTTGCAACAAGTAATCAACAATCATGGATTAAACGCACCAGTCATTGAAAAAGTAACAAACTCCTTTGGTGAACATACTCAACTTTTACGCAATCTTAAGACCAACATGCCTCGCACAAAAGCTGTAATGAAATTCGTGCACCATCAATTTCAATGCGACGTGTAAGGGATTATTTCTTGTTATTATCGAAGGCCTAAGGGTATCAGACATAGTCGTTACGTAAGCGGATGGAAGCGAATTGTCTTAATGGCATATGTTGACATTAAAAAGATTGATGCACCGAATCATCTGTTTGGATTAAGTATTGTTTCATTTTTCTTTTCAACCGGTTTAAACGGGAATTTAGGATCTGATTACAAGCCTAATTGAAACAAAAGCTACTAAATCAACGTATTACAAAACTACCTTCACCTAACCACTAAACCCAATACGTTTCGATATCGCGCTTTTAAAATTCTTAGGATCGTTTGCCGTTCTTAACCATTGACGATGGCCATAGAACCGTGAGATTCTCTTTGTTACGTCGGATGCCTGGAACTCCTATGTTGCCTTCGGTGTAGCTAACTTTCGGAGAAACACCCATTACAACACCAACAAAACAGAAGAAGATACAAGAGCCATAACCAAGTGAAAACCGCTCCAATCCCAATCTCCTAACACACCAAACCATCCAAAATAAGGAGCCAAAGGGCCACTATGCCAAGCAGAAGATAACTACAAAAGGGGCTCAAGCCAGCCGCAACCAAACAAAGACAAATAACACTCTAAGACCTGCAATAGCGTTAGAGAAACGACATCACCACGAACACAATCATGCCACGGCGTTGGAAAATACCGCAACTATACTGATCAAGCCACTGAGTGAAGAGAAACTGTGTTGACAAAACAGAGACATACAAACCACTCGTCTATAATTTCATCCGAGAACCGGACACAAACCACTCGTTGATCGTTTGGTGGCAAGGAACAAGCTTGGAAAGGAGCACACAAGAATGAAACAATCGAGAACAAGCTGACACGACTCTCCAAACTGATAGCAACAAGAGGACATGGAGAGGAAAGGAGATCGAGAGGAAGTCCACAACATCGCTTTGAAGACGCCATGGACGATTCCTCCAACACCGCTCCGGAGCATCACGTCATGGAAAAACACCCGAGCCCTGACACACGCCGACAACTATAGTTTACCGACGCCTTCGAGTAGTAAATCCCCAAAGCTCTCAAAGATGAAGAGGTCAGACAAGACCGTAAACTAGACGTCTAGAAGAGGACACAAATCTGCCACCGTACTCCCCTCATTAGCAAGGAACCACCGACAAGCCCACCTAACTACCTTCACGTGCCGCTGACTCTCTAAGGGGCTAAAGGAACCCCTCGCGTAACCCTAAAATCCGACTGCTCAAACCGTGACAACACCAAACCCGCACCACCGCTCCAACAACCAGCAGCCCCACCTGAGCCGAAGCTTCTCACGTGCGAAGGCGAAACTGGAAAAACCCTAGCCACAGAGCGACGAGCAAGGCGGAGAGAGTGGAAGCCATGGATGAGAAGCAAAAGGAAAAAGAGATGATGGGGAAGAAGGAGACAGCTCCCAGCGTTTGCACAGCCTCTCACGCGCCGTCAACTTGCCGGAGCCACACATATTTAACTTTTGCGTCGAAAGAAAGAAGAGAGAGGTCTTTTGACGAGTCAAAATCTTGTGTAGTTTTTCAACATACACTTCAAAATCTTGGAACTTTCATTTGGCATATTCACCCCCAAAAGTTTGGATTATTCACAAAATGCCATTACATTTTTTCTTTTGAAAATGAGTATTTTACTCTATCATCTTCATATCTATCTAGTATTTACAATATTGGCATTGCCATGAATACACCAACCACCATAAACAACCAATTTAAAACTCTTAATGCACCTAAAAATCAAAATTTTAATCCTCCTATCTCATTTCTTATGCTCTAAAACCAAGTCTCTTTCACTTTTTATCTTTATTGATCCAAAAAACCCAATATTTGGATTCTAAACTTTGTAAAATTCAAACTGATGATTCTTGGTCATTAACAAATGGATATGTTTCATGGTGAAGTTCTATGTGTTAGGAGAAACTAATCCAGTTATCTTATTGGTTGAAAGTTTGAAACTGTTTTTTTTTTCCAGATATATTCGTCAGAAGACTTCCGTGTAAGTCTTCTGGTCGTACAAGACTTATACGAAACTCTTCTGGTCAATGCAGAGGTTACTTTTCCAATTGAATTTATGTGTGTTTTCTAGAGACGGCTTCTATAGAATTCTTCCAGCGTTTCTTTGTTAACAAAAAAAAATCTCGAAAATTTCAAAGAAGACTTCCCGATAAGTCGTTTATTATTTTTTTTTGTCATCGACTAGAACAGACTCAAACTGACTCTGTGAACCACGAAGGTAACTCTATGACTCAAAGAAGACTTCCCGATAAGTCGTTTATGATAAACATGTTAGTTTTGCAATTGACTCGATTGTGTCAGAAATTTGGCTTTCTCTAGACAAATTACATGAAAGTCTTCCGCCAGAAGACTTCCATGTACGTCTTCTGAACTCTCGGTGGAAGTCTTCTCACTGTCAGTGAGAGTCGTATCAGGTTACTTTGCAATTGAAAAATAAATATTTCATTTTAATTAGACGACTTCCATGTAACTCTTCTTGAAGACGACTTCCATGTAAGTCTTCTGGAAGACGACTTCCATGTAAGTCTTCTGGAAGACGACTTACACAAAAGTCTTACCGAATTTTATTCCGAGATTCTGGTCAAACTTTGGTTATCACATAAGACTTCTATGTAAGTCATCTCCCGGAAGACTTATATGGAAGTCATCTAATTAAAATTAAATATTTAAGTTTTATTTTTCAATTGCAAAAATAACATGAGACGAAACATGGAAGTTGTCTAGCTAAATATAATATTTAAGTTTTATTTTTCTGGTGTAAGACTTCCATAAGTCTTCTAGAAAAAGTCAAATTTCTAACACAATTCGGTCAGTTGAAAAACTAACATGTTTATCCTAGAAGA
This sequence comes from Raphanus sativus, assembly GCF_000801105.2. Classification (NCBI taxonomy): domain Eukaryota; kingdom Viridiplantae; phylum Streptophyta; class Magnoliopsida; order Brassicales; family Brassicaceae; genus Raphanus; species Raphanus sativus. The sequence goes on along the minus strand of NC_079516.1, from coordinate 35,056,805 downwards.
CTTCCCGGTAAGTCTTATCTCGTATTTTCGATTTTTTTTTTCAGAAACAAAAGTAAGCTAATATTTACAAATGACTTCTCTGGAAGCCTTTCTTTGTGAATTTTCAATTGCAAAAATGATACAAATGGAAAACTTCCTAGAATTCTTTAGACGACTTCCGTGAAAGTCTTATACGTCAAAGTTTAATAGACTTTCATTTTCTCTAAAACTATAAAAACTTTTTAATATTTTCTTATTAATTCATGTATTTTAGTCGATATTCGCCCTCCTTAATGAAATTCATAACTTATTTGCTTTTAATTATGAGGTTACCAATTCATGTTTATTAGTATTTATAGCTAATCCAAGAAGACTTACGTGGAAGTCTTCTTCGTTAATTTTGTAAACTTGTTAAGTAACTTTAAGCTACGATTTTTAACTTTCAAAAGTGTTAAGTAACTTCAAGAATATCGAGCCATATGATTTAAGATGTCTTCTTAGATCATAAGATATAATCTTCTTTTTTAACTTTCACAAAATTTGAAATTTCAATTTTCACTTAAAACTTGATTTTTTGCTTAAATTTTTGCTTATATTTCAGATTTCTCACTTTAAAGTTCCCGCTTGAAATTGTTATATGTTTGAACTTATATAATGTGATATTTTGTGAATTTGACTAAGTTTCTTGAGAAATTTTGTCCCTTAGTACTAGTAAATTTGAGTAACTTTTTATGTTATTGTGTTTTGCTATTGAAGTTGTATTTATAGCTTCAATAATGTCAAGTACTTTTGGCAAGCTAATATTATAGAAATGAACATATTACCAATTTTGTTTCATTAATATCTCTTCAAATTTACAAAACAATTCACAATTAAAAAGTTACATCTACAAATCACAAAACAGATCATAAACAAAATTATTATAGATCATTCCTCCACAAAGACAAGCTTAGACTCCATTTGACATGAGAGAAGACTTACATGAAGTCTTCTAGGGTATTATATGGTAGAAGACTTTTGAGAAGACTTTCAAAAAAATTTCCAAAGTCTGACTCAGATCTGAAAAACTGCAAATCCAAAAAACGTTCAAATGGGTTCAAAACAAAGAAAATAGTTGGAAGATGAGATAATTTTAGCTTTAAAGAATACACAAAAATACATATCCGGAAAATATATCTACCTTTAAAAGAGTAGAAGATGAGAACTATGTAATAAAAAACCTGCAAAATGATGAATTAGTGAGAAAGACATGAGAACAAAAATGATAAATTGATATAAAGTCTGGTGTTTTCAAGTTTTAAGAGACTTAAGAGAGATTGAAGAGTTTTTTTTTTTTTTTTTTTTTTGTCGGCAGAGATTGAAGAGTTTTAGTTTGGGAATAAGATAAGAGCTTTAAACAAACAAATGCTACCAAATGAAGAAAAATTAGACATATAAACTTACCAAAATATCTGTTATGAAAAATGAGACATGAGAGAATATGTCGTCATAAGTCTTCTAGTGCATTATATATTAGAAGACTTCTAAGAAGACTTCTTTGGAAGTCTTCCAAAACTTGGTCCAGATCTGAAAAATCTGTATATTCAAAAGTTTTCAAATGGTTTTAAAATAGAGAAAAACTTCAAAATAAGGTAAGAGCTTTAAAAAACAAAAAAAAGTTTTCAAAAAGTAAGAGTTTTAAGAAACAAATGGTTATCAAATGAAGAAATATCATACATGGAAACTTACCAAAAAGCTCTAATCTGTTATGAAAGAAGAAAATGGGAGAGGACGCCGCTAGAAGATGTTCATCAAGTATTCTATTGTATTAAATGTTAGAAGACTTCCGAAAAGACTCCCCTGGAAGTTTTCCAAGTCTCTCTCAGATCTGGAAAAAGATAAGAATTATAAACAATAAGAGGTTACTATATAAGAACTTAAAATAATAAAAAGAGTTTTCAAAAGATAAGAATTATAAACAATAAGAGGTTACTATATAAAAAATATAATTTATATATCTACCTTTAAATAAGTTGAAGATGGAAACTATGTAATGAAAAACCTGTAAAACAAAATAAATCAGTGAGAACGACAGAAGATAAAAATGATAAATTAATATGAAGTTTGGTGTTTTAAGTTCAAAGATATTAGAGAGAAGTTTGATAGTTTTAGAATGAGAAACATATATTTTTGTTGAAGCCATTTGATTGTAAAAAAAAATATGTAAATTTTTCTTTATATACGAAAAACTAAAATTCCAATAAACTTAAATATTTTTGATTCATAATACTTTCAAATAAGTCTTCAAGTAAGTCTTCTAATAGAATACATCCTAGAAGACTTACTTGAAAGTCTTCTATCTAGACTCTAAATTTACTATTCGCCTAGAAAAATTCCACATAAGTCTTCTAATGCATTATTTAGAACACTTAAGTCACATACACCCTAAACTCAAAATAAATAATTAACTAGAAATAAACACTTCATACAACTTGAAATTAACATTAAAAGTGTTTAAAATACACAAATTAATCACATATAAGTCAAAAAAATTTTTTCCAAAAAACAAGCTAAACTTCCAAAATCTGACCCTAAAAATACATACAGTACTATAATATATGTTACCAAACCCTTAACCAAAGAATATCATGACACACTACATTCACTTATCTGTATTGAAAACAATTTAATTTTACTAGATCTTAATTTATATTGTTTAGAAATGTTTATAATTACATAATTTTAATTTTCTAACATCAAAATATTTTTTTTACAAAATTTAGAAAATTATCTTTAAGATCTACTATATGAGAATAATTCCTCGAAGTCTTCAAGAAGACTTACAAAACCTTATAAGACTTGCAAAATCTTAGAAGATTTTATGAGGTTAAATTCATAAAAATGAATTCCGTTTTTTTTTTAGTTATAATGGGTTGGTTGTAATTTCATTAGTATTTTATGTTACTTTTACATTTGATTCGAATTTGGATATATTTTGGGGTTAAAATCAAATTTTGAGTTATATTTGACAGATTCTCCAAAAAGTTAGAGTAAACTATTGTTGATGGCCTTAGTCTAGTGATTTAAGTGAAACTTGCTAATGCTTCTACACCAAGACTGTGATTAGCAAAAACTAAAGTAAGTGGAAGTAATCAGAACGAAATTTTGAGTCGTTTACATTCCAAGAACAATATTTCTTTCTCTATCACTCAAAGACACAGCACATGTGAGACACTTTTTCTTGAAAGTATCTGAGTGCTAATGACATAGATCCCCTTTAAGACAGATTCAGTTAAATTGTGAAACAAAAAGAACATCCTAGTTTGGTTTGTGGATAAGTACTAAAACATTAATTTGTTTTTACTTTTAATATATTATTAAATATTTTCACACCAATGTATTTGCATAATGATTTTTTTTTGTTTTATAATAAACATTTAGCTATTTTATTTGATCCAACTAATTATAATACTTTTTTCTTTATATTTTAACATATATATGTATATATTAAATTTGAACTTTATAAAACTGAATTAAGTGGACGTATAGTATTATATATAATATGCCGTGGACGGTGCAACCATAACGAATGAGTCGTGGACGGTGCTATTTCAACAAATGAATTGTGGATGGTATGTATGTGGAATGGAAGTATATGTTGGATTAGGTGATGACCATGATCTACTAAATTAATTAACCATTTAGAACAACAACATGAAAAGAAGAGAAAAACACACCGATGTAATTCTTTTAAAGAAGGAGAAAAACAAATAACTATTTAGGACATGTCTCTGATTCAACAAAACATAAAGTGATGAAGTTGTTCATAGGCTAGTTGTGTGGACAAGAGAGATTTGGATATGGAAGTTGGGTGTGGACGAGTTGTGAACATGGGAGTTGGGTGTGGACGAGTTGTGGACACATGAATTGGGGTTGGACGAGTTGTGCACACATGAATTTGGGTTGGACGAGTTGATACAACCTTAATTCTTCATATCCACAGCCGCATCCGCCATCACCGCTTCCAATTCTTCACATCCGCCATCACGCCGCATCCGTCATCACCAGTTCTTCACATCCTCCACCACTCTCATCCGTGAAGCTCTCCTCTTAACCTCAAACTTCTGTCACTTTTTTAGCTCAGCTCTCCGCCGCATCCATCATTACATGAACATTAGAACCGATTCAACCCAATGAAACCTTCCAAAAGATACAAAAGTTTATTCTAATTCATTTAAAACTACCAAGACTAGAAGCCTAATCAATCCACATGGATCTCAATCAGAAAGAGGAAACTAAAGACAATATAAGACAATAAGATTTTAATTTAGAAAAGACTCATCAAATAACAGACAAAATTTCATCACAGCAAGATAAAAGCTTTAAGCTTTGATAAAACACATCAAAATATACGTATTCAATTAAACACCACATGACTAAAGGTTCCAATTTTGAAAAGAAAAAAACTAATTATATAACTGATAAGAACAATCATCAATGAACCACGGATTTTTAATTGCAAGAGACCTGTCAAAAAGAAGCAAAAAGATTTCACATTGCTCTCAATAAATTAAGGTTGATTGCGTAACTCCTAGCCATCTTGAAAAAGAAAAGTGTTCCCTTTAATAATCAATCCCAAATCTTCTTAACTTTCGGAACAGAATGGTCACATGAATCAAGATATTAGGAGTAAGTTTTAGCATCATATAATAGAGATTGAGATTTAATCGAGATTAGGTTTGTAAATTGAGACCATATCTTGGAAAATATTTTTTATGGGTTTACTTTTTATTTTGAAATGTGGATGAAAGGAAGAGGTTTAGATTGGAGAGAGAGAAACTCTGGTTAGAAAAAAAGGTAACGAGAGTGAGTTGTTTTTACAGGGTATATTGGTCTTTGAACAATAGGAAAGTGTGTGGCAAGTGAGAAGTGTCTTATTGTGCTATTGTAAAGTCAAAAAGTGTCTATGAGTGTAATTTTTTTTTTGATTAACCAGGATGGGTTCGGGCCTTCGGACTTTATTCCCTCTAAGCTCGGAGCCAGTCTTTGTCTGTACCTGTTAGGGTCCTGGACACTCTTTTCCGCCCGAGACTCGAACTCGTGATCTCTCAGACAAATGTCTGAGGTGTTACCAGTTGAGATAGCTCGTCTGGGTCTATGAATGTAATTTTTTCATAAAGTTTTTGTCCACTTGGCTGGTAAATTGACGGGCTGAAACAAGAACAACTCATTGATGGTGAGAATATTAGCGATATATATGACTTGCTCAGGGCATCTCCAATGTAAAACTCTATTTTTTCCTCTAAAATGGAGTAAAAGTGAATATGGAGTAAAATTACTCCAACCCTACTTCATTTTCACTCCATAATGGAGTCATGAACAAACAAAAAATAGATTACTCCATTTATGGAGTAAACTTCAAAATAGAGTGAGATATAGAGTTGGGTTGGAGCATATGTTACTCCATATTCACTTTTACTCCATTTTGGAATAAAAAATGGAGTTGAGTTGGAGATGCCCTCACACCATAAAAACCTCGAGTTTTGGATTTCGGAAAAAGGTAAAAGTATGTAGATTTATGAAAAAAATGTTTTAAAAAAGTCTCCAGCATGGTACAAATAAGACTGTTGACTGGTTGTTTTCAAACGTATATAGAGATAAACTTAATTTCTAGTTAAACTTTATAGATTTTGCTATAGGTTCTTACTGATTTTGTCATTCTATAGGTTAATCTCTATCAGCTACAAATGTTACATATTTATGTTTTATATCTAATCATTTGATAAAATCGATGACAAAAATCAAATATATTTTTCACTCGACAAGTTTTGTATTTAATTTAAGGTTTTCTATTTTAATGGTCTCGTATTTCCATTTCGTAATTTTGGTCGTTTCATTTTCATTGATTATCTGGTTCCACAATGCTACAAATCATAACCATACATATATGATAGATGTTGAAGTGTGAGTGACTACTTACTAGTGTACTTATGAGTAAAAGGAAAGAGCCGATGTCTTAAAATGTCTGCTTCTTGCTTGGTAGCTTCTTCTTCTTCTTTTTTTTGTCTAACGCTTGTATTATTCTTCAGGCCCACTCCCTCATTTCATGTGCTCCCTATGCCTATAGACCTTGCTCTCCTTGTCTCTTTGTCTCTCTTCGTTGAAATTACCCCAAGTTCTATATATACACATTTATAATACATTACGTTTTCTTCTATCAAAATTGATTCAGGCTTCAAAAAGTTCACTTGAAATTGATGTAACCATCAAATCGACCAGACAAAGCCAAACGGGTTTCATGGGGGTGGACCGTAGACAGCACGGACAAATCACAGCACCATGATAATTAAATCGAATCATTGAGAGGTGTTTTGTATCTCAGTATCAACAATGGATCGTGTGCATGCATTTGAAGTCCAGTACTAACAAATATATGGACCCCAAAGGAGAAAGAAACGTAGTCGTTAATTACTTTGAAGTACTAATCCATCTTTAACCAAAAAAAAAAGAAGTACTAATCCATCTCGTTATACCTATTACCTATCGGGGAAATTTTGTGTGAATCCAAAGAGAAAAGAGTGATATGAGTGCCCAAAACTCCCCTATCTCCCTACGCTTTTCAGTTAACGGTGACATACTGATACTGGTATTTCCTAGTGATTTTTACCACTGCAATTGCACGTTACCCCAAAGTAACGTGCAAATTATTATATACAAAGGATAAAAAGTAAAACACATTAAAAAAGCTAACAAATTTTTAAAAACTAACAAGTTATCTACGAACTAGTTTTGATTTATCTTTATTAATTTTCCATATGCGATCTTTTTCTTTCCTATAGAAAACCTTTTTATTTTCGGACAGATAAATCTTTTCATTTTTGCATTGTCCGTAATTTATATATATATATATAGATATATATATATATATATAGATATATATATAGATTAAAATTTTCAATCAAGTAAAAGACCAAGAGGAAAAAGACAAAAAAAATTATGGAAAAAAAATAAATGAATAGCATAAATGGAGTAAGTTTAGATAAATAATAAATAAAATAAAATGATTAGGATTGAGATGGAATGGTTGTGTCCTCGTGTGCGTGACTGCATTCTCTCGTGGTACACCACCATCTTAATAATCGCTATTCTAATAGCCTAGTATACATCATTTAAGCTTTTTTAGCTATAGTGAAGAGAAATGTATATTATTATTTTGTGAGAAAAGAAGAAAAGAGAAATGACAGGTGATAGTGGGTGTCGGCAAAACCACGGACCTACCGGTTAGAAGTCTCCGACAAGTGAACCGTTGGTTAATGGGACATTCACACTCCTTTCCGTATTACAGATTTACACCCATGTCATAAATAATAAATAAAACTATCGAACACAACATGGCTCATGCCTATGTTGTTTCTTTCACATGGGTAATATGTTCACCCTTAAACTTCACAGAAATCCAACATACCATCAATGCCTCAAAAAAAGAAGAACATAACAGTTTCTCACTATGACAGTTGCCAACTCTCTTCTTAAACTCTTACCTTACTCTAATTTAAGTGTCATAAGTCATCTGAGAAACATCACGTCAGTATTCCATGTGACTCCTATCTTTTGTAGTATATATATACATGTCGGTAGTCGTCTCCCAACGTTACCAAGGAGCAATGACATGATGCAAATTATCTACTCTCTTTGGATTCCCTTCATTTGTTCTCACTCATACGTTTGATACATCGCAGCTCCAAACTTTAAAAGTTATTGGGTGTGATGCAACAATGGGTTTTGAACAATACATTAATTTTATGTTTGGACTAGACTTTCAATATATATTTCCCTTGTCTTCTCAGACAGGGAACCAGAAAATAAGATAGTATTGGGCTGTTAACATGACCACTGGACTAAAACAAATTTATATATCTGAACATCCTTCCTATTTAAATAAAATTTGATTTTCATAATCGATCTATAACATAAATCTCTGTTTACATGCGACCATGTTAATACTTTTAGAAGTAAAGAATTAACTTCTAAAATCAAACAGCCAACTTCTAAAATCAGACAGAGCTTTTTTTGGGTCAAATTGTTAAAATCAGACAGATTTTCATAAGATTCGGCTTATTTCAGAAACCGCTCTATGAGATGGTAAAGTTTATATAGGATATGAGTGGGGAAAAAGATAAAAAAAATATGGCACCTGCGCGAAAGATCGTATGATTGCATTTGACCTCCCAATCAATAAACAAAAATGATTTAATTGTGTGTTTTCACTAAATAAAATAAATAATAAAGTAGTCCAATAACGGTGTAAGTGGTTTTGTTTTCTAAAGTAAAATCAAGATCTGTTATCGTCTGTATATTAATAGAAAAATATTTAAAAAGTTATAACTCGAATTTTGAATTAATTAAAAAAATATTCTGTTGAGTTGTCAAGTAATTGAAATACTAATTTTTCTTATGTAGTAGCTTGATAATCAATTGAAAATTTTGTTAGTTCAAAATTAAATTATTAAGGAATGATATATTATATAGTGTGTCTATTATAGATTATTCATTTATCAAATTGAATTTATTATCTATTATTTCCTTAAATAAAACATACAGAATTACCTAATTTGATTAATATATATATATATATATATGACAATTAATTATTTTAAATAATAAAAATTTGCTAACAATATGTATACTTTCTATCATTTTTTAAAAACAATTATTACTAAAATAAATTACACAATTACATTAATCATATAGAAACGAGTTTTTTAGTTTTTTTTAATATGTTGTATTTTGAATTTTTCAAAACGAGTATAAATTACTAAAACTGTTAAAAGTCTCACATAAACTTTTGTGATCAAGGTTTAAATTTTTTATGTAATAAGATACAATTATTATAAAACCATATGAATAAATAATTTTATTTTAATAAGTATTTATGTTAATATATATATATATTTCATATCATTTAAATTAAACTATACATCATATGAAAATACATACTTATATATTGATATTTGCATTGAACATATATTGAAAAGTTAATATTTTAATTTTGAAATCTTCACTGTTTTTTTAAAATGATTATAAATTATTGAAACCACTAAACATCCCATATTAAAAAAAATTAGTCAGTGTAAAATTTTGTTACAAAAATATGCAAATATTAAAATTATATAAGTAGAAACCTCATTTAATAAATCTCCATATTAAAGGTATATCATATATCTATGTTAATATCATTTAAATTTAATTATACATCATATACATAGATAAGATTGATTGTTAAGATATATTTATCCTAAAATGATTGCGAACAAACTAGAGTGATCGTTTGATTTATAAGCGCACGCCAATTTATTACATAATAGTAACTGATTTCTTAGTTATTTAATATATAATTATTATTTTATTATTTCATAATAAAATAACTAATAAATATAAAATATTTATTCTTCACAAGACGCATATCTTAACCTAAATATGTATATCTTTAATAATTTTAAATCTTGAGTAAAAGTAGCAATGGACCTATATTCTGCTTCAGCAGATGACATACTGACTGTTGGTTGCGTCCGTGTCTTCCATGGCAGCCAATTTCTTTCTTTCCTAGAGGCAAATCCTTAGTTGTCCATGTGAAATTTTTCTCCAAAGCATCTACCTTATCCACAACCAAGTTTCTCCATCTTTTATCTCTCATTGTCTCCTTGAAGGCCTTTGGTTTTGTAGTAGTAAACACTTTTGTAATATCATGGTTCGATATTGGATACCAAGTTACCAACATACGATTGGTTTGTCATCAGTCATTAACTATTGCCAAATTAACCAAAAATTCCGCAACAATACGATTGGTTTGTCATCAGTCATTAACTATAGTTGTGGACAATACAACTATTGATCTTGAATCATTGTTTTTTGCGTTGCAGTCGACAATTCAATTGGTTTTGGGGAAACAAAGTTGTAGTGTCCACGACAATTGTATCAGTTGGCCCAATTATCCTTTCTAGTGGGCTTAGAGGAACAATATGGTCCATATTCTCTTCCAAAATTAACCCATCAAAAATTGGAGACCAAAGACATTCTTCGTCTTCTTCAATGGTTCAAGTTTTCAGTGTTTGTGCATAAGAGAAAATATACTACGAGAAGACAACATCTTTTTACACAAAGAACTCATTTTTTTCCAAGTCATCAAGTCTCCATGCTTTCTTAGCATATGGGTAACCCACAAAGACATATTGCCGGCTTCTCTCAGGGAATTTGTCTCCTCCTCTATTCTGATTGTGAGTACAACACAAGCTGCCAAAAATTTTAAAATATTCATAAGATGGTAGCTTCTGATACATCATCTGATATAGTGTTCTGTTTCCAATCACAGAGCTCAGAGTTCTATTTATCAAGTAGGCTGTAGTCAAACACACACTCCCCCCCCCCCCCCAGAACTCGATAGGATGTTTTGCTTGAACTCGTAGTGCTCTTTGGAGGTTCAGAGTGTGCCTGTGTTTTTGTTCCACCTTTCCATGCTGTTGTGGTATTCCCACACTAGAAGTTTCATGAACTACTCCACAGTCCTGAATGAACTTAGCTAGACACATGAACTCAAACCCATTATCGCTTCTTATTAGCTGTAGTTTCATTTGAAATTTTCTTTCAGTGAGAGAAGAAGTTTTCCAGTTGAGACAGTGCTTCCCTTTTCTCATTCAATAGACACAACCAATGTCCTCTTAAGTAATCATCTACTATGGTCGAACATTTCTATTACCAAAATGAGAAGGAATCCCATATAGCCCCCAAAGATCAACAATAAAAAGCTCGAAAATCTTAGAAGTTTTATTTGTACTGATAAGAAAACAGCCTCTGGTTTGCTTAGTGTGGAGAAAGAGATCACATGCTTTATCCAAAACCGACAAAGAAACAGAAGAAGAAACACTAAGGAAATACTTCACAAACTTTCGCATAGGGATGACCCATCCTAATATGCCACAGCTCATACAAGTTTTCTTCTTTTGCTGTGATCTCCATGCTGCGAAAGCGAAACATTCTTCCTGCAAGCTTACCCGCTCCAATAAGCATCCTCGAAATGTGGTTCTGAACAACGAGTTATCAGCCATCTGAACAACACATTGTTTTCATCCATCAACTGTCCAACAGAAATCAAATCTAATTTCAAGTCTTCTACATAGTAGACCGATTTCATAACTAAGTCTGCCCCTAGATATATTTTTCCTTTTTTCAAAGAAACTTGTTCTCTTCCATCAGCCACAACAATCAGAACTGGATCCAAATCTCGAAAAATTGTCAAGAAATCAAATATTCTAGTAAGATGATGTGAAGCACCTATATCCATTATCCATGAAGTAAAAGAAGGCTTACCAGACAATTTTTCGACTGTCTCCTTTCCTGCATTTTTCATTGATGATGTTCTTGATTGAGCGCCACTGCTGTTCGGTCAGACCCCTCACAAATTCTCGGACCTGCTCAGTCGAGACGAGATTCTCCTGAGCTGGGTGTGCGATTCGTGATTTGGTACATTCACACAATTCTCATAAGATGTATTTCCCCGCCCTCGACCCCCACTCAAACTTTCACCTGAACCTCCATGACCTCTCAATGGGAGTGTTTGGCTCTTTGGTCTGTCTCCCCACCATTCAGGGTATCTGATCATGGCGCAACAGTTCTCATAGGAATGTCCAGTACGGTTACAATGTTTGCACAAAACGCTTCTTTCTCCACGAAAGCGTGCCTTTACTTGAACCAAATATTCTGAACTTCTGGTCTCTCTCTACGTGTACGGAGATCCTCTTCTTGTCCCAAAATGTTGTAAACCTCCTCGAGCGGCTAAATTGGTTGTTCAGCCACAAGACTTGATCTCACTGTGTGAAATTCATCATACAAACCAAACAAGAACTGATGCACCTTGTTTTCTTCTCAATCCGCCTCTTGCGCTGTGCCAAGATCATAGACACAATGACCACACTTGTAGGTTCTTAAAGGCCGATAGGTTGCGAGACTATCCCAATTTTTTTCCATAATATGATTCTAGTGCGAGTCCTCTCAGCTTGCAACAGGCGATTTCAGCTCTTATTTGCTGAATTATGGGACATTTTAACACCCAAAATTGCTTTTTAAGATGATCCCACAAGTCTTTCGCAACATCCCTGTGTGAGATGTTCGAACACAGCACCAGAAATCGACATCTTTATCCAAGACACGAGTAGAACATGGATTGTCCACCGATTTTCAAGGTCACGAGAGCCGTCTCCTGGTTTCGAAATCGTCCCAGCGAGGAATCTTCATGTCAAGGCTGTTTACATTCGGCACTCTCACTCATCTTAGTTGGTCCTCTTCGACAATGGATGTGAGATCACGGCACTTGGGTTGTCAGTTGAGGTTAGGTCGTAAGGCGAGACGGTACTTCTCACCTTGCTGCTGCTGCAGCATTGGTCAGGTTTGTTCCTGTCATATTTTCCACCGCAAACTTTTATTGACTTTTTTGAAAAATAGAGTTTCAGCACTGATAACATAAAGAGGATTAAAGAGACTTTGAAAATTTATGTATATTGATAATATGATGTGAAGATCATATATATACGACTCGAACTACAGGAAATCAGGAATATCTACACTAAACTTGACTTTGTTATGTAAGTTACGAACTTCTCTGCATTATAAACTAGAACAAACTCAAAGAATATACTTATCCACACGATTAACATAAACCAATAGATACTAAACTGATAACCAAACTCCAATAGCAAAAGAAAAAACTTGTATAACGGTTTCTTTTTCATGTATAATTTTATTTTAAGAGTACGTACGCTTGGGGGAAGAATAAGAAGGGCTTTAGATCATCATTATGGGATGTCTGAACATAAATATTCAGTATGAAAACAAATAATAATATTCTCTCCGTTTCAAAATAATTAATATTGTACTCAATGCACAAAAATTAAGATATACACTTTTGTTAAAAAATAATCTTTACAAAATATAAATAAAAACTAATTTAACCAATCATCAAGAGAACTATCAAAACTTCATTGGTCACTATCTTCAACAAAACTAATATTAATATAAAATATTAAAACTTCATGTATTTTGAAACATCAAAAACTATTTAAAATATAATCTAATTTTGGAACGGAGAGAGTAACAGTTAACTGGCAAATTAAATCTAATTATTTTTTGCTTCCACATTTTGAGAGTCAAGTTGATAAGATATCCCCACTAATGATTAGCTCATTTGCATATGATTCTCATTTCCCATTCTTTTTTTTTTCAGTTACAAAAGAAAAGAATGGGAAATGAGAATCATATGCAACTGAGCTAATCATTAGATAAGACTTACGACTTGTTGCTGCAACCGCGGGACATCACATGCAATTGCCATGCTATGGTCTGAAAAAAAAAAGAATGTGAAATGAGAATCATATGCAACTGAGCTAATCATTAGATAAGACTTACGACTTGTTGCTGCAACCGCGGGACATCACATGCAATTGCCATGCTATGGTCTCTCGCAAAAACGACATTTCTTATTAATGTTATCACATGCTTTGGAAGGTGAGGTATCAATTATAATGTTTCCTTGTTTAGCCTCCATTATATTGGTAGGAGACCTAACCCCTAAATTATTTTCATTTTTATCTTTGCTATATCTTCTTCTAAGCAACTAAGCACGGTAAAAATACACAAAAATCATATTGCACTGATATTAGTTTTACCGATATCTCATTCTTGTCTAAATATTTTTCATTCAGACGAAAACATGTAGTTAATGGTTATAACTTTGTATTACTCTCCGTTGCTTTTTTTCCTTGCTCGATTAAATTATCATATTTAGATCCGTATAATACATACTGAAGAAAAAAACAAAAATCGGTTGATAAATTTAAAGAGATCTAATGGTCGGGTCCGTAAGCGAACGTTAGATTTGGCAACATTTGAACATGTTGAAGCGCTTCACATTCACGTGTGAAATGATATCCACATGATCAATGATCTAAGAACATGTCGAAGCGCTTCACTCTCGACCGTTGATCGTGCCCTCCTAATTAAACGGCGTTTAAAACGGAGAACGTGGGAAGCGTACGTTTGAGAACAGAAGAAAGTGACAGGAATATTGATTAGTCTCCAAATCTGTATTCATCATGATAAAATGCTATATATACAGAGTTCTTTTTGTCCAAAGTTCCTCATTGTTGCTTACTTCATCAGTTCCGTTTTCTACTCTCTGTTTCTTATGCTCTTTCTATCCCAAAATACAGGTATGTTTTTGATTTGTGTTTTTATTTTTCCTACTCTCTTTTACCGAACTTCTAAAAATGCACGTATATCTACAGTTAACAGAAAATTATATAACTCTATATGATGGCGGGCGAAATTCAAGAACCGCTTAACCTAAGCCTTCTGGTAATCTCTTCACAACTAACCTCAAATTTTTACTACTTTGTCTTCTTGTAGTTTTTTTTTGTAAATTATTGTCTTCTTGTAGTTTATAGATTATATGATTAGTTCAAATTAATACTGACTCGCTTACATAAAAAAAGTTACTGACTCGTTTACATGGACCCATTGATAAGAACTAAGATACAGACTTCTATGGTTTGTTCGTCATGTTGAGACCTAGAAGACCGGGAGCCCTTCTGTTAGTAGCTTGACGACACTCCCGATATATTTTGAGTTTCTTACGCAATATTTTATCAAAATATATGCATAAAAAAGTCATAAAACAGTTGAACACTACTATTCTTTTTTGCTGCGTGAAATTAAACACTAATGCATTACTTGTGTTTGAAGCAATGCAAACCTTTTATAATCTGTTTTTGAATGGGTTGCAGGAGAATTCTATTAACTCAGGATCCGTTTCATTTGGAAGATTTGAGAAGGAAGTTTTATCATGGGAGAAGAGATCATCTTTTTCTCACAATAGATATCTAGAAGAGGCTGAGAAATTATCTAAGCCTGGCTCTGTTACTCAGATGAGAGCTCATTTCGAGGCACATTTTAAGAAAAAAGGAATCCAACTTCCGACTTCTGTAGAACCTCAAACATGGGGACAAGTAGCTCAACATCATCAACAAACTGCTAGTGAGAAAGAAGAAGTTTTGTCGGAGAGTATGAGTCAGTGTAGCTACTACAGCTATGAACTAGACAAATGTGATAGAGAAAAGAGCCCATTCGGCGAGTCTTGTGTGAGCTGTGTGTCTTATGGAGAGACTCTTCTGAATTCTGATGATGATCATAGTTCTCTTTCTGTTGCTTTGGAGAAGACTAATATTGGTTGCATTGAGAAAAGTACAGTTACATTGAAGCCTTTAAAAAATGACCGGAAAGCTATTAATTGTTATGAGAAAACGACTAAAGCTACTACCAAGAAGCATGTTGTCAAGGGCTCTTCAAGTTGTAATACTAAGACCAGTTTTGACACTAAGAGGTAGCCTACTTAAGCTTTGTTTCCCATCTTTCCTTCTAACTGTTTCCCCATTCTCAAGGATCTATTTTGTTCTGGTGGCAGAGGAAAGGAACTGAAGCCGACAAGGATTATTAAATCCCTTGCATCTCAAGCTTCAATATCAAAGAAAACTGAGAGCCTAACTTCTCTAGCCACAAGCAAGCTCAGGTCCAAGACTTGTATTGGTTCTTCTATAAAAGAGAGAACAGCCACTATTGGTTTCAGTTCAAGAAGCAACGAGCGAGTTGAGAAGAGAAAGGAGGTACATAAATAAATAATTAACTTATCTCTCCTCCCATATGCTCTGTTCCCAAAATGGAGTTTACAAAGGAACATTTTCTGATGTTGTAGGAAAATGTGGAAGCTATAGTGAGAAAAGCTCTCAACTCTAAAGCAAGACCAAAAAGCACACAAGCTAGACCTCAATACATATCAAAAGATCAAGAAAAGGAAAGAAAAGATACTCAAGAACACTCATCTAAAGCTAGGTGTGCTCGGTCATTGGTCAATGGAGCAGCCAAGAGTAAGCTCAATATTAACAAACAGAAGGTGGATACACAGAGGAGTCTAAGTGGGATTAGACCAAATAGCAGCAACAAGACAGCAAAAAACATCCCAAATAGGAGTTTAGCGGTTAGGCGTTCTACGGTTGAGATTGCTTTGTGAGCCATTCACCGTCTCAGCTAGTTCTTTGCGTTTGTGTTTCTATGCTATAATGATCATTAGTATATTATACCATAGAAAGACAAATATAATAAAACAATCAAAGCATATGCCCTAGCTTATGTTGAAATCACCATTCAAATAAGGGAAATTTACTAGAATTACATAGTTTTATTGTGAAATTACTAGAATAACTTATATTTTACAAACAAATTATTAGAATGTTTTTATGATCTAAATTGTCGTTGTTCATGTTATAAAAAAAATAAACTAAATTACAAAAGTGTCATTGCCACAAAATGATCGGGATATTTGTTCTGAAAAAGTATAAATCTGTCGGATGTTAAGTTTTTTATATAAATCTATTGATAAAATAAAATCTGTCAAAAATGTGTTGCCAAATTTTTTTAAAAATGACAGATATTTTCTTACAACAGAATTGACTGTTCGATTTTAATTAAAACATATTTTTGGAATAAGTCTAAGCGAATGAATTAGCTGATTTGTTATAAATGTTAGATTTTTTTGGTAGACTTAATTTTGAATGGCACACTTACGTACATCTAATTAACATTTGTAACAGATTTTATTTTATTTACGCAGTGATAGACTTTTAGGCAAAAATCTTGATTTAAGTAAACCGAACATAATTTGAAGGTGAATTTGAACCCGATTTTGTTTAATTTTGAATCTAGTTTATTACTTGTGTAACTAAGACCAAAACTAGGTTTAAAAGTCTATAATTTTAGTCATCTACGTCATCCCACTTTTCTTCACTTTTCTTCAATGCATGTTACATTGATCTTATGTCGAATTTGTAACCAAATGAGACATAACTCCAAAACATGTCCTCTTAGGTGATTGAATATTTGATTAAGATTAGATTCTACTTGTATTTGAACATCGCATCCCCTTTTAGTAGCTACGTCCAAAAATAATCTTATTGTTTCTATTTTTCTAACTGGCGCAACAGTTTCCTTATAAC
This sequence comes from Raphanus sativus, assembly GCF_000801105.2. Lineage (NCBI taxonomy): Eukaryota > Viridiplantae > Streptophyta > Magnoliopsida > Brassicales > Brassicaceae > Raphanus > Raphanus sativus. The sequence continues at coordinate 35,039,754 of NC_079516.1, read as the reverse complement.
CAGCATCTTCAACTTATTTATTTCCAAGAGCTACCAAGCTAGCCTTAAATCTCTCTATTGTTCCATCTAACCCGAAGGCAAATTGACAATATCCCAAGTTCTGTTGGCTTTAAGAGCGGAAATCTCAGTACTCATCGCATTACGTAATCGTTCATCCATAACAGCCTGTTTATAAGATTTCGGTGGAGATATCTTACCCATCGTTACTTGATACGATGCATGTCTAGCAGAGAAGTGGCCATAGCTGACATACTTTGAAATCAGATAAAGCAACTTTGTATTCCCTCTTGTCGAGTTGGTGAGAACACATATTTTAGCTGAATTGGTGACGAAGTTCTTCAACTTAACAAGCGGAACCCTTTTTTGATGACCTCTGTGAAGTTGTGTCTCGTACTCAACGGATGGTTGAGGTTATGATGTAGATTTTGATGTCGGGAGTGTCGAAGAGGAAGGAGAGCAACATTAGATGTTTGGGAAAATTCTGATAGTGACTCATTATTGGGACCAATAACAGATGAATCATGAATACTTTCATTGTTGGGAATTACATTCTCGCTCGACCCAACTTCGACGTTTCTACTCAAATTTGAGAGTTAACATCAATTCCAGAAATCGGCTCCCACATTTCTGGATTCATTCATTCTCTTGGGTCGCAAAAGAAAACTCTTTTTCACAGAAAAAAATTACATCTCTGAATATGCAAAATTCTTATTTCTCCAAGCAAACAATCCTCATCCCTTCTTACCATATCTTACCATATAGGTAACCCATAAATACGCATATGTTTCTGCATGGTGCGAACTTGTCTCCTCTTGTTGATTGTCTATGAGCATAGCAAAGACTCCTGAATACCATGAGATGGTCATAAGAAAGATCTTTGTTGTGAATCTTCTCATACAAAGTAATACCGCCAGTGACAAATTTTAGTGTCCTATTAGTCAAATATCCAGCAGATAGGATACATTCTCCACTGAAATCAATAGGATGGTGAGCTTCGAAGCGTAGTGCTCATGCTACAATCAAAATGTGACGGTGCTTCCTTTCTACCAGGTTGTTTTGCTTTGGTGTTCCGAGGAAAAACAGTCAATTAGTACCTCAACTAGGATCATATTGCCTAATCAATACCCAGACTATTTGACTTTGCGTGTTTGTACCTGATTTAATAAAAATTTCAAATTGATACCTGAACTTATAAAAAAACGGCATTTACGTACCTGAGAGCGACACCGTGTCAGTAATATGCTGAGGTAGACCGATTTTATGATTAGTTTGATTTTTAAACTTAAGCGACGTCATTTAGAAAAACTAAAAAAAATCAAGTCAGTGGTAACCTGGGATCGAACCCGAGTACTACACAGTTTCAATAACCTTATTAACCACTCATGCTAGTAAAGATACATTATCTTGTTATACAATCAAATCTATATGACCTCTCGTAAGAACTTATTAGAATTTAACACTTAAACAATTAAACTTTCCACCTTCTCCAACATTCTTCTCATTTTATCCCTTCCCCAGTTCGATGAACCCTAAAAAATTCAAGAGAAAAATCGTGTGTAATCGTGAGGCGTTGCTTGGTTTGGAGGAATGGCTTACATAATAGTTTAAAACATCTTAACGAGGATAATGGACAGCAATTGAAGAGTCTTCCTGGGTTTTTTAGTCTTAGAGGTTCTAATCTGAGCTGCCTCTCCACACCTTCAAACCAAGGAATGTCAGGGAGGGTGGGGAGTTTAATTGTTTAAGTGTTAAATTCTAATAATTTCTTACAAGAGGTCATATAGATTTAATTGTATAACACGATAATGTATCTTTACTAGTACAAGTGGTTAATAAGGTTATTGAAACTGTCTTCGATCAAAAAAAAAAAAAAGGTTATTGAAACTGTTTGGTATTCAAGTTCGGTTTTGGTCCCAGGTTACCGCTTATTTGATATTTTTTTTTACTTTTTCTAAACATCGTCTAATTTTAAAAAGCCAACTCATCACGAAAATGGTCGACTTATCATTGTTATCCAGATCAAATCGAGAACAAAAATAATCATACCAAAACAAAATTCCAAATTCATAAATAATCGCTCGGTTCTATATCTCTTGATACAAAAAAAATACAAAAACCACAACTGAACTGGAACCAAAAAACAAAAGGAATTGAATCGAAAACTGAATGATCATGCCTAAACATATGAGCGAACAAACTGACGGGTTAATTAATTTTTCAGAAAAAATAATTCTGCACTTCCAGAACTCGAATCAAAATCTAGTGCAACTTTCAAAATTGCATATTTATAATAGCTTAATCTAAAAGAAATACTAACGAATAATTTCGTAAGCCGTAGTAGGGCTGGGCAAAAAATCCGAACCCGAAAAACCGAACCGAACCCGATCCGAAAAAGTAGCACCGAACCCGAACCGAAATTGATTAAATATCCGAATGGGTTCAAAATTTCGGTATTTAAAGAACCGAAACCGAACCCGATCCGAACCGAAATATTTTGGGTACCCGAATTTATCCGAAATAAATTTATATACTTAAATATATACATTATTTTTATATATAATGTATATTAAAAATATTAAAAATATATAAGATACCTTTAAGTTTTCCAAAATACTCGGAAAATATATGCAAATAGTGAAAAGTAAATGTTTAAAATAGCTAAAGTATACTGAAAACACCAAAATAGTTAAATATCTATTGATTTTTTATCCAAATATTCAAAGAAAACCAATTTATATGTTAAATTAAGGTATTTTGACATATATGTTATGAAAATTTATATGTAATATATTATCTTTCTTATAGATTTTGAAAATTTAAAGTATATAATGAATTTTGAAAATTTAAAAACATTTTAAATGGGTTATCCGAACCCGAACCGAACCCGCAAAGATCCGAACCGAACCCGAACCGAAATTTAGAAATATCCGAATGGGGCTGAAATCTTTGACCCCGAAAACCCGAAACCCGAATGGACTGAACCGAAACCCGAATGGTTACCCGAACGCCCAGCCCTAAGCCGTAGCATCTAGAGATAACTTCTTTTTTATTATGCTTTAGTTCAATTGCAGTATATTGTAAGACTATCTCCAATCCACATCTATTTTAATTTTAATGCTTTTCTTTAAAATAGAAAACTATTTATCACAAATGTGAATTTGCTTAAATGTGTGTCTCTATAACATAGTTATTTATTCATAAACTATATAAGGAATTGTTATTTTCATCTCTAAATATAGAGATAATTTTTTCTATATTTTTTAGAATAGATAAACTCTATAATAGAGCAGTATATTGAAGTAAAATCATCCGTATAATAGAAATATGTATTTTAGAAAAATGTATAGAGAAATATATCAGAGATTACAACACCTTATATAAACATATCAAAGCTGTCCCTAATAATTACTAGTTAACTTAATTACAGAAGTTACCGGGAACTCCAACTCCCACAAGATTTGCCACGGCAACGATCATCACCGTCAATGTCCCTGGAACCCACGACGTTTGGTCCGTCTGATGAGAAGGGTTTCTATAGTAGTAGGGAAAGTAAGGCAAGATAGCTTCCGGTGGTGGAGGACCATAGAAGCTGCCGCCAATACCGCCAGGGACGGATCCACATTGTGAAAGGATGCCCCATACTGATTATATTATTTTCTTGATCAATAGTCTTCATTGATGCATTAGATCTGTTGGTTACCAGTAACATCAATAGTTCATCTAGTGTTCGATTACCCACTCCAGTGGGTCTTGTTTCACATTTTTCTTTTTATTATCATTTTCTTCTTAGCTATATCTCATATTTTCTTTTTTTCCTCCATATTTTTATTATCATTTCTACTTGTAACATTTTTTATTTTCAACACATTTTATCTCTCAGTTTTCTTGTCAATATGTTATTTGAGAATATAATAAATATTTTTTAGTATATCAAGATAATTTGGATCTGATTTACGAAATGTTATTTTTCATTATATTTTGTACTTCTTCCGTATCACTTTAAGTGGTGTTTAAATATTTTTATTTTGTTTCATAATAGGTGATATCTCACTATTCTAGAAGAAATTTAATGCCATTCAAAATATGTGAATAATTACAAAATAATGTACTATTTTTTTTTTGTTAATCAAGCTTTGTTTAAAGTGATTTTTATGTAAGCAAAATAAAGGGAAATTGCCACTAATACCATTTTCTAACTACCACTTTTCAATTATACACTAACCAACTATACCACCAGATTTTTAATGGTAAAATACCATTATACCCTTAAATAATTAAACCTAAATTACTCTCTTCTCCCCAGCGACATGTTTCTCTCGCCGGATGTATCGTCTCCTATCGGTGACTGTGGAATCGCAATTGAGTACGCCTCTCATTTCAGGTAACGATGAGTGAGGGACTCGGACTGCTCTCTTCGCCACTGGTGCTTTTGGTCTATGGTACGCCTTCGAGTAGAGGGTTCAACTTGTCTGGCTCAGGCGTTCCCACAACTCTCTCGCAAGTTCACCCACACACTCACACATTCGGTGCATCTTTTTAGCTCTCAAGAACCCTTAAACATCTGTTTCTCTCTGTGAGAATCAACCGATGTCGGCTTCATGTGCTGTAACACCGTCTGTTAGAACAGAACTATTCAGCTCATTATCTAAAAGACCCACCTTTCCTGCTCAAACTCGTCGACCAAGTAAGTTCTCTCCACCTTTTTCCATCAGATTCTCCTTAGATTAAGCTTTGAATCTCATTAAAAGTTTTGATCCTTTTGCAATGAAGGGAACAAATGTGAAATCAGCAGAAGGGGTTTTGCAGTGAGAGGGATTGTTGCTTCTGGAGTTTCAATCATGGGCACTCCTCCTTCACCATCATCAGCTGCTTCTCAGCAAATTCAAGGTTTGAATCTTGAAGCTTTATTATTTAAAAGATTGTGGCTCTTTGGCTTCTCTGTTTAATTGGATGATGATTCTTTATTTAGGTGGGGATGGATTAGCTTTTAAGCCAGAAGGATATAACTTTTGGGAAAGGAGAGGTCACAAGATTCATTATGTGGTTCAAGGAGAAGGCTTGCCTCTTGTTCTTATTCATGGCTTTGGTGCTTCTGTCTTTCACTGGAGGTAACATACTAACATCTAAATCATCTCTTGAGTTGGGGACACTGAGACTGCAATTGTAATAGGTAAAACATTCCTGAACTGGCTAAGAAGTACAAAGTGTACGCCTTGGACTTATTCGGTTTCGGATGGAGTGACAAAGCTCTCATAGAGTATGATGCAATGGTTTGGACAGATCAAGTTATTGACTTTATCAAAGAGATTGTCAAAGAGCCAGCTGTTGTGGTTGGAAACAGGTAACTCTCTATCGCTCTTTTTTGGTCAAATCCGTAACTGAAACGAACTTTTTTTTGCACAGCCTAGGGGGATTCACAGCTTTGTCAGTTGCGGTGGGATTACCAGAGCAAGTCACAGGAGTTGCGCTTCTTACTCTGCAGGACAGTTTGCATCCGAGAGTAGAAAGCAAGAGGTCTTCCAACGTGTGGTTCTTGGGTTCTTGATCTGAGTAAGCGCTTGGAGATGAGCCGGAGCTCCGGTAACGTGACGGGTGACCCGACTCGACGCGTTGCTGAAGCAGAGAGGGGACACTGAGTCGTGGACCGCTCTTTCTCAGTACCTCCTTCAGTGTATCTGTGGAAGCGACTGAGGACAGGAGCCTCGTGCTGAAGAAACTCGTCTTCGCAACCAGGCGAATCCTGATGTACATTGCACCTCTGGATGTTGCAGATGTGAGGACGGAGAACAGAAGCTCAAGTGATGGAAAGAATGGGATTTCTAAAATAATCTGCTCAAGAATTGAAAACCGCTGGGCTTCATTCATATTTTCTCTCCTAAAGCTGGAGACAAACATGCTTAGACCTGATGGTCCAATGACATAACCAGCACGATTTGCCATCTGCAAATTGAGAAACTTTATAAATACTTTCATAAAGATTTACTTATATTTTTTTGTAAGAATTTATAAATGATCTATAAACTCTTCTAACTGATTTATAAATTGATTTATAAACTCTTATAAACTGTGTTATGAAGATTATTAAATTCTTATAATCTTACAATTAAGAAAAAAAATTGAGAACTTATCATTAAAGAATATAGATCATTTATAAATTCTTACAAAAATTATAAGATGGCTAGAAAAGAGTAGAGAATTTGTAAATGATCTATAAACTCTTCTAACTGATCTATAAATTGATTTATAAACTCTTATACATTGTGTTATGAAGATTATTAAATTCTTATAATCTTTGGAATAAACCCTTATAAATAGATTTATAAACTCTTATAAATAGATATATGACCTTGTAATTAATTTATAAACACTTTTAAATAAATGTATAAACTCTTATAAATAGCTTTTAAGTTCTTGTAAATAGTTTTAAAAACCCTTTTTAAATATTTTATAAACCTTTATAAAATGTTTATAAATTAGTTATAATGGTTTATAAAATGTTTATATATTAGTTATAATGGTTTATAAATTATTTGTAAGGAATTATATATAATTTATAAAGGTTTATAAATAATTTCTAAAGATTTATAGATCATTTGTAATGGTTTCTAAGTTATTTATAATAGTTTATATTTACTCTGGTCTGGATGATCTTGTAGCTTTACTAAAGCTTCTGGTTTTTCACGCTTCTTTTTTTTGTAAAGCAGTTGTGCGTGAAAGAGAAAGCGGATTAAGTCTCTAGTATCTTCGTAATGATTTGTCTCAACAGATATTTTAGTGAGCAGTATTAGTAATGCTATGGTGTTTAATTTATAAAATTTTATAAATAGATTATAAGATTTACCAATTGTTTTATGAACTATTATAAATGATTTATGAGTCTCTACAAATCTCTAATTTATAAATTTATAAACACTTCACATTGCTTTAAATAAAGTTTACAAATGATTTACAAGTTCTTATTAATTTTTTATATATCCTCATAAACCCTTATAATTTTTTTTAGAAACTCTTATAAATTGTTTTTATAAGTCTTTATAAATTTTTATAGACTCTTATAAATGATCTAAGAGACTTTATAATTGATTCCTAAACTCTTAAACCTTATAAATTGTATACATACCCCTTATAAATTGTTTATAAACTTTCATAGCGTTTTTTTATAAATGGTTTATAAACTTTATTAATTATTTTATAAACCTTTATAAATGGAATAGAAACTCTTACAAATAATTTATAAACCTTTATAAATAGACTTATAAACTACTGTTTTATAAACTTTTATAAATAATTTATAAACTCTTGTTTGCTCTTCAAGCACTGACGCCTTGGGACAGATTCTTCGAAACATAGGCTGCTTTGGTTCTTTGATCTTTCTTCTCCATAACTTCGTAGACCCATTTCACGAGCTTCAAGTTGGAAGTTGAGGGACAGGGGGAGCTGTAAAGTAGGTGAAAATGAAGAAGCCAATAACCTGTTTATGACAATCCCACCTTTAAAAAGAGAAAGTTTCAAATGTTAAAAAATAGGCTATGATGATGATGAACAGAGGAGTTTGTTTTTGAGAGAAAGAACTTGAAGCTAAGCAAGATGTTAAACGCCTAGAATAATTTTCCTTCTTAGTAGGAAGCTCGTAGTTGACGAGAACTCGTGAGGAAAGAGAAGACTCTCCAGATGAAAGCATGGGAAGACAAACATCAGTCACAACCACCAGATGAGATTTCTTTTCATCTTCTTCTTCTCTGGCTTCACTCTCTTCCAAACCTTCTTCTTCTACTGCAGAGTTAAGTTGCTGGTTCCAGTTGATTGTTGCTTGTCGAAATTTCTCCAAAACCATAGCTCAGTCCCTCTCTCCCAGATCACTGTACTGCACACAAGCAACATACATCGAATGTGAACATAATCTAGAGGAGGAAGGAGAGTGTAACATAATCTAATGTTAAAACTGAACAAGTAAATGAGTCATCAAGAAGAGCATTTTGTTCTCAAATCAAGTATACATTAGATCTCCACGGATACAGAACACTAAGAATCCTATATATATAAAAATTAATCCAAACATAATGTAACATAATCTAATGCTGAATCGATGGCTGGTCATGATGAATCAAGCAAGTGACTAAACAACAAGAGTCTTCTCAAAATCAGGAACAGAACACTAAAGAATCCAATATCAAAAATGGGAAGAAACAACCTAATGACAAATTAAGCATTAATAATTTGTTTTATACAATATTTTGTTCTCTCTCAGCCAAATCACTGTACTTGTAAATACAACATAGAGGTTGAATGTGAACATAATGTAGAGGAAGTACACTGATCAGGATAAAGAAAAAGCAAGTGATTAAACAACAAGATTCTCTTTTACGAATCAAAGAACATTAGATTCTCCAGAACACTAAAGAATACGAAATCAACAAGTTCAAAACCGAAACAATCAACAAGTTGAAGAAGAGAATAGTACCAAGGCAGCAAAGGAGATGAAAGGAAGAGTGGATAAGGAAGAGGAGACGGCGTGGAGTTCGTCGCGAGAGCTGCAACAGACTACAATGGGAAGCCATGGACGACGACCTAGCACTCCTAGTAACTCCACCACTGTCACCTGTGCGTTTTCGAGTTCAGAATCTCAATTTCCGAGCGCTCCTTTAACTCTCTCTTTCTCTCCCACTTTTTCTCTCTAACGGCGCCGGCAAAATTAAACAGAGACCAGTACGTTTACGTGGCAAAGCTCGCCGAGCAAGCGGAGCGTTACGAGGACATGGTACAGTTCACGGAGCAATTCGTCAAAGATGCCACTCCAAAAGAGGAGCTTACAGTGGAAGATCGAAACCTCCTTTCAATCGCGTACAAGAACGTGATCGGATTTCAAAGTGCCTCCGTGGTGGATCAAGAGAAAAAAGCTTTAGGGTTAGTTTAGTCATTGTAATTATATATATTAGGTATTTCTGAAAATGTCTATATACTAATGGTATACATAAAAAGTGGTATCACCAAAGTGGTACAAGTGAAATTCCCCCAAAATAAATTACATAAATTTTTGTATTTCCTTAATATTTATGCAAAATTTTTAAATATCACTTAAAACCATACAGTGAGAATATGAAGCTATTTTATTATTATATGTTGGTCAAAAATAATTTTATATTAAAGAAATCAACAAATTAATGAAAATATTTTTATTAACTATTTTAAAGATTTATAATTTTAAATAATTGTCAGTTTAACTTTTCTAAATAAAAACTGCATAAAATAATTTTACTTATCATTATTCCTTTTGTTATGTCATTCATTTGTGCCTCATACAAATATTTAGTCTGGATCCGCCCCTAATACCGCCATCGCCTTCATCCGGTGGAGAAGGGAAATTCGGTAAATTTCCTGCGGGAAAAGGGTAGTAAAATGCTGGAGGAGGATATGGTGGTGGTTGAGTCGTGGAGGAGCCACCGCCAATGGTTAGTTGCTACTATATCTCTTCTTTAATCACATTACTTATTGTTGTTAATGTGTCACTAATTGTTTGATTTTAATGAGTTACTCTTCGTTATTTAATGGATCTTCTTTTGTTGGTTATGGTTTTGTATTAGGCTATTTTTGACTTCTTTGGTTTTTGTTGTTATTACTTATTAGTGTTGACTTCTTTTTTTTTTTGGTAAAATAGTGTTGACTTCTTTGGTTAGCATGTTATACAATGAGAGATTTACACTCTACATAGTTTAGATCACTATGTAAAATGATAAGTTTACATAATTCTCGATTAGTGACCCTTCACTACGTAATATGTATTTTTCTTGGATCTCAGTTTGATTATACTTAATTACTTATATTAACAGACAAACGGTCTTTTCAACGCTCTATGTGGAGATGTAATTTTCAGCCTTTTCAAAAAGTGTGATGTTTTGGTTGAATATTTGTATATTATTGACCCAAGGAAAGTTTCGAAGAACATGCATGCTTTGAATAATTGCATTGTATTGTATTAATAAGAGATATATATCTTACTCACTTAAAAAGAGATATATATATATATATATATAATTCAACAGTTTTATCGAGAAAACAAAAACCCTTTTGCTAATACGACAAAGTTTTAGATGAATATTCGACACGTCAACCACTACGATGACCTAATAATGTTCCCTAAAGAAATCAATGCGTCATTGATGCTTAAAGTGGTAGATGGTTGTATTTTTAACCCTCCCAAAGACAAATGGATATATAGTAGCATTTTCTAAAATTCTTGTATTATGTTTCATGTAAAAAAGTTTCATAACTATTAATCAAATCAAACATTAATTATGATTACAATTTTGAGGAAATTTCGAGACATCTGTAAAGGGCTACACGTTGAGTGAATTTGAAGGTTTAAGAAGATGCACACATGCCTTCCAGGGTTGGTATCGATCGATAAGAGCTTTTTATAACTGGGAAATTAACTAATTACCATCTAAACTCATACAAATGAAGAACAATTCATATTTTGATGTCAAATATCTATGTTAAATCCAGTTTCAAAAAAAAATATCTATATTAAATTGTTAATATTAAGGCCCATGAATATCGCACTAGAATGTCACTTTGTAAGCGTTGAGTCAATTGTGAATTTGAACGAGGGGGATTTGCCAAAAGCAATTTAAATATTGATTTTAATCATAAAACTAGTCTTCGTAATCGATCAAATGCAAACCAATCTAAAGAGGTGGAGAAAGTACTATTTATAATTAGTCTTTATGGTTAAAACAAAATCAAAAAAATATTTTATAATTAAGTCATTCATAAGTCTACATGTAAAAAAAAGAAATCTACAAATATGTAGACCTCTTAAGAAGTCTTTATGAAGACTTATTCTGTAGTCTATGTCGTAATTTGATCTAATAGTTTAATTTTAAAATGTATAAAAAGATTTTTGTGAAAATTTTAATTAATCATCGATATTAGGGTTAATATGAAGTTTATAAATTTAAATTTTATATAATTGAACAATTTAAAAGAATATATATTGACTTGGTAACCATGTGTTATACAATGTTTATGGTTTAACAACAAAAAATTCTAACATGTTATGTCTTAAAGTGTTAGATTCTTAAGGTTAGATTTTAGATTGAGATTTTTTGTTTTATTGATTTAAATTTGCATACTAGTGTTGAGTAGTTTATATTTTGTATATTTGGATATTTGATTATCAAGTAAACATTTAAGGTTCTAGTTTTGTGATTTAGGATATACTAGACGTACAATAAAGTCTACTTCACTGTAGATGTCTTTTTCAGTCTATTTTGATTAGTGTTGAAAATATTATTATTAAATAAAAATGAGTTCTTTATGAATTAAAATGTGAAATCATATACTATAACTACTCAAAATGACAAAATTAATTTAATAAATCACATATTGAAATTATTAAAACAATAACAAATAAACAACAATAATGAAATAATCGTAGTAGATTTCCAAAAAGATCTACTAAGTAGACTTACAATAAATTTTACTTCAAATTTTTAATTTTTGTAGACTTCAAAGGAAGTCTATAATATCGTAAATTTTAACCTATTTATAATTTTTGTCTCTCTATATAATGGAAATTTACGCAATCTCTTTCTAAAATGACTGCACAAGTTTCTAAAACCACTCTCATTTCTCTCTAAAACTCTCTTCTTTCTCTCTATAATCTCTCATTTCTCTCTAAATTCTTTGAATGTGAAGATGAACTTTTGTTTAGTTTGTTAATTTTATCATGTCTTTCTCACAATATTGTCTTGTGTTTGTAGGTTCATTCATGGTTCATGGTTATCACCTTTCCCTCTAAAAATTTAAGTTTTAAATCTATATATTTTAAATGTGTTTTTTTATGTTTATATTCAAATAAAGTTACAAATTCAAACTTTGTGCATTTACTTTGCTAGTATTTTATCTTATAAATTCTACTTTTGAAGTTTTTTCAGAATTAAAACCATTTTTCACATTTTCAAATGTACATATTTTTTACAATCTGAAAATTATCTGATAGAGTAGAATTCTAATGAAAGTTTACAAAAACGCCTACAAAAATAGGGATGACTTAATTTTTTTGTATAATGTTTTTTATCTCATAATTTTATCTTTATTTTGCAGTCATTTTCTTCCATGGTTTTTACCTTCCAAATATGAAAGATTTACATTTATAAATTTTAAATGTGTGTTTTGTATTTATATCTAAATAAAGTTACATATTCAAACTCTATGAATTTACTTTACTACTTTTTATCTTATAAATTATATTTTCTAAAGTTTTTCTGATTTTAAAAATATTTTCTCACATTTTCAAATGCATAGATCTGAAAATTATCTGATATAGCAGACTTCTAATGGAGTCTACAAGATTTAAACTATAAGCAGACTCCATTAGAAGTCTAAAAATGTGACTTTAATTTTTTGTGTTATGTTTTTAATAGTTGTATCTTTATTTTGCAGATATTTTCTTCCATGGTTTTTATATCTTCCTTCCAAAAATATAAGATTCACATATATAATAAGTGTTTTTGTATTTATATTTAAATAAAGTTACATATTCAAACTCTATGTCTATAATTTACTACTATTTTATCTTACAAATTATATTTTCTAAAGTTTTTAGATTTAAAGTTCTTTTCAAGTTTTAATGTATATATTTTTCAGATTGCAAATAATATTTACTAACTTTAACTTTTAAGAAGACTTCATTAGAAGACTACTCAAATATGATTTTAATTTTTTGTATTATATTTTATTTTGCAGGTACTTTATTCCAAAATTTTCAAATCATCTTCCCAAAAATGTAAGATTTACATTTATTCATTTTAAATATGCATTTTGTTTATATAAAACTAAATATATAGATACAAAATTTATGTCTTTTTACTATTTCAGGTTAAAACGTTATTTATAATAATTTCAGATAAATATATATATATATATATATTTTTAAATGTATAATTTTATATCTGAAAAGTTTTCGGTAGTGTAGACTTCATTAGAAGTCTACACAAGCATGAAGTCTATTAAAAATTAAATAAAGTATAATAAAAACATAAACTTTAAGTAGAGTATACTCAAATAAAGATTAGTAGACTTCAAATAAAGTCCACTAAAATATGATTTGATTTTTTACCTTATTTTTTCTCATAATTTTATCTTATTTTGTAGGTACTCTTTTCCAAGATTTCATTTGAGATATCAAGATCATGACTAATCAAACACTTTAGATTTTTTTTAAATAAATTGCTTTGTAATAATTTATCATTACAAAGTATTCATTTGTAAATAATTATTTTGATACATAATCTATAAACATTGTATTCATTTTATAGTTGTGTTTCACTTATATGATATTATTAATTTTTGTTACCAATCAATTTTTCAGAAAATACTCTAATCATCCAAACAGTCAAAACTACCATAAGCTAAAACAACAACTAACACACATGTGAGAAGAAGAAAATCTATACAATTTTTCCAAGAAGTTTCAAAAGTAAAATTAATTACAAATTTTTTACAATATGTTTAAGTGTATACATCAAACAATAAAAATACAAAAACATACTTCTAAATAAGTTTACACTTAATAGTTAACAACTTAATCAAACAAGAAATTTGTTAGTTCTATAGTTATAACACATTAACTTTCAAAATCCATTCAAGACCATTAAGATACATTAACACACAATGTAAAACAATTGAATTGTCAAAAATATGATGAATAATACACAAGTGCTTTTTAATAAATTTTTTGACATAGACTTCAATTGCAGTATACATTTGTAGACTTACAAAGAAGTCTACACTTATTAGCTAACTACATAGTGAAACCAAAATGTTGATAGTTTCATAATTATAAAAGATTTTCTTTTGAAAATAGTTCAAGACCATTATGATTAACTAACACACTGTCAAACTAATAAATATTGAAAATACATTACGAATAATACACAAATCCACTTTTTATAGATTTTTGTATATAGACATCATATTCAGTCTACATAGTAATAGACTTTTTTTTCAGTTTACGTATGTAGACTGTCATATAGTCTACAATTTGGGTTAGTTTTTGCAATTTCAAAATCCAGAGGTTATTATCTGTATTTTTTATACGGGTAGACTTTCTTTTGAATCTACATTTTGAAAAAAAAAATAGTTTTTGAAATTGACCAGAATTCAACCATGATTTGACTTTCTTATTATATGTTAATTTTTGCAATTGATCAAGTTTGACTTTCTACAAATAGATTGAGATAGACGTATAACATGTGTAGACTTCAACTGAAGTCTACTCCAAAATTCGACGGATTGGTTTTGCATTTGACCAAAATAAAATAGTAGACTTCATATGCAGTCTACATTTTTTCTGAGATTAGTAGACTAAATATGAATTCTACACATTTTTTTTGTTTTGGTCAACTTTATAACATTTTAGTCAAATACAAAATTTACCTATTCAATGCAGTCAAAGTTTTGGTCAAATTTGAAACTGACCTTTTGTCGACTTCCCTACAGTCTAATAATGTATACTTTCGATAAAGTCTACTAAGAAAAGTCAAAAGTTACGTAAAGTTCGGTCAAATGTAAAAACTAACATCTTTTATGTAGACTTCTTAGTAAGTCTATCTTTTTTTTTCAAAGGTTAAGACGCAGATTCCTAGGGGACTTTTCTTTACAAAAAAAATATTTTGGTCAATTGCAAAAGTAACATGTGCGTTGAAAAGTAGACCGCATCATAAGTCTACACATATGGGTAAATATACAAAACAACTACAATCACGACACATATATGAAAAATGACGAAAACATGTAAATAGTTACATTTTCCGGTGTAAAGCTCGTTTCCACCTTTTACCACCGTCCAAGCTCCAAATATGAGTAAAAAGAACCACCTCTCACAACTGAATAAACTCGAAAATATGAAAGTTTAGCTTACAAAAATGAAATTTATGGAGTTTTTAAGATGAAAATGGAGAGAAATGAGAGAAAATGAAGATTTGTTGGTTTAGAAAGAGAAAAAGTGGTTACAAATTGAATTCTTGAGTTTAAAGAGCTTAAAAATGGTGGTTCATGGCGGTTAGAAAACTGATGATAAGGATATTACTGTAAATAAGAAGAAATGTTTAGGGTGTAAAAAGAGTATTTCATAGGTATTTTATATTTCGAAATAATTAAATAATTAATTAATAATGATAATTATGTAAATAATTCAAAAACATAAGGAGGGTTTGGAAACTTTAAGGGTGAATAGCAATGACAAAAATAAAGAGATTGGTTTTGGAGTTGACTTGAAATTGTGGGTTGGTTTTGAAAAATAACCATTTAAGAGCATCTCTAATGTAAAATTTCATTTTTTCCTCCAAAATGGAGTAAAAGTGAATATAGAGTAAAAATGCTCCGACCCAACTTCATTTCTCACTCCATAATAGAGCGATGAACAAACAAAAATAGATTATTCCATTTATGGAGTAAACTTCATTATAGAGTGATAAATTGAGTAGAATTGGAGTATCTTCTACTTCATATCCACTTTTACTCCATTTTGGAGAAAAAAAATAGAGTGGTGATGGAGATGCTCTTAGGGCATCTCCAATGTAAAACTTTTTTTTCTTAAAAATGGAGTAAAAGTGAATATGGAGAAAAAATGAATATGGAGTAAAAATGAATATGGAGTAAAAATGATTCGATCCAACTCCATTTCTCACTCTATAATAGAGTGATGAACAAACAAAAAATAGATTACTCAATTTATGGAGTAAACTTTGTTATAGAGTAAGAAATGGAGTAGGGTTGGAGTATATTTTATTTTATATCCACTTTTACTCTATTTTGGAGGAAAAAAATAGAGTGAGAATGGAGATACTCTGAACAATAGCTTGAATTGATATGGCAGTGAAAAAAAGAAAAAGATCATGTGCATCATATAAAGGAACTTTTTCTTGTAACTGACTTTAATTATTTGCAATGGTTCATATGGTGCTTCCTTTTTCTTGTAACTGACTATTATTTGGAATGGTTCATATGGTGCGACCCTGGTATTTTTTTAACATGATTTTATCCTAATATAGTCTCCTTATTTTCATGACTCAAATTTCTTGCGCTTCTTTTATTTGGAATAAGATAGCTGAACGGCCTAACAACCAAGGGGCGAATTCAGAAGAATTATTTAGTGGGTGCATAGATCATAAAAATAAATATGCATTAAGAAGGGCTTGAACTTGGGATATTATGGGGTCACATGATGGTTTTTACCATTAGAACCACCGAAAAAAACTTGCCTGTCAAAGCTTTTATATCGAAATATATGTGGGTGTTGTTTTTTAAATTTAATGTGTGTGTGTGTGTGGGTAGCATCTTTAGGGGGAGAATGAGGGATTCTTGGTGGGATAGAACTCTTGAAGTGTTTTTCTTTGAAGTAGAGTTTGAGTTGGTTTCCTTTAGTTTTGTGTTGTTTAGCTTGGTTGCTTGTTGTTCACGAAAAACAGTTTGCACTAGTTGTAATAAGGTTTTTTGATGAATAAAATTTAACATTCATTCAAAAAAAAAAAAATATATATATATATATATATATATATATGCGCGTGCACGTGCCAACAAATAAAGTAGATGTTAACCTAAAAGAAGAATTTTAATCGGAGTGGTAGTTATAGCTACTACCACAACTCGCGACTTTCCTCTAACCTAAATACGTCAAAAGTCACGTACTAGAGAGTTTCTGGTGTGTTAGACAATATATAAGGAGAACAGCTGTGTGGTGCACAATGATTTGATTCATAATCAAGTCTTCAACTTTTGTAATTTCTAGTATTTATTCACAAGGAATAATATTTTAAATACATAAAAGTAAATGTATGAGTATATTCTTTAATTACGTATTCCAAATTTATTGTTTTACTATATAGCCAATATTAAATTTCATAGTACTTTCGGATGAATTTTTTTAAATTCTACATAGGTGTGTGTATGGAAAAAAGAAAAAAAGAAAGTGAAAACGTAGGTGAGGTGGCATTTGGTAGAGAGGATATAGCGTTAGGCGAAACAGATGCACATGTCTGAGGTCGGCCGTCTATGGCCCAGTTATGCTGAAACCCAAGTTGATCTCCATCTCTTTCACATCAGAACATATACATTTCTTTGACGCCAGTTCCAGCTTCATCTCAAATTTTTTTTTTTTGTCAACGTTATTTACTTTATTTGAATTAAGACATACAGGCCCGTTTTGTATCAAATGAGAAAATGATAGAATAACTAAAAATAGTAAGAAATAGTTGAAAACGATATTTCTATTTGCCCTAGCACAAAAAGTATTCAGTAAAACTATTTGTTACATATATATATATATATATATATATATATATATATATACAATCACATAGTTAACTAAAGAATAAATCAAAAAGAACTAAAGTATTTTCACCAAGTTCGCCTTTCTACCCTTTTTAATTTACATTTTTTTCTGGGAATAGTATCAACTTTACATTTGTTAACTTTTGTAAGTAAATTGCTTTTCTATAAAATTATTCCACATAAAGTACAATTTTTCAAGTTTAAGAATCAATGCGAACGGCAAGTTGATAAAGAGGTGAAAGAACATATCACATAAAGAAAATACATTCTAGAAATTTACATATTTCCCTTAACATATTTTTTGGTCTACGCACCTTATTAGTGTGTTTAAACCCCCATTAGAAAATTGGATACACGAAAATATGATGAAACAGATATGATCCTAGCTAGAAATTTTATTATTAACCAAAGATAGTAACGTTCTTCAATAAAGTGATCACAAGTATCCGAACGAACATACAAACAAATCTTCGATTTCTCGTTTCCCCGATCATGTCTCAAAGAATCAACAACCCCAGAACTCCGAACCCTATTAGACCGGCGAGCTTCACCACCGTAAAGCTTTTTCCTGCGGCGGCACCAAACTGCTCATCAACGGGATAGAGATTTCCCGGCGGACCCGTTATGTACAAGAAATTAGCCGGCGGAGGCGGTGGACAGTTCGGTGAGACTTTCTTCGGCGGTGGAGGAAGAGCCGGGGGAGGAGGACATGCGGGAGGCGGTGGAGACGGTGGTGGAGGAGAGGGCGGAGGAGGATTTTCGACGCAGCTTGGAGAACACTTTATGGGATCTACCTCGTCGAGCTTCCTCATGTTGGCTGAAGAAGAATCTGATGAAGCGTTGATGATTATTGGACAAGTCAACAACGTGATCGTCACCGTGAAGATGATGACTGCAACGTTGGATCCCCGGCTGTGATAATTTCCCGGCATTTTGTGATCGACGAGTTCTTTTTAGAACAATGAGAAATAAAAAGAAAAGTTTGTGAAGGTTACGCTTAAAGAGGTACAGAGTGAAGAGTTAAGAGGAGAGGTGCTGATGAATGCGTTCTCTTTACGTAAGCAAGTGCATGAGACTCATAGACTTCTTAAATAATGTATACTAACTATTTCCATAAACTTCTAGTCTTTTTAATAATAATAATAAAAAAAAGAAATCTTAACTAAACTTTTTTTTTTTTTTTGCTAAATAATCTTAACTAAACTTAAAAATAAAATACTGTCAATTAATAAGAAAATTAATAATATGGTTGGTTAAGGCATACTCGTCGGTCCACTAAGATATTGCTTTTTCATGTGAGTCCACATGAACAAATTTGGTTTTCCACGTTATGAAAAAATTTAATTTGGGAATTATTATAGTGGTTAACTACCACCGTCGTACACCAAAACAATAGTATAAACTACACATGTGTGAGATAGATAGTGGTTCCAAGTCATACAGCATGTGTGAATGTAATTTTATCTGAAGATCATTAATATGATATTAGCATTCTTAGCCAAAAAAAGAATGTAATTTCATAATACGTTTGTAATTATCCAAAATTAGTTAAGCCTTCTTTCTTTCGATCTTTCTTTTTTTGAATAGAAGTTAAATGATTTTTATGAAATGTATTTTAACATATACTATTGAATTGAATAAAGTAAATGGAGGTATAGGCCTTTTATCGTGACAGAAAAAAAAAAGTAACTGGAGGTATTAGTATGCATATACGAGTGCGTGTAGTTGCTTAAAGCGTAAGTGTTGGCTGTATTGCTTTTGCTTTAGTTGTTCGGTTACATAGAGCGAAGATATCAGAAAATATTTTTTAGTATGAAAGAGAAAGATTGGATAAATGCTTTCGTAGTGTTCCAAAAAAAAAGAAGGATAAATGCTTTAGTATGATTTAAGAATAATTCGTGGCAGAAAATTTAACAGCGTAGACTATTTTATCACATATAAAAACTATATTAATGGAGAACTTGTTTTAGTGTTTTAGTGGCCATGGAACATGCAACGGAGAATCTGAGTCTAGTAGTCCAAAATTTTGATTAAAAGGTCAGCAATCATTATATGTACATTATTTAGATGCCGGTTCATAGAATACATGACAAAGTTGAATTATATTCCACAGGTGAAAAGTATGACCTGTACTAACCGGGAGGGTCCGGGTAATGCCAATAGCATTGTGAGGCTTGGCTTGTAAAACAAGTCAAAGCCCACATAACTTATAGTCGACTAGAGTTAGCAGCATAGATCATATCTTTAAAGTTGGACCCAGTCCTGAAAACAGTCCATCTGATATAGTTTAGTTCTCTTGGACACCTTGTACATCATACAAGAGAGGAGAGACCTTATGTGGCTTCTTTTGATCAAGAAGATATCTGATTAAGAAAGTCAGACTAAGAAAGGGCCATTGTACCCAAAGTAATTCATACTGGTTATTGTACAATTTTAGTTGTTCCCAATAAAATTTCCTAGAAAAAGGCAAAAAGAAGCAAAAACAGTTAAATAGGATACCATGTTACTTAAATATGAAACAAAGCTAATGTGGATTCACAAAGTTAATTGAAGTTCAAAATATTTGGCTATGATCCCGAAATGCTTCGTTGCTTCAAACCGAAGTTTATACCATTGAGTAATTTTTCCGATTATTTATCTTCGTTTTCAGATTATTCAATCATTGAATATTTATGATTTAATTTTAGAAGATCAGTTTATACTTTTATTTTATAGAGTTAATATCAAGCTAAAAGAAGTCAAAACAAACAAATAACAAATTCAAATTAGGGGTTTTAGATTATTAAGAAGCTAGCTTGGGGTGCAAAAATCAGATGTCAAACAAGTATAAGCCAAACATTTATTCAAATTCTATTAATGTACTAATCTAGAACTCGAAATACACATTTAGATCAAAACACTCTCGTGGTATTTCATATTTTGTCAATCGATTTTAGCACCTAAACTCTTGTTTGGTTTGAGACTCGATAACAAACATTAGTGATGATCCAATTGGTTCACAAAAAAACCTTAACATTTACTTTCTCCGATTAGGGAAAATGTTCGTTTATCTTATGTCTAGCAACCTATAACACTTTACATAAGTTAAACTTAAATTCATACACTAAGTGATCAGTTTAGTGTAAACTTAAATGCAACAATGAATAAAGACAATCGATTGATAAACTTATTTATTTTAACTCACAAATCTAACACTTAATACCATGTATTAAATAAGTCGACTACTCAAACATTACACAAGAAAACTCAGAGATCAGAGGTGAAAAAGATATAGAATACAATAAGATAAGATAAGAAATATGGTTCATGGATTATTCTCTAAATCGAGAGAAAGAGAGAAACGATCCTTCTTCCTTACAAAGTATCTAATCGCAAAGATGATATCTTCTAGAATCTGTTTTTTTCTGAATAAAACTAGTGTACTTATTCAAAAAGAAGAAAATAATATATAGAAAAGTTGTTGGGTGAATCATAATTCTTTGGAATCTTCCTTAAAATCTCCAGCGCTAAAGTAGCTCTGTATAAAAATGGGAAAATTGCTAATAGAGAAAAAAAAAATAAGGGTGTTGTCCTTTTGGTATAAATCATTTTTGTCCAATTTTTCTCTTTTTATCCTTTGTATTTCTGAAAACTAATGAAATAAATACTTTTGTGAATCAAAAAAAATATTAAAAATACAAACAATTAATAAAACACCAATACACACATGTTGATATTTTTTTTTGTTTTCAAAAAGTTGATAAATAAGAATTTGAAAATACGTTCTACTAAAGGTAGAATGCGCCTTCTACGGAAAATGGTATAGTAGAAAGCGTTTTCTAAAATAAACACGTTCATCTACTATTTTTAGAACGTACATTCTACTATTTACTAATTTTCTAAAAAAGTGGAATGCGCATTCTACTAATCCTAAAGCTATCTACTTTTCGTCCGGAAGCATCTTCTACTTTTATTAAGTATTCTAAGTTTTGCGGAATGTGTTTTCTAAAATGTACTCTTCCGTCTACTAAAAGTAGAAAGCGTGTTCTGGATTTTTGTCAATGTTCTAAACTTTTAGAAGGCGCCTTCTACGGATAAGATTACCTGATTTTTGCGAAAATAAATGAAAATTTCAGTTATGGAAATATCCTAAAAATCTACTAAAAATATTCTAACTTCCTAAAACGTGTTATTTTCGATTTTGCTTGTCAATTTTTTTAAAAAAATGATTCTCCCTTGTCTTATTCATTAATCTATGGTTTTTCCATAGTTTTTCTTTTGTTTTTTTTTTTCACAAACTCTTGTTCTCTATGATACATATCTATACAACATGTGGTATTTTGAAATTAGGTGCAATTTTTTGTAAATTTTTATTTTTATTTTATAAGGTTTACAAATTTTATTTTTATTAAAAGTTTTATTAAAAACATTTTTAAAATTTATATTTTTATTAAAAAGTTAGATAAAATTAAAATGGTTACAAACGTTTTAAACTTTTTATAAAAAATAAAACTTTGTAAAATGTTTTTTTATAAAGTTAGTTTAAAGTTTTTATTAAATTTTTTGTAAAGTTTTATTTTTATTTTATAAATTTTAATTTTTTTATTTAATTAAAATTTTATTAAAAAAGTTTTAAATTTTTTATAAAAATAAAACTTTGTAAAATGTTTTTAATATGTTTATTTAACGTTTTTATTAAAAAAATTTGTAAATTAATTTTATTTTTACAAAGTTTATTTTTATTAAATAAAATTCTAAAAGTTTTATTTTATTTTCCCTTTTTAAAACGTTTTTAATTATCTTTTTTAAATTCTTTTAGTTTAATGTGTTTAATAAAAACTTTAAACAAACTATATAAAATTTGTAAACTTTATAAAAATAAAATAAAACTTTACAAAAAGTTTTTAATAAAAAGTTTAAACAAACTTTATAAAATACATTTAGTTTTTTTTTATTAAAATTTTTGATAAAATTAAAAAGTTTACAAACATTTTAAACTTTTTATAAAAAATAAAACTTTTTTAACTGTTTTTTATTAGGTTGATTTAACGTTTTTTCTTTAAAAAAATTTGTAAATTATTTTTTTTTATTTTTATTAATTTTTACAAAATTTATTTTTATTAAAAAAAGTTTTTATTTTTATTTTCCCTTTTTAAACGTTTTAATTATTATTTTTTAAAATTCTATTAATTTAATGTGTTAAATTAGATTAATCAAGTGATAGTTTTGTGATTATGAAAGAAATTATACTAAAAGGACAACTAAATGATGGTTTTATACTATAGGGACAACCATGCTGAATTTTTGTTCCGTTTTGGCAATTTTCCCTATAAAAATCTCCAATTTGCATTTTTCTCTGCATGTGTTCCTCTAAATGCATCACAACTTATTCCAGACCTATAATAATTCAGAAATAACTAAATTTTTTTGATAAAGATTTGAAAACAATTTAGAAAACATATATACAATAGGCCAAAAAACACTACATATCATTCCACTTGACAAGCATTTGAAACACTGAAGTATATGAGGTAATGTTTTGAAAGTATTGATACATCCATCGAATAAATTGATTCCTCCCATAATCCGCCAGTTAATAAGGACATGTGTTCCTCTACTAGCCTACCGAAGCAACAGAAACTTTGACATTTGACGAATAATGCAGCTAAATCAATTATTATGCTTCTCTTCCAAGTAACCTTGTTCACAAGAGTAACCAAGAAACACAAATTGAAATTCATGAATCAGAAACTAGTGCTTATTGTTCACCCATTTCATTACAAATACAACAAAATAAATACACAGAAAACCGAAAAAAGAGTTTCGATTCTCGAAAACCCTTTTGGCCTCACCATCTCCACATTCGTATCCCCAAAAATATCAAAAGAATTGAACAAAATATAAATATAATAACTGAACAAATAGCCAGCCAATTTTCCAAAAAAAAAATTAGAGATTGACCAACCTTTTCTTTTATTTTCAGACCACTAATAATCATTGACATGCTTTACGAAGAAGCTCTAACAAAGACGTAGCTTTCTTTTGCCCTCTCTCTGTTCCATTCTTCGATAGTTCCATCAAAGGCACAACCGCTCCGAGTCTGCCTATCAAGACCAGTCTCTCATTGTCTCTCTTACACAACGAAAGTAATATCGCTGCTGCGTTCTCTCTGCTTCTACCTTGACCCGTCTGAAGAATACCTACCAAAGCAGGTAAAGTATTCGCTTTTACCATTGCGGATTTCGCGTCTAGGTTACTTGCAAGGACCGAGAGTATCGTCAAAGCTTCATCAACCATCATCCTGTGGCTGCTTGACTCGCTTAGCATCTTAACCAATGCAGGTACTATACCTGCTCTAACCGCTCTGCCTTTGTTCCCCTGATAAATGCAGAGGTTGAACAACGCAGTCGCTGCATCTTTCTTCCCTCTCGGCGTCCCGTTTTCGAGAAGATCAACCAAGGCAGGTATAGCACCGGACCCGCCTATTATGATCTTGTTCTCATCAGCTAACGAAAGGCTAAAGAGTGTAGCCGCTGCGTTTTCTCTTGCTTCCATGGTTCCAGCTCTAAGGACTTGAA
Organism: Raphanus sativus; assembly: GCF_000801105.2. Classification (NCBI taxonomy): domain Eukaryota; kingdom Viridiplantae; phylum Streptophyta; class Magnoliopsida; order Brassicales; family Brassicaceae; genus Raphanus; species Raphanus sativus. The sequence goes on along the minus strand of NC_079516.1, from coordinate 35,015,863 downwards.
CTATTGAAGTGACTGCACCAGCGAACATTATCAGCTCCTTGTTGTTGTCGTATATAGAGAGGTTGAGAAGGCAAGTGATTGCGTTCTCCTGCGTGGCGGCATCCTCTGAGGTTAAAAGGTTCACCAAAACAGGGATTGCTTCTGCTTCTGCAATCATAATGCGGTTGTCTGTGCTTGTCTTGGACATAGAACGGATCTCAGAAACCGCGTTCCTGCGTTCCTCTAGAGACCGGTTTGAGAGACTGCGAACCAACGCCCTGATCACTGACATGTCTCCACACCTGCCCTTTGCGGGTTGCTCAACGTTGTGTTCAGTGCACCACCGAGAGATCAAGCTTCTGAGAACGTAGTTTGGAGTAAGCGTGAAGTTTTGGAGTTTCTGCTGAGTCTTTGGACATGTTAGGTTCCCACAGTCGATCCATCTCTGTATGTACACCCTCTCGTACGTCTGTAATCGAAGAGGCAAAAACCATCAATAACCAAGCAACAGCAGTTAAGAAAATTACAAAAATCTTGAAACCAGACCTGTCCTGTGGAGACGATAACAGGATCCTTCATCAGTTCCAGAGACACAGGACAGAGAAAATCAACAGGAACCGTGAGTTTACTCGATTCGTCAGCGTTCTTGGTGACCATTTTGTCTAGCCTCTCGCTATCAGCGTCTTTGGACAAGTAAAAAGCCAAAGAAATGGAAGGGCTTTTCCTCAGCTGCTTCTTCTCCTCCTCAGCGAAATGAATCGTCTCCGAAACACTCTCAACCTTCTCTTCCTCAGCTTTGATCTTTGCATCATCTCTCTCCATCAGATCAGATAAGGCAGTCGAGAACTTGTTAGAGTTCAACGAACCGTATCTCTGCATGGCTCTTCTCAGCTGCGATCTCGCTAGCTCCACCTGATACACAGAACAAAATAAAACAACCTTGAAGCACTCCAAAAACACTAGCAAGATTATATATTTCAATGAGTACTATGTTACCTGCTCTCTAACTTCGTCAGAGATATCGTATAGATCGTATGGTAAGTTGCTTAACGCTTTCTCCAGCTTCCATGTAATGCATTGGAACTGGAACGAGACTCTCTTTGCAGCAACGTCCTTAAACCGAGAAAAAAAAAACCAACTTTTCAGTTAAACCGGAAATAACCGTAATATAATCAGTGGTTGCATTCGATTTAACCGACACTTAACCAGTAATTGTGCATTAACCGAGGATTTCAATATCTGAACCGAGAAAATCAACGTTTTAGCCAAACCAGAGATAAACGTGGTTTACTAAATTCGATTTAACCGATACTAAACCGGTAATTACTAAACGTCTGAAGATTTTGCTTACAGATGAGTCGGGAGCTTGGAATCGGGGGGCTGAGGAGAGGAGACGCTTCGCGGCTTGAAGCGCCAACACGAGATCAGACCACCAGTCATTCTCCGACGAAGACGAAGCGCCGGAATCCATCGGCGTTGATTCTCTAATCTCCTCTACCAAATATGACAACAGAGAGACTCGCCGAGTGAGATCTGTGCAATCCTTCTTGAACACGCCGCCGGCGTTGAGTGGAGTCTCGGCTATCTCGGCGATAAGTTTGAGCAGAGAGGCGGGTGAGATGGTTACTCCGGCCATTACGCCGATCAACCTCCGTCTATCGGAAAATTAATTTAATTAAATAAATAAAAAAGTAATAAAGCAACTTGGAGATTGGCTCTCTGCTCAGAGAAGCGACTAACGTCGCTTTTATTTATCCTCGCGCCGCGACCATTTTGTCAAGACTCAAGGGAGATGTCGCTATCACGGCGCCGTTTTGCAGGGCCTACTTCTAAGCTTTTTTTATTTAGAAAAATACCCTCAAATAACATTTAAATAATATTGTCAAAACAATAATACACAAAAAAAATTCACACAATAGTATTTATTAAAAATTTAAAAGAAACTTTTATATAAAATTTGTGTTTAAATTTTAGTATGTAAGGGGTGGGCATGATTAGAGTTTGAGAGTTAGAGTTAGGTTTACAACTTCGGATAATCGGATCGGTTCTGTGTAAGATTCGTTTTGTTTCGAGAATATCGGTTATATGTATTTAGTTGATTTTAGGTTCAGATTTGAATTGGCTTCGAATCGGTTCAGATATAAAAATATTAATTTGAATTATATTTTTATATTTTGTTGTTATATTTTAACTTATTTATTTTATTTCTTAAGAAAAAGTTGAATTCAAATGGTATGTATATATATATATATATAGTTTGAAACTAATGACAAAGATACTGAAGTGGTTTAATGGTAAAAGTGGTAGTACTTTCACCTTTCTAATCTGAGTTCAAACCCTAAGATATACAATTCCATGTATTTTAACATATATATAGGTATCCGTTCAGTTTTGGATAAGAACCGGAACTGAACCAATTCCTACGAATATTCATAAACATTTACCATCAGTTAAATATATTATATTCAAAATCTGAACTGGTCTATTTCGAATAATTTCGGATAGAATCTGGTTCGATACCACATCTTTATTTAATCCCTATTTAGAGTAACTTTTTTTTAATAAAATGAAAGTTACTTTGATTTTTTAAAATTTTGGATGTTATTTTCACAATTAAAATTTAAAAGTTGCTATTTTGGAGATTTCCATTTACTTATTTATTTATTAATATGTAAATGATAATGTTAAATATTTAATTTAAGAAATAGAGAAAGTCAAAATTGTTATTATAAATCTTGGATTGACTTGGTAATTTATTTTATTGAATGTATTAATTTGTAAATAACAAGTTTTTTTAAAAAAAAAGAATAGTATGTCAACGTAAACTTTTAATAAGGATGCTAAATTTATCAACATTATCTTTCCTTTATTTTTGTAAAAAAGTTCATCAACATTATCGATATTCACTCTTTTGGATAAGAACTTGCCTTGTTGTTTTCTTATATACCTTGTTCTCATAATCACATAGCATGCGAATACTTTGTATGAAGAAAAAAATTGCGAAACTGGCGGTAGGAGATTGGAAGAGAAGAAGAAGACAAGAAGGAAGATACAGTTGGCTATGGAATATTATGGTTCATATATGCAACCACAACATATAATTGAAAGAAATGAGCCACACACTCACACACACGCTTTAATTATACATAAGAGAGTGATCGAGCACCACTACATTTCTTTTCTTGCTTCGTTGTAAAGCCGACTTTATATTATCATCTGTTTTTATACAAAAAGTAATGGATTTTAATAATATATATATAAACAGAATGAGTCAATCTTATAAATACATGGACATTAATATGTCAAAATTAGGTACCTGTTTGTTCTGGCCGGAACTATTATGAAACTATAAAAAGATTATCATCATCAATCATCGACCGGTGTGTAATATTTTAGTTAAATTTTTTATCTCTATATTCCTATAAAAATGCGTAATATAAAAGAATATATGTCAAAAGTTGCCCACTATAATCAGAATGTTCACATAGAGTTGTTCGATGACTTTTTCCTTGAACGTACGTTTGTTAAAAAGTCTAAAAAAACTCTGATTGCCGTATATTGCAAATATAACCAAAATTAATAATATTTCATAACATATATATATATATATATATATTATTAATTAATATTTACTTACAAGTGCTTCATGTACATTTGTTGGAAAGAGTTCAGCAAGAGTGAATGAAAGTAGTCGTTGCATAAACACATGATAATCATGATTCTTCATTCCTGAGAACTTTTGACCTCGTTCAACACATCTTGACAGATTTGGAACATAACCATCAAAAAACTTAACTTCTGATGCAACCCAGTCAAACAAAGTTGTCTTCGCTTCTGATGACAATCAAAAGATGGGAACATGAAAGTTTCCATTGCTCTTGATATGTAACTCCCTTCTTGAACAAATATCAGGTAGGTCCATCCTTGACTTTTTATTATCTTTTGTCTTCCCTGGGACGTTGAGTATTGTATTCATGATGTTGTAAAAAAATTATTCTCTATATGCATCACATCCAAGTTGTGACGTAAAAGAAGATCCTTCCAGTAAGTTAACTCCAAAAAATATACTCTTCTTATGTCAATTGTGGGATACCCCATACCCATCAGACATATTTCCAGGAACATGACAGTTTCCTCCTTTCTTCACAGTTTTCTGAGCTCCGTAATAATCAATTTCCTCTCGATCTGTTGGCCGGTGAGATATGGAGGAGGACTGTCTCTGACAACTTTGTTTTTCCTAAACAATGTCTTATTTCTTCTGTAAGGATGGACAATGGGAAGAAATCGACGATGACAATCAAACCAATAACTCTTTTTACCATTCTTCAGTTTAAAGGAATCTGTAGATCCAAGATAATATGGACAAGATAACATTCCATGAGTTGTCCAGGCAGACAACATTTCATAAGTAGGAAAGTTACTTATCGTCCACAGCAGAACTGCTCGCATCGTAAAATTAGTTTTCGTGGAACAATCATAAGTTCTTACCCCTTCTGACCACAACTCCTTTAGCTCTTGTATCAGTGGTTGGAGAAATACATCCAACGATCATTTTGGATGCTTCGGCCCACGAAATAATATGGTCAAGAATATAAATTCTTGTTCCATGCACATGTCCGGCGGCAGGTTGTACGGCGTAAGAATAACTGGCCACAAGGAATATTGTCTCCCAGACATACCAAATGGACTAAATCCGTCGGTGCATAACCCAAGATAGACATTCCGAATATTTGTAGCGAAATCTGGGTATACCTTGTTGAAATGTTTCCACGTTCTTGCATCTGATGGGTGAGCGACCTCGCCATCCTTCTGGACATGTTCAACATGCCACATAATCCATGCAGCAGTCCTCTCCGATTGGTATAATATTTTTAATCTGTCTTTAATTGGTAGGTACTACATATTTTGGTACGGTACCCTATTCTTCCCACGTCCTTGCGGTTTAAATCGTGGTTTCTTGCAGAATCGATACTCTTCTAACTTCTCATCATCCTTCCAGTAGATCATGCAGCTGTCGATGCAAGCATCTATCATCTCCGAAGGTTACCCAAGACTATAAACTAATTTCTGAATCTCATAATAAGATTCAGCTAACACGTTGTCTTCTGGCAAATACTCTTTAAACAACTCCGCCCATGCATCCATGCAATTCTCAGGTAAATTATGATCCGTTTTAATGTTTATCATCTTAGCTACTATAGACAATTTAGAGAGACCTTCTCTACAACCAGTGTAGATTGGTTAATTTGCAGCATCTAGTATTTCATAAAACTTTTTTGCATCCAAATTAGGTTCTTTTACATTTCCAGTTTCATGAGCTATTGTTGTAGTTATTTCTAAAAATGCATCAGTAACCATGTCTTGAACCCTATCATGATCTACCATATGCTCCTCCTGATGATGACTAGATTCATTATGCTAATGATTCGGTTCTTCACTATTACCAGCAGCCTCAAAATTATTACTACTACTAGCTTCATTTCCACCATAAACCTCTCCATGTTGATACCAAATATAATATTGTGGTGTAAATCTTTTGTTTACTAAGTGCTTCCATACAGTTTCACTACGAGCAAATTTTGAATTCTTACATTTCCGACAAAGGCATAACATCTTACCGCTTTCCTACATGATCGGTGTACAGCCCGCCTGGTGTATGAATGTCTCTAGCCCGTTTAGAATGGCATCCGTCACTCTACCGGCAGAATCTTTATGCGAATACATCCAACTTCGTAACTCGTGAATATTATAGCCATCAACCATCTTTTTTATTTTTTCTGGATTTTTTTCTTTGAATTCGTTTGTGTGAGATGCACAACTTTAATTGTTTTAAAGTTTGCAATTTTTTTATAAAAAATATAAAACAACCATTTTTTAAAAACAATTTTTTTTCATCTACAATATAAATGATAGAGTATCAAACAATTATATTTCATTTACACGTGTCATAGTTGTGCAACGAAGGGTATAAATGAAATATAATTGTTTGATAATGTCTCCTTTTCTAAATGATAGTTGTTCTCGAAAAAAATTGTTTTTAAAAAATGATTGTTTTATATTTTCTATAAAAAATTGCAAACTTTAAAACAATTAATTAGTTTTGTTGAATTACTATTGGCCAAAAATTGTTGAAAATTAAAAATTACAGAAAACAATAAGTTTATTATAGTGATTTAATGCGTTTTTTAATACGTGTGAAAACATTAAAAAATCTATCTTTTAAAAACAAAAGGAGTATTTAGCTTTTTACTTTTTTTTTTTTTGTAAACTGCAATTTAGCTTTTTACTTGCCAAGTATTTTCTCCGACGTCATAGAATCTTTCAACTTTTATTAATCAATCACTGCCTCCACAAAACTCGTTTTACTGATACAGTGGCGAAGCTAGGCTATAAGATGTGGTGGCATGTGCACCCATAGTTATATTAAAATTCAAAGTTTTGTGCGTAAAAATATCAAAAGTTTGGTAGCTCATGTGGTAAAAAGGTAGATGGTGCACCCTTAGTTTCACCTGTTTGATCTTTAACCTATGCACTTTTATTTTTATTACCAAAAGTGCACTCATGAATTAAATGGTCTGGATTCACCCCTGATACAGTATCGAGTGATTGCAATATATTAGTCTAAAGATAGCTATTTAAACACTTTTATACTATATTTTATTTGCTTATGATATTATTCCATACTGGCTAATCCTTAGATCACAATTTTTTTTTTTGCTATGTTCTTTTTTTTGGGATAAGCAAATAAGAATGTCACTGTGATTCTGTGAATGATTCACATGTAGGTAGTGGTGTTTAATCGCTAGGTCTCCATTTTATGTAGGTTTTTAGTTTTTGAGTTTCAAGATTTTAGTAGTCCAAAAAAACAAATATTATTTAAGGAAAATAGTTTTATAGGCCAAAAATAATAACTATGTCATTTAACTAAAATAATTTAAAATTTAAAAAAGTTTTTAAAATCACGTTTTTCCTTTCTTTTATCTAAATCACATTTTTTTCTAAATCATTTTTTAAATCATTTTTTTAAATCACGTTTTTTTTTCTAAATCTATCTTTTTTAAATCACATTTTTCTTTTTTTTTAAATCACGTTTTTTCATAAAAAATTAATAAAAATATGATAACTGATTATTTTCAAATATTTTCTTCCCATATTTTTTTCGGAACTGATTATCTTTATCCGTAGAATATGTATTCCTATATGTAGAATACATCAAATATATTTGAAATTCATTTCTACTAGTTTTAGGTTTACATTAAATGTGTAGATTCCGATATTACAGATTTTAGATTTATAGTAATGTGTAAATTTCGATTTCTACAGATTTTAGAACAATAGGTTAAGCGCGGAATGTATTTTCCAAAAAATTTTAGATTACTATTTATGTAGAACACATATTTTAAACATACTAGATCCTATGAAAAAAATAGATTTCATTTTCTACTTCGTAGAATGTTATATCTACTTTCTGTAAAGCAGAATATGAAATTATGATTTAAACATTTTTAGAACTAGAAAAAATATCACTCAGTTGATATATGTATTTCATCAATACTTAATATTTTATAGTTTTTTTGTGTTTGTAAAACTATTTATTTTATTTATTTTCGAAAATACTAAAGTACATTAGAGGAAAAAAATGGTACAAAATAAAAATTAACCTAATAGGACATAATTATCAATTATTTTGCCTATAAACAATTTTCCCTATTATTTAACCTGGTCTACACATTTTCTGATTAACTTCATTTGTAGTTTTCCATCCAGTTTATTTTTCAATTTCAAACATTGACTCCCTTTTTAGGCGTTTCTTTTTCTTATATTTGTGTGATTTCTATTTTAGTATTATTTTGAAAAAAACAATTAACTTAACTAAATTTTGGTTTCTGATTTTATTTCTGGCTTACAACATACCGTGATACCGGCTAGGTATACCCAAATTAAACAGCCAAAATAAGATTACCGTATAATATTAGCTAGTCACAACCCAACGATGTTTGCATACCGTATGAAAAACATATAAAAAGGTAAAACTACTAGAGTACTAAACAAACCAAAGATTAGTTTATATAATATGAGAAAATAGCGAGCTAGATAGTCGTTAAATTACACATAGCAGTCGACTATGAGTTTTAACCAAAAAACAAGTAATTACTATAAGTTGCTTTGCTTCTTATTATATACAATAAGAAGATTACAATACAAACTTGATAAAGATAGAAAAACATATAATTATGTAAAGTACTAAACTCATTCACATGACGATGCAGGCGTTAGGGTTCTCGTCGCTGAAAAGGGACATGAGCTTATCGTCTGTACCTCCCGGCTGCGCCTGAGCCTGCTCAGACTTCCTCACAAAACCGCTGGTGCCCTCTTGTCGTAAGCTCCAGCTGCGTACGGATAAGCCACCATCGTGTAAGGAACGTACGGCCATAACTCAGCTTTCTTCTTCCCAGTGCTTTGCACTCTCTTCAATACTTTCTTGGGATCCACGTAGCCACTCACCGTCACTTTGTGCATCTTTCTATTCACTTCCACCGATTTTGCCCCTTCAGAAAATAAAACGAGTGGTATATATATATATATATATATATATATATATATATATATATATATATATATATATATATATATATATATTATGGTCGTGATTCTTTTTTTTTGGTCGTGATTCTTACTAATGGAGCTTTGAGGAACGAACCTTTCATGGGGGAAACAGCGTTCTTGATTTTGCGTTCGCATCCGTCACAGTCTATCTTCACCTTTATGTTCACTGTCTGCTCATATGATCAAATTGAAAAAGGTTAAGACGATCAATTATAAAACAAATAACAAAAGGGTATATGGATATTAATTACCTGCATGACTTTATGCTTCTTCCGTTTTCTCATCGAAACATCGAAATTATTAGAGATATAGTCGGAGAGAAACTCGAGAGCTCCCATGTTTACTGTCACAGACGCACACGCGAAGAGAGTAATGCTTCGAATGAGAATGGTGTCTCTAGCTATATATATAGGGAAGTCTGGTACTGTTAATAGTATGTTCGGAAACAAACAGATAATATAATGTTCGGATACAAACAGACATTAATTTATTCGTTGATGGAATGGAACATTAGTTATGTCATTAGGTGTAACAATATAATTGTTTAAAGTTGGAGGTGTGTCCCTCTAGTGTATAGATAAATTGACGTGCTCATCCAAGATATTTCCTGGCGGACAATAAGGCCATTTCTGATGTTCCTTTAAATTGGGTCGTTTTCCCTCTTTTCTTAACGGTTAATTCTTTGTGCTACATAGAAATATATAGTTTATAATAGAACGAAAAATGGTTGTTAGGTTTATATGGCGTCAAGTCTTCAACTTATGTTTATCTAGCAGACATGGTACAAGATGGACTAATCTGTCGATTAATCAGCTAGCTACTACTTTTAAATTATCAAATGAAACTTATGTAATGTGAAAAGGATAGTTCTAAGGATTGTAATTGGAACTGAAGACAGGCTGTGGTTTTTTGGGGATTCGATTACTTTGCAAAGATCGATGTAATGCAATGAAATGAATCTACTAAGAACTTCTTCTTATCTAAGTGCCTAATAATTACTTAATTTTTGCACTTTGACTTTAACTTTTTTCTTAGGATCGATATTATTTTGGTCTACCACGCAAAAGGCATTTGCGACCAACACGAATACAAAATAATTGATACATTACATAGTTAAAGTAAACAAAATGGAGCCCACCTCCAGAAATTGAAAGTTAAAATACATATATATATATATAAACCGGGGCTTCTCACTATAGTGGTAAAGAGCTCAAAGCTGTGAGTTCCGCCACCTGAGTTCGAATCCCGGTCAGTGGAAAATTAACATTTTGGCATCGCCAGAGACAGAAGACCGACACATAGTAACACGTGATTAGTCTGGACCACTTATGTGGAGTTAGGATACCTCTGTATAATACAAAAAAATACATATATATCGAAACTTATCAACCGATGGAGGATATGCGTGACTTTTACATATTTCTTATTGTATCACGATTGCTTTTGTCACATAGTAATTCATCAAAAGATCTTTGCATTTAAATATACAGTATTTTTTTGTAACAAGATGTAGTTTTATGTTTTTCATTTTGACTTTGTCATTTTATGGGTCTCAGTTTATGCATACTAGGTAAAACATTTTTTTCTTTTTTTGACTAAATTATACATATCATTTCGTAAATGAACTGTAGAAGTTTACAAGATGTGATGAACAAACTATAAAATATCTAAAACATACTTTAAAGGCTAAAAAGGTAAAAAGACATGGAAGCATAATCAATCGAATTTGAAACTATTTTGTTTTAGAACGAATATGATATCGAATCAATACAGACTTGTAGTAGCACCGGATGGAAGGTTGAAAGGAGAGACCCGGGAAACTATAAAACCTTTTTTCTTTTGTTTTCCAAATAGTCGGTTTATTGGACTCTCCAAAACAAAATGACATATGCACTCAAAAGATCGTCGAATAAGTGAACATGTACGTGTCTATACACATTTACTCACGTACGACGTTGTTTGCTTTAAGCAGAACTCCTTGCCCAAGTCATTCAGCCTTTGATGTATCAAACTACTCGTGTTGCTACCACTCAATATGCATACACTTATACTTAACTTGAGACAATATGGACGTTCAGACAGTGTAATTGATTGTCAAATATTAGTCGTAAACCTTTTCTGGTATTTACATTTCTGACTATCATCCATAGTACTACCTTGTAATTAGGCTCCATATGAAGTGAAAGCGGTTCTTTGATTTATTCATGTCCACATAGTTGATTAGTGTTTATACCTACAAAAATAATCAGTGGTCACATAATATTTTAATATGATAGAGTTGATTGCGCTTAATAATAAACTTCTTTGGAAAAGTGTGTTTGGTGCATATTAGGTTGAAATTGTGGTAAACGTCCCTTTTACCTGTTTGGTAATATCTTCTCTTTATGTTTAGTGGTGCGAGGCAAGGCTTGTTGATTTAATCATACAAAATATTATTGGTCCAGTAACTTGTGGAGACGAATAACTAATAATTAAATCTTATCGTATCAGGCATACAATAAGATGACAAAGGTTTTATTCAGACTTGTCAAAGAACCAGTCTTCCACATCTTACAAACATGAGTACATGCCCTCATGAAGGCCTACCCTCATGTGTTATGCGTTAATTGGTTGATGGTTTAATGTTCTTATACTCAGTCTATCAAGAAACCACTTTCTCACAAAATCAAGGTTTACTGTTTGCAAGACGTGTACGTTTCTTGTGGCCATATTCATAAAATACGTACACAAATAGGTTTTGAATCTTTTGATTCAGTCCATTAAAAAGTCACTATAGATCTATGAATAAAACTTTGATCAATAATGCCCTACTTCTTATCAACGGTTACAACTTACAAAAGTTAGCGGTCCATGCGTTGTTATTTGCCACTATCAGAGAAAATATTACAAATTTACATACTAGTAGAATTTGGGAAAATAGTGTAGCTGTAGTCTTGTAGAGACAATTGGGCAAGAAGTGATCAAAATCATACACGCTCTTGTTTTGTGGATTTAAATTTCTGTTGATCAGATAGTGTCACAAGGCTAACAAAACTCTAAAAGGATGATGAGGCTTTTGTATAGAGCCAAACCCAATTCAAATCAAATCAAACCAAAAAATTATCAATCATTTTTATAGATTTTTATATAGAAAATCTTCATCACTTTTCTCTGGGATTCATCATCTTCCCAGCTCCGAAGATCTATCTTTTTTAGTGGCTACAATTATTATTCTATTTTCAACAAAGATGATTCACAACTCTCTAATTTAATGATTAATCTCTAGAAACATTAGTTTTGTTTTTTTATCCCTTTTCCATATTCCCACTAACAACTAAGATCTTTATACTTTCTCTACTTTCTACTCCCCACTCTTGATATGACAATGAAAAGTTGACCATGAAAAAAAAAACAGTTCAGGAAAATATATTTCAACATGAGATGAACTCTGACTTTGGCTAAAACAGATGTGAAACTTAAAAGGCCTTAAACATACTATTAGAATGTAGGATTTCATGCGTGTTACAGGTGTGAACAGATTGTGTTTCCAACATAGTACCATGTGCGTTCCTTTTGAAATACTAAAACTAATGCAAAAGATAGTAATTTCGTAAAGATAAGCCAAAAAACATACCTGTAAATATTCAATTTTTCGCTAAAAGAATTGGAAAATATTTTTTCGAATTTGATTCTGATGGGGTTGTTGTAAAGGACAAGAAAATCAGGAAGCTTCTAACAGTGGGAAGCAACACTGAGGGTCTTTATGTTTTGAAGAATAAACAAGCATCTGCATTGTTCTCCTTTAGATCACAGTCTGTGAGTGCTGAATTTTTGCATAGGAGGCTTGCTCATGCTAATAAGATGGTCGTTCAGATGTTAGCGAATTCAAAGGCGATCTCAATAAGCTCAAGTGATAAGTTAGTTTGTGAATTTTGTCAGCTTGGGAAGAGTGCTCGTTTGCCTTTTTCAGACTCTAGTTATGTAGCTAAGAAACCTCTCGAAAGGATCTAGGGAGCCTGTCCTGTTGTATATGGTAAAGGGTTTCGATATTATGTAATTTTTAATGATCAATGGTCAAGATTTTGTTGGTTATATCCATTGAAATTGAAGTCTGAGTTCTTTGATGTTTTTTTTCAAATTCCAAACGCTTGTAGAGTATCAACTGGGTCATAAAATCAAGTTATTTTAGTGTGATGGTTGAGAAATCATAAGTGCTCAGTTCTTATCTCATCTTCAAGCTAAAGGGATCCAACAACAAATCTCGTGTCCTCATACTCCGCAAAAAAACGGGTTGGCAGAACGCAAACATCGTCATGTTACAGAGTTGGGACTATCTGTGACGTTTGAGAGTAGAGTTCCTCCAAAATTCTGGCTAGGTGTGTTCTTTACTGCGAATTTTGTCATCAATCTTCTACCTACTTCAGCTCGGCAAGGATCAGTAAGTCTGTATGAGAGATTGTTTAAGAAGACACCAGTGTATTTATAATTAAGAACGTTTGGCAGTGCATGTTATCCTAGGTTTAGAGACTATGCATCACTGAAGGATGTGAAACAGATGGATGTGAAACATGCGTTTCTTCATTGTGACTTAACCGAGACTGTGTACATGAGACAACCAGCTGGTTTTGTGGATAAGGCAAGACCTGATCATGTGTGCTTATTGCATAAGTCTCTCCATAGTTTAAAACAATCCCCTTGGGCTTGGTATGATAAATTCAGTACATATCTACTTGAGTTTGGGGTTTGTGTGCAGTTATGAATATCCGTCTTTGTTCATATACATCAGAGGAGGTCAGGTGATATTTCTACTGCTGTACGTTGACGACATGGTGATTAATGGAAACAGTAGTGCGGCAATGGCTCAACTGATTGCAGATCTTCACAAGAACTTTAAGATGAAGTATCTGGACGCATGAAATATTTTCTTGGTCTGCAGGCACAAAATCACGAAGGAAACATGTTCTTGTCTATGGGTATCTCATTCTTCAGGAACTCAGACTGCACGCTCAGGGTCTATAGCAACAGTGACTGGGCTGGCTGTCAGGAAATTTGAAGGTCAACAGGTGGGTTTTGCACTTATCTTGGACAAAATCTTATATCTTGGTCTTCACGCAAACAGCATACGATCTCCAAGAGCTCAACAGAAGCAGAGTATAGAACTCTGTCCGAAGCTGCTTCAGAGAAAGTGTGGATCAGTTCTGTACTTCGTGAGCTTGGTGTCCCTCTTCCAACCACTCCAGAAATGTTCGGTCATAACCTGTCTGCTGTATTACTCTCAGCTAACATTTTGAGCTTGATCATCACTATGTTAGAGAAAGAGTAGCACTTGGATCCTTGGTGGTTAAACACATACCGTCGCCATGATAGGTACAAGCATACATATGAAAGGAGAAGGTTTAAGAGTCGTGGAGAGGAGAAGGGAGAAACAAGTATCAACAGAGACGTTTGATTCATAACGACTTTTATAATACACGTGTCTAATAAGTAGTATAAATACAAGTCCAGAGTCTGTTAGACGGTTATGCAAGTTTACAATAGTGAATCCTTAGCGATGTGCTAGGAGCTACTCAGGTGATAGAGTAGTTGAGGTACTCAGGTGATAGAGTCCTCCATTGTTGTAATTCTTGTAGTCTCTCATCAATAAAGCGTAGTATTCAGTGTTGGTATCGATACTCTTTCTTAACAATTGGTGCGGTGAAACTGGTTCGAGCTCACGCGAAGTTGACGATCGGCGATTCTTAACGAAACTGAGGAGATCGGAGGAGATCGGAGCAATACGTGATCTAATATCAAGCGATGTCGAAACCTAAATCGGGAGAGAGAACTCCAGCGACCGTCGGAGGAGGATTTCGATATCGAAGCGGAGGAGATGGATATGCATTTCCTACGAGGCGGTTACGTGAGATTGAATCGTGCCTTGAAGGAATCGGAGATGAAACAAGAAAACGTTAACCAAGAGTTGCAAGCGATTCGCCAAATCTTGGAGAGGTTAACACCTCAAAGAGATGCGGGGAAGATGCCAGCGCAGAGTTCACCTCGTTATCAGGTACCTTCTCATAATCTGGAACGAAACCGGGAAGAACACTCGCTAGGTTATCGATCTGGAAATTTGAATCTTGCTACCAGGGAATCAATGTTGCAAAAGATTCCTATGCCTACGTTCTCTGGGAAACAACCGTATGCCTAGATCACAGCAGTAGAACGATGGTTTAGCGTGGGCAGATATGAGGAAGATGAGAAGCTGGAGTTGGTGGGCTTGAGTTTAGATGGCAGAGTGAAGAAATGGTTTCGGTGGGAGCTTAAGAGGAACGGTTTTCAGAGCTGTACTGAGTTCAAAGAGAAGTTGTTGTTGAGGTTTACAGAATCGATCGAGGAAGAGCCAGCTAGCCGCCTCATTGCGATCAGACAACAAGGTTCAGTGGAAGACTATATATCAGAATTTGAAGAGTTGACTGAGTTGGTTCCAGGATTGACAGATGATTTCATGATCAGAATCTTCTACAACGGTTTGAATCAAGAGATGAAAGAGGTCATCAGAATGAAGGAACCGAAAGGATTAGAGAATCATATTTCAGCAGTGTTGAAAATGGAGTCAAGTGCCTTCTGCAAAGTGGTCAGTAGAGAAAACAAATCAGAAACGAAGCAGCAGTCCAATGCAATGAAGTCGTCTTCGGGTTACAATTCGCAACATTATTGGGGTGACTCGGGAATAAAGAAAGCTCAACCACCAGTAAATCAAAAGAAGGAGGAGACTACTAATGCACCTGTTACTAATATGAGACCTCGGTTGAGACATTCGAAGGAGGAGATAGACAGAATGAGGAAGGAGTTTATATGTTTCAAATCTGGAGCTAATGGCTGGACTCGAGCACACATATGTTCCAATAAGGAGTTACGAGTGATAACAGTGGTCAATGGGCTTGACATGGAAGTTTTAGACGAAGAAGAATCAACAGAGGAAGAGATGACTGTTGGTACACCAGCTAAAGAGATGAGAGTCCTTTCTCTCAACTCGTTCTTGGGAAAGCATTCACCTAGAACAACAAAGCTCTATGGGAAGATAAAAGATTCAGGAGTGATCATTATGATCGATAGTGGAGCTTCCCATAACTTCATCACACCTGATACGGAGCAGAGACTCAAGTTGCAACTTTGTATGGATAATAGTCTCGACATTCTGCTAGGTAACAGTGTAACAGTAAACGGCAATGGCGTTTGCAAATCTGTTACATTCAACTTAGCAGATACTGAATTCACATCAGAATTCATAGTTTTGGAATTGGGAATGGTTGATGTTATTTTAGGAGTATAGTGGCTAGAGACCCTGGGAAAATGTGAAGTTAATTGGAAAGAACAAGTCATGTCCTTTATGCATCAAGGCAAAAAAGTGACAATAAATGGCGATCCATCCTTGCATTGTTCCTCACTCTCTTTTAAGTCACTGTCTCCTATCTTGAATGCTGATAGAGGTGGAAGAGGAGAGCTCCTACTATCAGCAAACGAGGTAGCTATCACCACTCCGGAAATTCCGATAAAGCTGCAGAACATTCTGGCTGAGTTTGATCATGTTTTCGCATTACCAGATGGCTTACCGCCCTTCCGTGGGTATGATCACGCAATAAACTTACAGCCAGGAGTTTCTGCAATATCTGTGCGTCCCTATAGGTATCCTCACGCAACCAAGATAGTGATGGAGAAAATGGTTAGTGAGATGCTACAATCAGGGATTATCAGACCGAGTACGAGTTCCTTCTCAAGTCCTGTCCTTTTAGTCAAGAAAAAAGATGGTTCATGGAGGTTCTGCATTGACTATAGGGCTTTGAACAAGGTGACTGTACCCGGCAAATTTCCAATACCAGTGATTGATCAGTTATTGGATGAACTATATGGCGCTACAATCTTCTCGAAGATTGATTTAAGGGCTGGATATCATCAGATTCGCATGAAAGAGAGTGATGTTGAGAAGACTGCTTTCAGAACAGTCGAAGGTCATTACGAATTTCTTGTAATGCCTTTCGGCCTTACCAATGCTCCGGCAACCTTTCAAGCTCTGATGAATTCGATCTTCCGTCCTTATCTGCGCAAATTCATCTTAGTATTCTTTGATGATGTGTTGATCTACAGCCACAACATTGAGGAGCATGAACAACACTTGCGCATTGTACTGTCTATTTTGGCAGAGCAAAAGCTACTAGCCAACAAGAATAAGTGTTCTTTTGGATTGTCACAGGTGGAATACTTGGGCCATATTATATCAAAAGAGGGAGTGGCTACCGATGCTTGTAAAACGAAGTGTATGAAGGAATGGCCAAATCCGAAAACAGTTAAGCAGTTACGCGGATTCTTGGGTCTTACAGGCTATTACCGTAGCTACGTAAGAGGGTATGGTACCATAGCAAGACCTTTGACTGAGCTACTGAAGAAAGAAAATTTCTTGTGGACATCGGCATCACAGGAGTCATTTCAGCACCTCAAACAAGCCATGATGTCAGCACCGGTTTTAGCACTGCCTAATTTTGACAAACCATTTATCATTGAGACAGATGCTTCAGGCTTTGGAGTGGGAGCAGTGCTAATGCAGAATAAGCGACCAATTGCCTTCTTCAGTCATGGTCTTACTCCAAGATAAAGTCTGAAACCGGCATATGAAAGGGAGTTAATGGCAGTAGTCATGGCAGTGCAGAAATGGAAACACTACCTATTGGGAAGAAGATTTATAGTCCATACTGACCAGAGAAGTTTAAAGTACTTGTTAGAACAGAGAGAGGTTAACATGGAGTATCAGAAATGGTTGACAAAGCTATTGGGATATGACTTTGAGATTCGCTACAAGCCAGGATGTGATAACAAAGCAGCAGATGGACTTTCTCGAATTGAAAGAGAGAATGGGATACAAGCCGGTTCGTTGTGTTTGGCATTAACAGTACCAGCGGTAATTCAAGTTCAGGATATCTACAAACAGATAGCAGAGGATGTGGAGTTACAGCGCTTGATTGAGTTGGTTAAGAAAGGGGAGTCAGTGAATCCGCATTACAAAGTGATTGAGGATAAATTGTGGTACAAAAGGCGTTTAGTAATACCGAAGCAGTCTAACTTGATTCCTTTGATCTTGTTCGAATGCCACGATGGGAAGATTGGTGGTCATTCAGGGGTGCTAAAGACAGTGAAAAGAGTTCAGTCAATGTTTCATTGGGAAGGATTATACAAGTCAGTTCAGAGGTATGTATCAGAGTGTGGGGTATACCAAACTCATAAATACTCAACACTCAGCCCAGCAGGCCTACTACAGCCACTGCCGATACCTCAACGTGTGTGGGAAGATATTTCAATGGATTTCGTCGAAGGGTTACCGAGTTCACAAGGCATCAATGTGATCATGGTGGTAGTCGATCGCTTAAGCAAATACGGACATTTTGTGGGTTTTAAACATTTGTTTACAGCAGTTGATGTGGCAAGCAAATTCATGACGGAGATAGTGCGCTTACATGGGTTTCCCAAGACAATTGTATTAGACAGAGACCGCATTTTCCTGAGTTCGTTTTGGAAAGAGTTGTTTCGTCTCTCTGGTACAAAATTGAAGTACAGTACAGCCTTCCACCCTCAAACAGATGGCCAGACAGAAGTCTTGAATCGATGTATGGAGACCTATCTACGGTGCTTTGCTTCGGGTCATCCAAAGACATGGTTTAAGTTTCTTTCATGGTCAGAGCTTTGGTATAACACATCGTTCCATACGGCGCTCAAAGCCACTCCGTTTCAAATCGTGTATGGCCTAGAGCCCCCTCCATTACTTCGCTTTGAAGACGGTTCAACACAGAATTTTGAACTTGAGTCAGCTCTGAAAGAACGTGATGCTATGTTGACTCAGATACGTCTTCATCTTGCTCGTGCTCAGTCTATAATGAAGTCACAGGCCGATAAGCATCACCGTGATTTACAGTTTCAAGTGGGAGATGTGGTTTACTTAAAACTGAAACTATTTCGTCAGACTTCAGTGGCCAAGAGATATTGTCAGAAATTAGCTGCAAAATACTTTAGTCCGTATGAGATTTTGGAGAAAGTGGGGAAGGTAGCATATCGCTTGAGTTTGCCAGTAGGATCTAAGATACATCCCGTGTTTCACATATCTCAGTTGAAAGCTGCTTTGGGTCAGAATCAGGTGCTGCAAGAGATTCCACCTGCGTGTACTGATTTGGAAAACATGGTGATGGAGCCAGAGGAAGTGATTGCTTCTCGTGTGGGTGAAGATGAAAATGTGGAGTTGTTAGTGCGTTGGAGAAACTCACTAGAACATGAGAATTCGTGGATGCGCTTGAGTGAATTTGAGTATCATTTTCCAGATTACAAGCTTGAGGGCAAGCTTGCTCTCAATGGGAGGAGTATTGATAGGTACAAGCATACATATGAAAGGAGAAGGTTTAACAGTCGTGGAGAGGAGAAGGGAGAAACAAGTATCAACAGAGACGTTTGATTCATAACGACTTTTATAATACACGTGTCTAATAAGTAGTATAAATACAAGTCCAGAGTCTGTTAGACGGTTATGCAAGTTTACAATAGTGAATCCTTAGCGATGTGCTAGGAGCTACTCAGGTGATAGAGTAGTTGAGGTACTCAGGTGATAGAGTCCTCCATTGTTGTAATTCTTGTAGTCTATCATCAATAAAGCGTAGTATTCAGTGTTGGTATCGATACTCTTTCTTAACACGCAGCTGCAAATAACAGACATTTTTACAAAATCTCTGCCGGTTGCATCATTCACTAGGCTTCGCTACAAACTTGGTGTTGTCGAACCGCCTACACTAACTTTGAGAGGGGATATCAAACTACATAGTCAATAATACAGTGAGAATAAGGAACATAGACCACATACAGAATTAGACCAGCAGTTGGACCAGAAACAAATGCAAGCCCAAAATCCAAAACGACAAACAAGCGTTTCTCTCGTAGAAAATTGCTGTAACGGCCAGTAAACAAAAGAGAGAGATAGGCTATGACGACAAAGATAAGAACTAGAGTACAATGACTTGTGCTATAACTAAGGTTCATCATGATAATAAAGATAAGCGAGGAGTGTTAAAAAGAAAGACGAAGGTTAAGCTGTCAAATCAATTCTCAGCCTTAGATCATGATAGTAGCGCTTGATGATGACATCTGTCCCTGACCTATACTTTTAGTGACAGTCATTGAGTCTGTATAAATAAAGCCTTAGGACTCTTGTAAACATCAAGCCAAATGAAATGAAAGAATCATTCATCGACTTCAATATTTTTCACATAAATTGAGTTTGCTTTTGAGGTTAAAAGTCAATATCAAAGCCTTAAATGAATATGAAAAAAAAAAATCTGTGGGATGTTTTGATGTTATTTTTTTTTAAAGGAAAAATGATTGTCAGCCATAAGAAAAATACACCATCATAGTTATACATGTAGATGGACAAAAGTAATATATAGAGAGAGCTACATGAACTATATGATTCACATGATAATATTCCTAAATTATGTATTATATTTCTAATATCATATAGAATAGTCGTTTATTAAAAAAAATAGATCAATTGCTAATACCATCAACGTAATTCAAATAGCTAAAAAGGTGTTTTTTTTTCATCAACGCTTTTTCTATTACTCAAAGAACTTGAGGTGGTCAGGGTAACCAAACCGGAATAAAACAACCAATGTAACAAAATTTCCTACGAAAAGATCTAGTAGACTTTTAATAACCTTTGACATATTTTAACATGTTCTCGGTTGTAAACATTGTATTTGAATACTTGATATATATTTATTTTGTTTATTGATCTTTTGTATGTGTATTAGGATCCAATATTTTAAGAGTTTGGTTGTTGAACTTCATGGATTCCACATCCGACTCACTTTTTTAGCTATTGATTTTTATTTGGGTAAAATAGCTATTGAAATTATGTTAGTAACATAACACACAATAGCACATAATAATTCAACATTCTAATTTTTAAATAGAAATTCTTTAAGACAGCCACTTTTAGTTTATTTCAAAAAATAGTTTTTAAGGAAGAAAATGATCAAAAATGCTTTATTAAATGGTAAATATACATTTATATTCATAGGGTTAATTAATCTAAATTTAGGGTTCAGAGCAAAGGAGTGTGGTTTTGGGGTGAGATTTATTTTCTTTTCTAAAAAGAAAAAAATATTAAAAATAGGTTCGAATTTTTTTTTCCAATTTTGAAAAGAAAGTTTGAAGAAAAAAATTGGAAAAACTGATCTTTTTAAAATAAAAAGTTTGAATTTTGAAAATATATTTTAGTTATATATATATAGATATATATATATATTTATATAACAATTGGTAGAAAAATATTTTGTCTCTTTAGTGAAATATTTTTAATCATTTTCTTCTTTGGAAGCTCTTTTGGTGACAAAAATTGTAAAGTGGCCATTTGAGAGAATTGACCATTAAAAAAAAAACTTAGAATTGAATATCTATATACAGTAAAACTCTATAAATTAGTAATGTTGGGACTATGATAATTTATTAATTTAAATAGTTATTAATTTAAAGAAAATTCATAATTTTATATTTTATTTTTAAATTATTTTTTAAAACAAGGAAAGAATATTTAATTTCATAATCTTATATATTAGTTAAAACTTTATAGATTTAAAATTTATCTATTTTATGAGACTATTTGATACATTTTATGTATGCTGAATATACATGGATGTATACAAATGAGCTTTTATATGTAATTCAATAAAGTAATATAAAAATGAGTTTATATATGTGATTCAATAAAGTAATATCGATATATGGAAATAGAAAATAAAATAAGAGACATAATTCATTTTGAAGACTCAATTACAGTAAAACGTTTTATTTATGTACATATAAAATTCATATATCATTATTATTAACTTATGATTTTTATGGGACCATATATTTAGGTACGGTTTTTCTAAATATTATTTTATTATTTATCGAATTGTATCACTTTTATACCGGTCCAATTTGAGACCCGAAAAAATTATTAATTTACCGTATTTATTAATTTACCATGTTTACTAATTTACCGAATATTAATTTATAGAGTTTTTAAGAATGGTTTTCCTCACTCTTAGGCCTCCACATCACTAATTAGATTCACTACAAAGCGAGACATGTCTTTTAATAAGAGACAATGAACATGTTTTTTATGGGTTTCTTACGGGGCCTGATATTGGGTCTTTTGGTTTAATTCTGAATGGGCTGTAGATCTATTTGTAAATTGGCCATCGTGATTAATAAAGGGTTTTACCAGAACACATATATGTTGGTGTCTTCTCCAAATCGTATTTATTGATGTCACAGGAAATAACGTACTTATTACTAGGTGATTTTTCCGTAGTCATCCACGGATATAAAAATTTATAAAAATAAATATATTATAATAATTAATTGTTATTTATTTTTAATTTAAAATTAATTTATAATTTGTATGCATATTTTTATTGATAATAATATATTATTTTAATTAGACATATGATTTTAAATATATTATATCTAGTCGGTTTTGGTTTTTACAGTCGATTTAGTTATCATTTGGGTATATTAGATTGCATCTATTTTTCTAAATTCAACTATAATATTTTTTTATTTTAAATATATTAAAATTATGATTAATTTTCTTATTTGCATTTACGTTGGTTGTTGTCTTAGATATGTAAATGTATTTGAAGAAGATTATATATAATTTAAGATATATTGTACTTAGAAAGAAAAAAAAACTAAAGTGGTCTGATTTCAATTTATATAAATTAATATAAGAATAATAATTTACATATATATATATTACAGAAGAACTAAATTGTAACAGTTAGTTAATATTTTATTTCATTTGTAAATATGTTTTGAGTAATCCTATAATTTACATTTATAAAATAACCTATTATTATAAAATTATATATTCTTATTGTAGTTATATATATGATTAACCCCAACTATACCAGGTAGATGATGTTTTACGGATGGCTCCTGGAAAGAACAGGAAAGGTATTCTGGACAGGGCTGGTACAGTACGTTGGAAGGATTTGATGGACTGATGGGAGCAAGGAATACGAGAGCAAGTAGTTCACCATTGCACTCGGAAATGGAAGCTCTTATTTGGGCAATGGAAAGCATGAGAAATTTAAGACAATACTCAGTTACTTTTGCAATGGATTGTTCTCAGTTGGTGAAGATGGTTTCGGAACCAGAAGAGTGGCCAGCCTTTGCAAGTTATTTAGAAGACATTATCTCTTTGAAGAAAAGCTTCACAAGATCAGAGCTCCTTCATATACCACGAACACAAAATAAAAGGGCGGACAGCTTAGCACGCAGTGCCAGGAAGCAATCGTCTTTTGTCGTTCATATGGATACGGAGCTCCCAGTTTGGTTTACAGAGTCTATATGAGTCTGTGTTTGCTGACAAAAAAAAAAATATGATTAAGATATAAGTTGGATTAGTCAAGTGACTCATGTTGTGAGTATATTGAGCTACATATATTCTTTTCAAATTCAAACTGAACTATAGTTATCTTTTATTATGATTAAGTAAAATCAAATTAATTTTATTTATCGTTTAAATGTGTATATATTTTCATAATAATTATCGTTGATTTAAAAAAAAATATTATAAAATGAAACGAAGAGTACAAACATAAATAACTAATACATTTTTGGAAGATCATAAACACATATCAATATTTCAAATAACTAAAATATTTTATAAATTCTAAATAATTTTATGCTTCAGATTTATTAAACCGTAAATTGAAATTTATTTTCAATAATCTTAAAAATGAGAATTCAGATTCGCTTTGGTATTTTGATTATGGTTATATTAAGTTCTACAAACATAAAAACATAAAATTTAAAAGCAAGTTTGATATTAAGAAAACAAATAATTTTAATAATAATAAAATATAATATGCATACCTTGTTAAAATATATAGTATTATGTTATTTTAAATTTTTTTGTCTATTAAAAGTTTTTATCTTTAATTTATTATTTTTAATATCTCTTATAAGTAAGCAGTTTGCAAAAATTATGTGATTGTATTTTAGATATCATATTATATAAATAAAATATAATTTATAAAATTTGTTTTGATGTAATTGAAATATATAGTCAACTAAATAAATAAAAAATAAATAAACAAACAAACCAAGATTTTATATTTCTAAGATCTGGTTTGATGACCGGTACTTGACCATGAAAGAGATCTATTTATATAAGTACATGAAAAGATCGCAATTTATATGACTCGTAAAAGTATATAATGTTTTTGGATGCATATAATAAATTACTATTTAGAAAAGATTACATTTTGTAGTCAAACATTTGACTTGACCAAGTACTATAAGTTCCTATAGTTACCCAAAAACTAGTCAAGGTTTCTTAAAATGTAAGTGACCCCAAATTTGTTTACTTGGGGGATGGATGTTCTATAAATGCAAAGCCCTAACCCTCCTAACCATCGTCATATCATTCATGCATCAAACATAAAACTTAAAAGACCATCGTTTTTCTAACCTGAACCAACATTCGTACATTACCCCTAAGTCGGCTTAGATCTATGGCTCTCGATCAACAGCAACCGCAAGCGTCGCTTGAAAGTGATGAGCAGATCCAGGTAACAATTTCCCTCCGCTTTAATTAGATCTTCTTGTTAGCTCGACCTTCCGTTTCTTGAAACTGAGTTTGAGTTTGTACCTCATTTCTTCGTGGGAACAGATTCAGGAGTACAAGGAGAGGGTCTTGTCTTCTTACCAGGTGAGGTTTTGTTTTTCTTCTTCTGTAAATCTAATTAGGCAAACGCGCGCATCTTATCTCAATTTGTTTGACTGAATCTTTTATTTGTTTATGTCCATCTGATTTTTCAGCGTCTGCATGGAGAGATCTATTCTCTTGACCCAGCTAGTTTCTTCGTGCCTTCGTTTCTTAAAGCTGTAACTCCAAATTCGGAGGAGAACTTGAAAAGCATAATGGTTCAATCCGCTCCTGGGATTTACACTTTTGAGATGCTCCAGCCAAAATTTTGTGAAATGTTACTAGAAGAGGTATGAATTGAGTTAAAGTTATTGGTTCTGTGTGTGTTTTGGCAATAGGCTATTCTTGTCTGTCAGATTCTAATGTTTTCTCAGGTTTTACATATTGAGAAATGGGCCCACGATTCGAAATCCTTAATAAGGAGACCCGGTACGTTGAATACATTTGGTGTTGTTCTTGATGATTTTGGCTTTGAAAGCATGCTCCAAAAGTTGCTTGAGGACTTCATAAGTCCTATATCTCAAGGTTTATCATTCTACTTGTAATCATACATTTTGGGTATCGTTGTGAAATATGTATGTGTGCTCAAGGGTTTTGTTTTTATATTCTGTCAGTTCTGTTCCCGGAAGTGTGTGGATCCGGTTTAGATTCTCACCATGGCTATGTTGTTGAGTATGGAGAATATAGAGAAACTGATCATGTTGGTAAGTACTGGGAAGCTCCTATCACTGGGCTCTTCATTGCTTAGTTAGGTTTGGACTAATATTTGCTTTGTTAATTTTAGCGTACCATATGGATGACTCAGAGGTTACTTTGAATGTCTGCTTGGGTAAAGATTTTTCTGGTGGAGAGCTGTACTTTAGAGGTGTTAGATGTGCTAACCATATGGATTCAGAAATTGGTGAAGAGGTAATAACCTTCCATTAAAGCAATCATTGTGTCATTTATTATAATAATACGTTCAGTGAACCACGAGGATGTGTTCACCATGTTTATGGTGAGTTTAGAACTGATCAGCTTATTTAGTACTCACATGATTCTTCGTAATTGTTCCGTAGGAGGTTTAGTTCGTTTTATTTACTTTTAAAAGAAATAAATTCTTCCGTAGGAACATTATGATTACCCTAACGTACCTGGTCATGCCGTTCTTCATCGTGGAAGTCACCGCCATGGTGCTAAAGCTATAACTAGTGGAATACGAGCAAACTTGATTATGTGGTGTAGAAGGTAAAGCCTTTCACACTGATTTTCATGGTCTAACTAAGCTACATCAGTGTTTAGATATTTTCATCAGCAGTTGCATATATGTTTCATGAACCGTATATCAAAAGTTGTAAGTTAAGTTCGTGTGAATTTCATTTATTCGTGGTCTTTCTCATGTAGCTCAACTTTTCGAGCAACTACAAGTTCTCGAAAAGATTTCCCAAGATGGTGCGCAAAATGCAGAGTTGATAGACACAATAGCAAGCGGCCAGAATAGAGGTAATATCAAAGCTGCATTATAGATGATATATTGCAAGCAGTTTCTTTTTTCTCCTCATGTGGTTGTTTATATTCTCTTTTGGGTAATTTTCAGTTGCTGAAGAGAGGAGAAGCGAAGATATGGATTTGCTTCTTTAGCACCTTTAGATTCTAGTTCTCTTGCATCAATTGCTATTTCTATGAAATAAATTTACATATTTAACAAAAAAAACTATATGTAAAAACAATCATCTATCTTGTTTATATCAGTTCAGTGGCTATGTCTGTAGAGGCAATGGAAACACTTTGTTTGTACGTATTAACACCTTTTTAAAAAGGTGAAATACCATTTGAATTGCTTGTTATATTTCCTGAATTGCTTTTTTCTTCGAAAAAATTTGAATTACCATTTTAAAATGGTAGTTTGTAAGTAACTACAATAAGTTGAGACTAAGTAGTATTTAGTTGGCAAAATAAAATAAAAATAAGGTTATTTTTAGAATTGATGTAAAAGGTACGATTCTTAAAGTGAAACAAAATAAAAAACATAAATCATTATTTCACATTTGATTTTGTTGACTGTTTCTCTTAGAGGGTTTGAAATTGTTCAAAGATTTTTAAGTAAAAAATGTATAAAATCATGATCTCCTAGTTGCAGTGACAAAGCAATTGGGTGAATATTTCTTGGAGTACTAAGCTCCTATCTTCAATGATATATTATTATATTATATATAATAATTTTGTTCTTTAATACGTTATGCATACTTATTTGAGCCCATAAAGTGTTATGGTATATTGTTGGTCCAAATGTTCGTTGGAAATTTTTTGACCCAATATAATCTGCACTTTGTTCCTAGAATTTGTGTTCAGGTTTTGTGTTTGGGCCTGAGGATTTTGGTTTTGGGTGTTGGATGTTTATAGGCTGTGAGAAGACATAGCTTGGATATGTGTTTGATATTTGGACTTGTTTGGGTTTGTGGATCAGAGGGAGGAAGATTAGAGTTAGAAGTCATACCAGTTTGTGTATCGCTATCAACGAATCCGTCGATGGAGTACTTCAATGTCACCGGTAGTGGAGAAGTTATCTTTGGGTTCCACAGAGATGGCAAGGTATAGTCAACGAGTGGCGGTCTGAGAGGGACGAAATAGTGCAAAAGTTCATCTTTTCCAATGGATTGAAGTTCGAAGTTGTCTTGGAGAGAAAAAGATTAAAGAAAGAGGTAATCTTGTTCATCAAACTGAACATGTCTGGAGACATAGATCTTTTCCTGAACTCGGTTGAAGACAAAGATAAGCACTCTAGGTTGTGGAGTAGCCCAAGAAGACATGGCGTGGAGTGATTGTCGAGCTTGTGGCTGGTATAGGGTCGAAGCCAGGGGAAGCATACGCAACCAAATATCTTCAGTTTGTCATAGTTGGGGCTTGTTACAAAAAGCTTGGAGAAAGGAGGTGTCATATTCAGAACCGGTGTCGGGAGATGATTGATGAAATAGACTTCAGCTTAAAACTCGTAAGTCGAGTAGCTTCGAGGCATTCCAGCGTGAGATAGGAGAGACAGTCTGGTTTCAACAATATGGAGATGTTTGCATTCCGATACTCTGTTGTGCTCAGTTGTGTGCGGAGGAGATGTTAGGTGAGATATGCCAGCAGAAGATAAGAAGGATTTCAATGCTATGTACTCTCCACCATTGTCAGAGTACAAAGTTCCGATTTTGAGGTTGAATTTGTTATCCAACTGAGATTTGAAGGCAGTGAAGACATCTCGAACTTGTGACTTTGTTTTCAACAGATAGAGTCACGAGTACCGAGTAAAAGGGTCGACAAAGACTACTTAATATTTGTAGTTATCGACAGAGATCACATGCGACATCCAGACATCAATGAATATGTATTTTATAGGTTTGTTTGAGGTGATTGATGTTTGAGAGAAAGGAAGTTTGTGGGATTTATTAATAGAAAAATATGGGCACAGCAAAGACTGTGAAGAAGAGTGCAACACTAACAATAGCTTTTAAAGTAGATAACGAAGAATGGCCCTAACGATCATGCCAGTCTTTGAGAGTATGTGTAGGTTTTGTGGATGCAAAAAAGGATTGATGGGTGGAGGGTGAGGCTGGCCACTTGTACAACTAATAATTGGTTCTCCCGTGGATCAATGGGTCACCCGAAGATAGATCCTTCACCTGAGAGTGAGCAGGAAAAATTTCAACGGAGACTTTGTTAGCGTTACACAATCAATAGACTGAGATTAGGTTCTTGTGAATGTTTGGAACACAGAGAACATTCTTTAAAGATAATGGTTTAGAGGAAGAAGGAAAGGATAGTGAACCAGTGTGCGTTATCAGGAGAGGAGAGCCATCACCTGTGAGGACAGCACCATTGCCATTGTATGGTGTGTGCAAGGCGAGATTGTCAAGATCACTCTTCATATGATGATTTGCATGCTGTCAAGAAACCACGAGTTGTTCTGTTGAGTCGAGCCAAGAGCAAGATTTGCACGCGACTGCCATGGAGGGTATGCATTGTTGATAGAAGCACTGCCAGGAGAGGAACCATGACCGCCAAGTTGAGGACACCTGCGCGCACTATGACCCTGAGTTCCACAGAGTTGACAGCGCCCCTGGTACCCGTCTTGAGACCCCTTTTGATACCTGTTGTTTTTGTTGAAGTTCTTTGTCTGTCGATTGTGGTTCCACTGTTGATTTTTGCAAGGCGTGCGCTGGTTCTGATTCTGGCAATGATTTTGTGTCTGTGTGGCAGCAACATTTGCGGTGACAGGGATAGCTACAGTTTCCTTCAAAGATGTGAGGAGCCTAGCTTCTTTGTTGAGAAGGTTCCCATGGATCTCCGTGACTGTAGGTGTGATGTCACGGCACTCTAGCTGATCCGCAATTGACTTGTACTCCTCTGGGATACCGCTAAGAATATATCCAAATTGATCTTCATGCTTAGTAGGTTTCCCAAGAAACGCAAGTTGGTCGAATCTAGTAACAAATCCTTGAAGATATTCATCAATGGTCTTCGTACCTTTTGTCCAGCCTTTGATTTGAAGTTTGATCGGCTGGATATGGCCTCTTGTAGGTTTGGTGTATGTAGACGAGAGAATGGATCAAATATCAGCAGCCGTTTTTTCAGTTGATAAAATAGGCTGAATGGTAGGCATAATGGCACCAACTGAATATCAAACAATCTTGACGTCTCTAAGTGGTGAAAGCCGGATTTGGTGTGGTGACCTCATTGTTGGTGACAGTAGGAGCCGGTGGTGGTGTGGAACCATCAAGATGACCAGAGAGCCCATAACAATCAAGTAAAACTTGAATCGGAATATTCCACATAAGAAAACTGTTTGAAGAGAGTTTGGTAACATTGGACATGTTAACATTGAGGAGGGCATGTAGCGTCAATGGTTTCAGCAGATGTGGTGGACATTGTCAAAGAAGAACCAGAGTGAGAGGAAGGGGAGGATCAATAGATCGATTGAAAATAAGAAGAAGGAGGCTGAGAAGAAAAACTTTATGGCTGCTATGATACCATATAAAGGTATTGTTCAATATATTAATCTGAAGAGTGGCTACAACACGAATATATACAGAGAAGACTCATATACTAGGAGCTATACATTTATACAGGTTTCCATAAGAATATGAGAATATTACAGACTTGAAAGAGAGGGATCTCTAGTATCCTTAACACTTCCCACGCTTGGTCCGCTTGTTCTTGTGTCTCACATGAGACCCTGATGATGTTGTCGGGCCAAGAGACCGAACTAAATCCAACAGCAAGTCTGATTGACCAACATGGACTCCATAAAGGGCAATGTCGAACATTTCGTTTATATTAGCAAAAAACGTCATTGGACCCGCATATTTCTGCGAATGATTTTGCTTCTTCGAAAAACTCCCGAGTTTCAGCTTCTTTCTCCTGCAATATTGAATCCAGAAAGAAACCCTAGTAAACTTGAGATTAGCCTTTTTAATACAGTTATTAGAGACAAAACTCTCACGCCAATAATCGTCCACATAATTTTTTAAAAAACTTCTCAGAAAGAAAACATTCCACTTATATACTAAAAACCCCAAGAACTAATATGGAAATATATTTTCATTATTTTTATGTGTTTGTGAAATTAAAATATCAAATAAAATTCGTGCAACGCACGGGTTTATATCTAGTCTTACATAGAAAGATATTAATATTACATACGGTGAACTAAAATATACATGTACCAGTTATATGATATGTATGTGAACATTTAAGTAGAAATCTTCAAACTATTAAAGATATAATAAAATGAAGTAAGTAAATGAGTGAAAAATCATGTTAACATTAAGTAGATATAGAAGTAAATGAACTAACTAATTAAGGTTTTAAATTATGTGTATGTTAAATTATAAGGTTTTAAATTATATGTATGTTAACATTACGTAGATATAGAAGTAAATGAACTAACTAATTAAATTTAAAACAAAACAGTGTAAACAGAAAAGAACTACTTAATTCTCATGTAGAGAAAAGAAACATAAGCGGTTCATTTCTTTTTTTCATTATTATAATTTTTTAATTGCCAGAAATTTTGTAGTTATCATGAATGGAAGATTGTGGGCTGGACGATACGCTTGACTTGAGAACCACTTTTAAATCACTTCACATTCAAAACCTTAAAGAGAGAGAAGGAATGAAATTAGAATTCAAAATTTAAAAAAGGAAAATTTCATATTAATACACAACTTTAATTATTATTTCCAACTTAATGCACAACTTTTAAAAATGATCATAAAAAACACAACTAATTTTTTTGCTCTTTTAATAATTCTACTAAAGCCCATGTATCCATATTACTTTGGCTCCTTAACGCCATTATCAAAACTGTTAAAACTGTAACATAATCGTTAATTTATACCGTTTAGCACTAACCCATGGTTAATAAACTAACCTAGCTTAAATGATGTCGATTTGTTTACCCTTCTATTCCTCTCAAATCTAAAACCTAACTTCCCCAACACCTCTCATCGATTTTCACAAGACAAAACACTGATTGCTTCTCTTCTCTCTGTCGGAATGTTCGTCATTACAGTGTAGACTCAGCGAGACAGTGACTTACGAATACAAAGATAAGGTAAGAGTTAGAAGCCATGGTGATCACCTTTTGTTTTTTACAATTGTTATTTCTTCTGAAAATCACTCATAGTTGCTGTTTTTTGTTTACAGTAACTTTGATGGTGCAGTGAAGATGAACATTCGCTATGGCGATTCGATGTCATACGAAAAAAAGAGAACTTCTCTTACACTGGTGGAGCTTGTGTTAGAGATTTGTTTGTCGACCCGGATCTCTTGACATGGTCAGTTTTCGAGGAGTTCAGACAGAGGAATAAAGAGTAAGGTAGAGCAGGTTTGGTATAAGGTAGTGAAAGAAGATATTTCTTCGGCTAGATCGATAAACAAAGACAAAGATGCCGAGATTAGGAAGTTTTGTAAAGTTGTCCCTTCTTTTTGCCAACCATGCATTATTCATTTTTACATACTATGACTTTAAAACATAAGAATATATTGATTTCTCACAAATGTAAACTTCATAGCATCCTTCGAGTGAATTAATAGTAATAAAAGAAAATAATTTCAACCAGTTGATAGTCTGTAATTTTTGGACTAATATAAATATGCCTAACAATTTTTAATTCTAATTTTTATTTTTATAAAAGATTAGATACATATTTTAAATTATATTTATAAACTAAAAAATCAATACACATATTGATAATTAGTATATTAAATTATTTTTTCATATTTTTATTTATAAGAGGTAGATTTTGGAACAAAATCTTTTCTATAGTAATAATCAAATTAAGAAATTTGTATTTGAAATTAAACACGTAATGTACTTGTGGACTGAAAAAGAAATTCAATGGCACCAAAAAGGATTTTAAACAATCACAACTCATAAAACATCAACATATATATTCTCTATAATTTAAAAAAATAGTGAGACAAAAACACAAAATAATTACAGAGCATTATATCTGTATTCTCGTATATAATATTTATCGTTTGGTTTAGTTAGTTAATATTTATCGTTTGGTTTAGTTCGTTAATATTTATCGTTTTATTTCTAACCACTATACTGAGATTGTATGGTTGGCTTTTACAGTTTC
The DNA here is from genome assembly GCF_000801105.2 of Raphanus sativus. NCBI lineage: Eukaryota > Viridiplantae > Streptophyta > Magnoliopsida > Brassicales > Brassicaceae > Raphanus > Raphanus sativus. The sequence goes on along the minus strand of NC_079516.1, from coordinate 34,983,919 downwards.
TTGATTTTCTTAAACTTAAAAATTATTTCTTAAAATATTAAACTAAAGGTTAAATAGATAAATATTGAATACATGCATGCAAAATCTATATTGTTGTTGCTTCCACCGTTTGTCGTCCATGGGACCATGTTAGGGTCTTTTAATATTAGTTTCATTCATAACTGAGTTCCAATTAGTATTTTAGGTCAAAGAATAGTTTGTTGCATATATGTATTTTTGGAGCTTGAATTAGATAAACGGAGGGCAAAAATATGAACTTGGGGGCTTGGTGTGAAGCTGGTAGGAACTTGGAAAGCACCAAGGAGGAATCAAGAGAAGCCAAAATATGAAGTATAGAGAACAAGAGACTGGCATTTAGGTCGGTGGAAAAGTATCGATAGTGAACTCACAAAGAAATAGAAGAATCACTCGGGCATGCAACATATATTTACATCACAAGGTTTTTTATATTAAGTTACAAAAAAAAAGTTTTTTTATATCAAATCATATCAACATAACCAAGCGCTCGTAGCTTGGTGGTAAAGGAGGTACAGCTGTACTGTCCGCCATCCGGATTCGAGCCTTGGTCACAACGGATTTAACATCCATTCCGTTGGGATGTTGGACCCCTTTCGGGGGATAGTTGGGAATTTGACTGTCCAGATACTAGAGTTATCAAAAAAAAAAAATCATATCAACATTAGTTAATCTTTTGGTCAAATCACTGGTTTAAATATATTTTCATTTTCTTTATACGTTTTAAAAATGAATAAAATAGTCATTTTCTAATTTGTTGGTATGATATGGTTTTCGGTTTAACCAACAACGAATAAAATCTCAAGAAGTCATCCCCCGTTAAATCATTATTGATCTTTTGATATGGATGATGATCACTGGATCAAATGAATTGCTTCTGAGTTATGTCTGCCAATTCTTTAACTAGCCAAGAGCCAAAATGGGCTTTCTAAACAGTTCCAATAATCATGGACCTAAAACCCATTAATGTTTACATTCGGATAGCTGCTTTTCGCGGGTAGGACTTAGACTAACCGATCTCTAACGACTTTTCAAATTGTAATTTGTAAAACTAAAAAGAAAAGCAATAAAAACGGAGACGAGACCACGGCAATTTAATGTAACTTTCCGATGAAATACGCCAGGGGTCCGACAAATGCCGCATTAATGTAAGTGGCTGGTTCAGACCTGCTGTAATCATCTCTCTGGTCTGGATACTGGTCGTTTCGATCCGGTCCTCCCACGATAGCTCCGGTTAATATGTTAGGGTTAGGGTTTGGGGTGCGGAAAAACTGGAATCCGCCGCTGCATCCCAGAGTGTTCGGACGAACTGCTCGGCTCGGAAGAGAAGATCCTCTGTGGTGGATTCTCTTGGGGAAACTCGACCCGAATCCAACCATGTAAGACATTTTCATCGGATTCACACCGAGGATGTAATCGACCTGACGCTTCGACAGTTTTATCAGAGCGTTGGGAGCGATCACGGAGTTTCCGCAGCTGAATGTGTGTTTCGTTGACTTCATGTATTTAGCGTAGGTCGTTAGCAAGAATGTTATTGATGTCACGTATTGCAGATTGCTCTGAGGTAACTTGTACATCAAGCCACCTGAATTTTTCAGTTTTCTAGGGTTAAAATATTTCAGTAATAAATTGTTATTGATTCTCATGTATGTTTTAAGTCACCTTGAGTGTACTTTGTGGAAGATGAAGGAGAGTTTGGAAGGATCCTACACATGAAATTCTCAGCTGCTTGCTTGTAAAGCTCAAAGTTGTTGTCTTTGTTTAGTACTGCTCGCTGCGAAAGAAGATATGTTTGTGAATCATTGAACCAAGTTATGCCAATATACTCTAAATCATTGAGAGACATACTCGTGAGAGAAGAACATAGGCACCAGCATACTTATTGTCCCAACTGAATATGTCAGGCTGGTCTCCACCTCCCAAGGATTTAATGAAGTTCATGTAATACTGATTGTTAGTTGCTCTATGCAACCATGCCGCTCCCCACAGAAGCTCGTCCTTGTAGCCAGAGTAGGAGCAGTAGAAAGGACAAACAGCAGAGGAAAGGGAATCACTGTAAGCGCCACGGTACTGAATAGCAAACTGCATTACCTTCTTGGCTGTAGCCAGGAGCAAGCGAGCGTACTTGGGATCAACTTTCCTGAAAACCATGGAGCTAGCCGCTAGAGCAGCAGCGGTTTCAGCTGCTACGTCAGAGCCAGGGTTTGAAGCTGACACAGAGTAGACTGTGCGAGGAGTGTCCATATCTTCTGGACGTTCCCAGCACTTGTGATCACCGTTTGGGTCTCCTACTCCAACGTAAAGCTTCCCCGGTGTAGCTCTGGCGCATTTCAGTAGATAGTCCGTGGCCCAACGGATAGCCACACGGGCGTTCTGGAGTTCAGGTCCCATCTTCTTACCGTACTCCAAAGAGCTCCAGGAGAGCATGGTGGTGGTGAAGGCCATTGGAAAATTGAACTTCACGTTGTCACCAGCATCATAGTACCCTCCAGTCAAGTCCACCTGCAACTCATATAGTTATTAATGTTTTACCCTTTTACTGCTACTGGCTATAGTTCTGAGGGTCTTACATGAGCAGAGGAGCCATCAGAGAGGCCAGAGCTGAACCTCCATGAGAGTTTTTGGTCACCGGGGAGGCGACCAGACCGCTGACCTTGGAAAAAGAGCAATGACTTTGAGAGTGCTTCTCTGTAATTGGGACCAGCATAGGTGTTCCCTAGTAAAAGACCAGAGAGAAGGAAAACAAAGAAAAAAGGGGAAGCCATTTCTTGTAAAAGTGGCTTTGGCTAAAGAAAAGCTCAGAGCACTTTGGAGGTATGGCTTGATGGTTCATATGAATATAAGCATGTATATATAGCCAAAGAGTGCAAATTGCGTTGATAAGATTGAGAGCGACGAATATGGCTTTTTGGAAGTCAGCTTAACTGCCAAAAAATACTGCTCTTAGTTCCTTCATTTTGGATCTCCTTCTTTTAATATAATATTTTGTAGAACTTACAAATGGAATACGATTACATTTACTAGAACTCATGAGTTTTCTTTCCATTGTAGGAAAGATTATCTTTTTAATTCATACTCTCTCAGTTTCAAAATTTAAAGCATGGTAAAGTGTTTTTTTTTTGTTTCACAATTTAAGTTCTTTTCAGAATCCAATATAAAATGTGTGATTAACTTAAAAGTAAAAAAAAAAAAAATTTGAACATAATATATCATTGGTCTTTTTCAATTAAATGCTGAAGATTAAAAATGGCTCAGTATGTATGTTTTTAGCAAAAACAATTTATAATTTGAAACAGATGAGGAGGTATCTATACTCCGAATTACCACATATATATAGACACATAGACATTAACCTTGTGTATAAGAGTTTTGATATTAGATACTTATCTTTTACCATGGTAAAGTGTTTTTTATATATTTGACATTACGTAAAGTGTACGGTCTGAGATAGATAAACAAATGTCTTGAAACTTGATAATAGGGTGGTTAGTTAGGTAATATTTAGTTTAATTAGGTTAGGTTTTAGGGATTAAGATTTCTAAAAAAGAGACAAAAGAAGAGGGGGAACGTAAATGGCGCCAAGATAACGGCGCCGAGTTTACGGGGCTTACTTATGTGTAATCAACACGTAAATGATGCCTTTAATCTCTTAATTATTGTCTTACTACATGAAATAAAAATATCCGTCTCTCTTGTTTTTAGTGGTTTTAGTTTCAACTAAACATTAAGGGTTTTGCGTCAAAGACGGCTTTAAACCTTGATAGAGCTGAGATTCAAAGTTAAGCAAACATAAACACCTTTTCTCTCATGCCACGAAGAATCTTTATATAAATATTTCTTGATATTGGTATCAAAATCTCAATTTGGGAGATTCGCGGCTGAATCTCTTCCACGTGTAATAGTGATCCGAATGAGAGATCCCATAACATTGATGATTGTTTATTGGTATCCACATACAAGTAAACATTTTAGACCAAACGAAAATCGTTAGCAATATTCGAAGACAAATATGTTTGTGTTAATCGGTTTATCATTGGGGACAAAACCTTTTTTTTTTCTTTTTTTTTCTTCAAAACCTTTTGAAGACTTGTGTAGACTAGTCGAGGGCCAACAAACAACAAAGTCCAAGAATTGAATTGATTGATAAGATTATAATCATATAATCTCTTGCAAAGAATGTGATTAAAATAGTGAATCAAATTAGAAGGATTATCCACAACGATTTAAATACCACATTTGTTTGTTTTCTGGAATATATATCGAATGGAAGAAGAAAAAAAAAATATTTTGTCGTTGATAAATTCAAATGAGTTTCCCGGTCAAACCGACAGGGTGCAAAGTTTAACACATAGAAAATGCAACCAAACACAAATAGAAAATGCAACCAATAGGAGCATAGAAGATCCCAAGGCCCATAACAGAGTATGAAAAATAAAAACCAGCATCGTCTTGCATAGAGAGCCGACGCTTCACCAGGTTCCTCCTTGACGACTGGACCAGGTTAGGTAGTACCTGATGCTTCTTGCCTAATCCGAGGATCCAACCATGAGGGGCCTTTTTTTGCTACGTATGACTGCATCATTTGCTCCCTTGAAAAAATATATTATGTACATGAAAAGAAAGTACAACAAGGTATTAGATAAAATATATAACAATATTTGCCCATTTTGACTGTCACAAAGGCAAAAATACCTGTAGAATAGAACTAACTCATCCATGTTCTCCAACATTTACCATTAATCGTAGCATGAATGATCTTTTGAATGTTGCCGATTTGAATCTCAATCCACAAGCCTAGATATGAACTTCATGACGCTATGTCACTACTTGTGTACCACCTGGTAAGCTATTCTTTTATATGGAGTTTGTGGTGAATGTTTGATGCATATTCTTCTCATGTCTTGTTAATTTTTTTGGTGTTGCAGCTAGGGGTTAACCCGAAATAACCAATAAATATAAAATAACTTATAATAGATATTTACTTATTATTTAAGTAAATATCTATTATAAGTTATTGTGTGATATTTATGGTATACTCTTTAACCAAAATAAAGAGATCATTATGTTGTTAATTTGATTTAGTTTATATTAGAAATATTACCATTTCTAATACAACGAGCGCTTCCGTACATAAAATAAATATAAAAGGAGACAAATGATCTTCTTGTCGTAAACCTCTCTCTGGAACTATGTTTCCTCTAGGTTCTCCATTCATCAAAACTTAGTACTTAACTGAGGTAACACATCTCATGATCCATTCAATTCATACCTCAGAGAAGCCCATCTTCCTCATGACTGCCTTTATAAAAGACCATTCCATTCTATCATACGCTTTACTCATGTCTGTCTTTATGGCCATTCACTTAGATCTTCCTCCCGGCTTAGTTCGCAGAGCGTGGAACAATTCTTGTGCTATCATCACATTATCTGATATTTGTCTCTCTGCCACAAAAGCCGACTGAGTCTCATATATCAAATTTGGAAGAACTTTTTTTAATCTTTGGCATAAGACGAAATGGACTATGAAAACAATGCTGCAACACTTGGATTGTCAGAGATTTGGTACAGATTGCAAAGACCTGATTACAATGCTGACGGAACCACAAGCATGGCCAAGTTTCTCAACTGAATTGAAAATAATTCAGACGATCAAGATGTGCTACTCAGACTTCAAGATCTGCTATGTACCAAGAAAAGAAAATGTGATAGCTGACTCATTAGCTAGGACTGCTCGTACCTTTCATAGATTGTTATGCTACTTTGGTTGTTCTATTCTGGTCTAGTTACACAGACCATCTCAAATTTGATTAATAGAATAGCCTTTTGATGTCAAAAAAAAAATATAACTGAAATTTGATCTTCTTTGTAACAAAACAACATTCTCAAGATAAATAAACATCCGTTAGATGTGCGTACGCGAAAACCCTAGGGCTCTCGAGGGCGATCATGGAGGCGATTCAGATCCAGAATTTTCTTTGAAATTCTGATCCCAAACTGATTAACACGACCATTGTCGGTGATCAGCATTCCCCGCTTCTTGTTCTCTCTCTCGGTGATTCACTCTCTCTCGATTGCGTATCCGCCACTCTAAAGCTCTGCAACGCCTTGCCTCGCTACGGATTCACAAGGACACATCTCCGGCACGCCAACGATCTGTCTCGCGGTGAAGTCTCCGTTTTCAGATCAGCATAGTAACCTTTGTTACGCTCTCTGATCTATTCACCAACTGACGTAAAGAGCTTCCACTGTCTCAATTACGTCACGTTCTCTCATTGGTGTTCTCTGACGATAATATTTATTGGCTATATTGGATCGATCGTTGTTTATCCTGTCTCCGACGTGCTGCTCCTTTGACACACGTTGTTTCAATTATAAAACAGAGTCTTCCTCTGTTCTGCTCTGTTTTTGGTACGGAAAAACAGAGTACTGACTTGAGAGATTTCTAAGATGGGATCGTCTTCTAGATTCACGTCTACTCATATGGTAGATATCAAGGGAAAGGGAATCCTTTATGAGGATAATGATGAACCTATTCAGCTCATTGATCAGGATGAGAAGCAAGCTATCAAAGAATTCAAAATGTCTTTAATTGGGAAGATCCTTAATCCAAAGAAACAAGATGTAGAGAAGCTAATTCATTACATGCCTAACAGTTGGGGTGTTCAGGATCGAGTAACGGCAAATGATCTTGGGAATGGGAAGTTCCTTTTTAACTTCACCAGTGAAGAGGACATCAAACATGTACTTCAACAGGGTCCTTTCCATTTTAACTACTGCATGTTTGTGCTCGTAAGGTGGGAACCAATCATACATGATGCTTATCCTTGGGTCATTCCATTCTGGGTGACTATAACCGGCATGCCGCTACACCTATGGATCGTTGACAATTTGAAAAGAATTGGGCAACGTTTGGGGCATGTTGATACCATGGAGCTGGAAGAGGGACGGATGCTGATTGATGTTGATACACGAAAACCGCTAATATTCAGCAGGAAGGTTGCGTCTAAGGGTGGAGAAGTGACAATTCAGATCAAGTATGACCTTCTCTTTAAACACTGCACAACTTGTGGGTTCTTAACTCATGAGAAAGAGTACTGTCCAACGAAGACGGAGGTTCAGCAGCTTGTACGTGTACCTCCAGCTCAAATGCAACCTCGTCCAGCGGTTTTTGATCGGGTTCAAAGACCATTTGAGGAAGATGATCGACGACCAGTGATGCGCAATGACACAGATAGGTCTCGGTCCATACAAGGTGGTTTGAGAGAGGCTGGCTCTCGGATGAATGTTTCTCCTAGGAGGTACCAGAACAGGTTATCTTATCAGGAGAAGGAATCCTATAACAATCGCAACTACAACCAAAGACCTTCATATAAGGATAGAGTATTGAGGAAAAGGGATGATCGTAACTCTCGAAACAGCCGTCATGGTCCATATGATCGCAAGGACGAGTTGGAATGGCGAGAGAAGCGCAGACACCATGTTCAGTTGCCAATGACATCTGAGTCTCGAGACATAGTTCCTTATGAACATGGATCAAGAATACAAGCTATCAGAAGAGGAAATGGACCTGATGATGCGGAACCGCTACAGATCATGCGTGTAGAAGTTCAGAATTCTGGGCGTGTGGAATCTGCAAGTAAGAAAATCGCAAGCAAGATTGTGACCTCAACCCATGACAATGTTACCATTCGGAACATTGCCCCACGATCTCTTACTTATTCACCGGATACAAGTCCTCCCAAGGATGCTGTTATCATTGGTGCGTTAAATGGTATGGAGATCTCCGACTCTTTTGTGGAGCCAGAAGCGACTCATTTTGATGATGATGTTGAGATGGACGATTTATTGGGCGATGATCTCATAGAGATGGAACAAGGAGATTACTCTAGGGCGCAACAAGAGGAGAAGCTGGAGAGAACCGGAAAAGATGTGTCTAGAAAGAAGACCACAAGTAGGAAGTCGGCCTCCAAAAAGAATGCTCCATTGGGTATTCAAAATAAGAAATTTTCTTTTCTTCGTCGTGGATCACCTAGACCCCGTTCTACTACACCGTCGCTACCATCTAATGGGGAGGGCGAGAGTGGGAGGCATACAGGAAGGTACAAGGGTACTGGTTCGTCTAAAGTGAATGGTTTGATGAGTTCCAAAAACTCATCAAAACATTTCCCATGAAGACAATCAGTTGGAACTGTCGAGGGATAGGGAGCGACCTCACAGTTCGACGCCTTACGGAGATGTGTCAGAAGCATCGCCCAGGACTTGTGTTCCTTTCTGAAACGAAGAACAAGAAGCTGCTGTTGCAAAACATTCAGGCTGATTTAGGATTTGATCGTTTGTTTACCGTTGAGCCACTTGGTCTCAGCGGAGGTTTAGCTCTTTTTTTTATGGATGAATTTCAAGTTAATGTTTTATTTTCAAATAACAGAATGATTGACATTGAGGCAGTAATTGATGGAATAAAAGTCTTTATGACGTTTGTTTATGGGGATCCTGTACTAGAACGAAGAGATCAAGTTTGGGAACGTCTTACGCGTTTCTCAACAACAAGAACTGGACCTTGGTTTATGATAGGAGATTTCAATGAGATTACTGGTCATAATGAAAAAGAAGGAGGTAGACAACGTACTGATAGCTCATTTCTACCTTTCAAGCAAATGCTGAGCGACTGTGGGATGCTAGAATTTCCATACACTGGAGACATGCTATCATGGGTTGGTAAGAGAGCAGGGAGAGTAACCGTAAGATGTCGTCTGGACAGAGCAGTAGGAAATGCAGACTGGCATGATAAGTTCCCTCATTCGAAGACGAAGTATATGAGGTTATGGGGTTCGGATCATCGTCCGATACTTGCTGATATCCTCAAAAAACCATCCAGGAGATCGAGGAAATTCAAGTTTGACAAAAGATGGTTGGACAATGAGGAACTGAGACAAGTTATATTAGAGGGATGGAAATCACCTGATCTTTCTCCCAATGCTTCTATAATGGAACATATTGCCAGTTGTAGGAAAGCATTGAGCGAGTGGAGGAGACAAAATAATATCAACTCTGCAAAACTGGTGGAAGAGCTTAAAGAAAAAGTAGAGGGTCTATATGCAGATGATAATGCCACAACTGAGGAAATTGCAGCGGCTTTGAAGGAGCTTTCTGATGCTCTTAAGGCAGAAGAAATGTTCTGGAAACAAAAGAGTCGCGTATTTTGGTTGAGAGAAGGAGATCGTAATACGAAATTTTTCCATGCCTTAACGAAACAAAGGAGAGCAAGGAACAAGATCACTCAGCTACTGGATGAAAATGGAAATATTGTGGAAGATGAAGAAGGATTAGTAGCCATTGCTACTAGTTATTTTAGACAAATCTTTGAGTCTTCTAATCCACATGATATTGAAGAAGCTCTATCTGAAGTTCCTACGACAATAACGGAGCCAATGAATGAAAGTCTTACAGCACCGGTATCGGAGTGGGAGATTAAATTAGCACTCTTTGCTATGCATCCAGAAAAAGCTCCGGGACCAGATGGGATGACTGCGCTGTTTTACCAGAAGTTCTGGGATATAGTAAAGGATGATTTAACTCTTATGGTTAATAAATTCCTTACTGAAGGGATAATGCCAGATGGACTGAATGAGACTAATATTTGTCTAATCCCAAAGACAACAAAACCTAATGAGATGGCTCAGTTTCGGCCTATTAGTTTGTGTAACGTAAGTTACAAGATTATCTCTAAAGTCCTATGCCAGAGACTTAAAAAGGTATTGCCAGAATTAATATCGGAAACCCAGTCAGCCTTTGTTGCTGGAAGACAGATATCTGACAATATTATGATTGCTCAAGAGATGTTTCATGCTCTAAGGACCAAGCCAAGTGGGCGCAACAAAAGAATGGCTATTAAAACAGATATGAGTAAAGCCTATGATAGGATGGAATGGTCATTTATTGATGCTGTGATGAGAAAGATGGGTTTCTCAGAAACATGGATCACATGGATAATGAGATGTATTACGTCGGTACAATACAAAGTCCTCATGAATGGGCAACCAAGAGGAAATATTATCCCAGGAAGGGGACTACGACAAGGGGATCCTTTATCTCCTTTCATTTTTATTCTATGCACGGAAGCGCTCGTTAGCCTTCTTAATCATGCAGAGAACCAGGGAAAGATAACGGGGATGCGCGTTACCCGCGCGTGTCCATCGGTATCTCACCTACTATTTGCTGATGATAGCCTTTTCTTTTGTAAGGCGGAGCCCCGTGAATGTGAAGAAGTAATGAAAGTGATCAGGATCTATGGTAAAGCATCAGGACAATGTATTAACTTTGATAAATCCTCCTTACTCTTTGGTAAGAGGATTAACGCAACCACAAGGCAAGAGATCAAAGATGTACTTGGAATACAAAATGATGGAGGGATGGGGACTTACTTGGGTATCCCAGAAGATATTAGTGGTTCAAAATGCAAGCTCTTTGCCTTCCTAAAAGACAAATTAATGCATAGAGTGAATGGCTGGACAGGTCGTTGGCTCTCGAAAGGTGGGAAGGAGGTATTGATTAAGTCCATTTTGCTAGCTCTCCCGACGTATGTTATGTCTACTTTCCTGCTCCCATTGGAGATATGTGAAAAACTTGCCAGTGCTATTGCTCAATTCTGGTGGAGCTCAAATCCCCCAAAAAGAGGAATACACTGGTCGAAATGGGAGAAAGTTTGCCTACCGAGAGAAGAAGGAGGGATTGGATTTCGTATGATCCATGAGTTCAACTTGGCATTATTAGCAAAACAATTATGGAGGCTAACACAAACTCCGGATTCGCTGGTCGCCCGGGTCTTAAGAGGAAGATATTACAGACTAAGCTCGCCTTTGCGAGTAAATTCTGTAAATAGTCCTTCTTATGTGTGGATTAGTATTTCCGCTGCGAGGGAGCTTTTGTTGTTGGGAATAAGGCAGAAAATACATTCTGGTTATGAGGTGAAGGTGTGGGAGGATCCCTGGATTCCAATGACCCCTGCTAGGCCGGCTATACCTATAGCGCCAGTTATGCATCCAAATATGAGGGTGAGTGATCTTATTAATCAGGAGTTGAAGGAATGGGATGTTGATTTACTGGAACAATATGTCAGCCCTGCTGACATACCCCTTATAAGGAGTTTGGCCATAAGCACAACGCATAGGCCTGACACGTTTTGCTGGAGCTTCACAAAAAATGGACAATATACAGTCAAGTCGGGATATTGGGTTGCTCAAAATCTTCTAAAGGATGCAGACGAAAAACAAGTGCTAGAGCCAAGTATTACAAAGCTTCAAGCCTTTGCTTGGAAGATAAAGGCGCCGAAGAAAATTTGTCACCTTATATGGCAATTGTTAACTGGTCAAGTGGCAGTAACGAGAAACCTAGTAAGGCGAAATATTAGATGTGATAATTACTGCCCAAGATGTGGTGAGCCAGAGGAATCAGTAACACATGCTATTTTCGAATGCCCACCTGCTCTACAAGTTTGGCTACACTCATCAACTCCAACGAGTCCTGCTGTTTTTCCAACGCCAAGTATATACACGAGTATGAACTACCTCTTCTGGGAAAAGAACGGTACATTTGAACCAGATCAAGACAGGGATCCTTATCCCTGGCTGATTTGGTATATTTGGAAGGCTCGAAATGATAAACTCTTTAGGGGCATAGACAGAGATCCTCTGGAACTAGTTCGATATGCTGAGAGTGAGTGTCAAGCTTGGTTTAATGCCAATGAAACGATACCACCAGTGGTACAGGAGAGTAATGCAGAGGAACCTCAAGTCATAAGCTTGGGGAATATTTGTTTGCTGGATGGATCATGGACATCTCAGGCTCAATTTAGTGGGTGTGGATGGGTCTGGTTGGACAGCAGGGGAGTCACGAAACTCATGGGATCACAGAACATCCCCAGAAGAGAATCAGCTCTGCACTCAGAAGTGGGAGCACTGCGATGGGCGATGGAAAATATGCTTCAACATTCAATTTGCCAGAACTTTGGAACAGACTGCAAGGACTTGATTGCTATGATCAAGGAACCTCATGCTTGGCCAAGTTTTGCTACGGAACTAGAGAGGATAGAGACACTGCTCATATGCTTTCCAGACTTCAAGATTTCGTATATTCCTAGAGCGCGTAATCAGATTTCAGATTTTTTAGCTAAGACAGCTAGATCCTTCCATAGGAAGTTACATTTTATTGGTTGTTCTATTCCGGTCTGGTTACCTAGACCACCTCAAGCCTGAGTAATAGAATAGCCGTTTGCCGTCAAAAAAAAAAAAAAAAAAAAAAAAAAAAAAAAAAACAACATTCCCATGCGTAGCATGGAGTCAAAACTAGTTGACTCTAAAACTTAAGTACATCTCTCGTTTTTTATTTTCTTTCTGTTTTTTTACTTTTTCTCTTTTTAATAGCATAGATTTCAATTACGAAATATTATATTTTTAATTAAAATTAATTTAATCAATTTAAATATATAATGGTATTAACATCAATCTAAAACTTATTTTCCCAACTAATTCTCTGGAAGTTCTATTGAGACAATTGAAAGTTCGATATGTCCTATTTTTCAAATTTTTATATTTTTTTGTCAGCACTCTTTATTTGTTTTATATAGAATACTTGTGAAAATTGTTGCGATTGCGGAATATTTGTGACTGAATGATTATGAGATAGTGCAGCGGTTTAATAATAAATTACCAATATAAGCATACTATAACATTATAAAAATATAAAAACATGCTATTGTAATAAAATATAACAATTATTAATATAATATGATTAATAATAATATTATGTTTATTTATTTAATCTTTTAGTTAGTTGAAATTTATAATTTTAATATTTTTTGAAGATTTATATTAAAACTTTTAAAAAATGTTTTGCTTCGTTTTATATATGTGTATATCTTTATATATGTATGTATGTATATTATTTTTTAATTCTAATGAATAGCTAATTTAAATTTTATAAAACAAATTATGATATTGTTTGTGAATTTAAATTTATATATAAAATGGGTATATATTTTTATTTATAATATTTCTCTTTTTAATTTTAATTTAAAATTTCTAAAAGTTTAAAAAAAATAATTTTATATTTTTAATCACCTGCAACCTCAAACGCTAGCTAGACCAAATTTTGATTTTAGGAGATTCAGTGGTTTTAAAGGATTTGTAGAGGATTATGCGATTATTTTGAAATACCGAACACTGAACCGGACTACTTACCGAGTCTATGGGTCATTGGGTCGACTGCGGGGGAACCGCGGGTTAATAAATGAATTAATTTTATTATATCATAATATATTAGTTATGAAAATAAAAATATAGAAACTAAAGTTAATATTTTCTAAATGTTTTATAAAACATAAAATAATAGTTTGGATATGTATATATTTATGTTTAAGAAATATTTAGAAAATACTTAACTTTACTTTTTATATTTTCATTTTCATCTGATATACAATCAAAAAGCAAAAAAAAAGAAGAAGAAAAAGAAAATACAGAGTCAATAGAGGTTACCAGAAGAAGAAAAATGACGACAAAAAAAGAAAACCGAAAGAAACCTAACTTTTAAATAGGAAATTTAGAATATAAAAGAGAATTAAAAAATAATTAGAAGTTTAAAAAAATGTAAAAGTTATCTATTGGTTCAACCAGTGGTTCAACCGGTACCAGATTTTGGATTTTAGTGGGGTTTTGTTGGTTTTTACGGATTTTTAAATTCTGGATTTTGTAAAAACCCAAACCGGATTTATCTCGGATCACCGGGTTTACCAGTTCAACCAGGGTTTGGATCGGGTTTCAAAACACTGGGTAGGAATGTCAAACAGGTCGTCCCGTCCCGTCCCGTCCCGGACCGCAGCGGGCTCGTCGATTTGCGGTTCATTGCGGTCCAGTCCCGCGCGGGCTGCGGTACTCCAAAGCCTCAGCCCAATCCCGTCCCGCCTAAAGTCCTGGTACTAACGGGCCGGCCCGCGGGATAACTTCAATCTGCATCCAGCTTGGCGATGATCCAGCTTGGCGACGATCCAAGCTAAACATATCCTGTTAATTTGGAAAAAACATGTTATTAGTTCAGCTTGGCGATGATATAATGATATGTATGTCGTGTCCACTTTAGAATCATTGGTTAATTTGTTATGTCATGTTATACATGATCAAGAGTGAAGAGTTTAAGACACAATTATTTTTTTCTGAATCAAAATATAACTCATAATTTCATAAAAAACCAAATGCTATTGTTTTCTGAATTTATAAAATTAAAATCAAACACCAATTCAAAGTTGCTAGTACTAAAAACAATGTCATTAAAAAAACAGCAATTAAAAACACCAAATCAAAAGAAACAGCAACTCAAATAAACATCTACTCAAATCACACTTTTGCAGCTCAAGAACCTTAAAGTTTCAGATTGGTAACACCTTACAATCTTTGCAGCTCGGTGTAACGGTGTTGATTTCTTCTTCACTAAACAAGGAGGCAGGTGGTGGCGACGGTTCAAGCTGGGGTACGACCAAAACTTACATCAATTGAACACCTTCTATATTGTTTTGAGCCTACATCAGCTTTACCGTCACCACCATTCGCCTATTTGTTCGCTTTGTAGTTTCAACTCTGTCTTGTCTATTCTTTTCACCTATAAAAACAAAACACTAATCATAAACTGAACACAAAACAAGCATAAGTTGAATCCTAAATCTAACCGAAATAGAGACTTAACGAATACACATTAGGACACTGGTTTTAAGTTATAATTTTAACTAACCTAACCGACACATAGACAAACAAGGTGTAGTCATTAGGTGGTGGATCTTACGACATATAAAGCTCAGGCGTTGGATCTATAAGAAGCAATGAAGCACCAGTGGTGGATCGAAGCTTCAGAGAACACACCTGAAAAGTTAAACCAAGTCAAACTGTTAGACTACAAAAAGAAAAAAAAATCAGTAACTACATAGATCAATAATAATTTTTAAAAAAAATTATAAGTACATAGAGAGGAGAAATGGAGAAGAAAACGAACATGCATGCAGTGAAGGAGAAGCTCCGGTGTATGATCGAAGCAAGAGAGCCCAGGACCACCGTCTATGAAGAAACCATGGCCGGAAATGGATCTTCTTGCTATGGCTCCAAGAAGCTTCATCGGAGGAGATAGAAGGCGAATGGTAGATCGGAGGCATCATGCATGAAGAAACCATGGCCGGAGCTCCGTTTCTTGTGGCACCGAGTGGCCTTCCTCTCGCTCGCTCTCTCTCTCTCTCTTTTGTTTTTCAGGTCTTTTGTTTTTCAGGTGGCGGAGGAAATGAGAAGCGAAGAAGATGCGGGACTTTTGGGTATCCCGCGGTCTATCTGGGCCCGTACCGCAAAAGGCCCATCCCGCACAAGCCCTTTCCCGCGAAGCCCGCAACGTTGCGGGATAATAATCTTTAGGCCCAAACCCGCTCCGCCACAGGTTTAAACGGGCCTGTCCCACGGTCCACAGGTCCATTTGACATTCCTAACACTGGGGCAAACCAATCGGACTCTTAATCCTCGAGGTCTGGTCATATAACGCCGAACATTGTCTATAAGCCCATTACGATAATTTTCGAAAGTGAAAAAGGCTCGAAGCAAAGGTGATGGGTTAAACCAATGGGCTTTGAGTTGATCATCAACTGGTCCACATCTGATTTAGATCCTAGTACATTACCGAGGGCTCAAGTCAACATATTCCAGATATGCCTAATACATGTACTCCTTCCATTTCGAATTACTTGTCGTTTTAGAATAAAATTTTCATTTCAAAATAAGTGATGTTTTTGATTTTCAATTCAAAATTTATTGGCAATATAATCTATTCTATTTTTCTATTGATTGATATATGGTTAGATGTATTGGTAATAATGTTTTTATTTTGAAAATATGTAAATTTAAATATTTTTTTAATTTATATACATAAACCTAAAAAGATAAATAATATGAAATGGAGAGAGTATCAACAATCTCGCCAATTGAGTAGTTTTATATATTTGGCTTCTTACGTGGAAGAACGAGAAAACCGAGGAAAAGGTTAATCAATACTATTAAAACAGAAGGCCCTTTTTTGAGGTGCCTTTCTGTTTCAACAGTATTTACCATTCTCTGCCATTGTATTATTTTTAATCTATGATTTTAATTAATGCCTTTTTTCTTTTGTAAAATGCAGATAACATCTCCTAAATCCGTGTAATGTTGTTCCACATCTTTAGATAATTTACCATCTCTAATTATAATTTAAATATATCTTTCCCATCCTGGCTACATGAATTAATATATATCAAATATTCTGAAACGTTTGGTTAAAACCGGTTTTGGTAATTTGTAAGTGTATACCACTGCAACTAAAAACAATCGGTGACCTTTGTGTGTTTTATACACGAACTTTGTATTTTAGTTTGTTTCCTTGGTTTTGATTAGGTTATTTAATTTGGCTATAATCTAACAGATACCAGAATTCGGTTCTGTGCAAGCTTCGACACTAACAATTGATTGTTCAATCTGTTCAGTTGACATCCGTCAATTATCTGATGGCTTATTTCAAAACTATAAACTACATATCATCTGTTTTTAATATATAACGTGACTTTATTTAATAAAATTAATTAAAAAATTTAAGACTTGGATATAAAAATAGCATCTTTTGTATAATCTTTATTATTTTGATTACATTGTGTTAAACATTAAAAATTTAAAATTTAAATATATATATATTTGCTCAATTTGCTTGATATGGATAATAACAGAATCCCTAAACATGGTCACCAATTAAATATCATTCAATAGTACAAACTAGACGATTTTCTATGCATAATTTATATATATATATACATTTGCTCAATTTGCTTGATATGGATAATAACAGAATCCCTAAACATGGTCACCAATTAAATATCATTCAATAGTACAAACTAGACGATTTTCTATGCATAATTTATGGAAACACACAAAAAGACATGTTCGTTATCCTTTACACTATAATTAATTGAATAAATAACTTTGGCAACAATCATATGATCATTTAAAAAAATATCGGATTATATAAATATAGATAATACGATTTTTGAAAATATGGTAAGCGAATTTGACTCATCATGATTAAACTAGATCCATAATAATAGGAATAATAACTGTATTTTAGTAACTTCAAATTTTGTTCAGATATGATTCCGAATATGCTAGGCTTTTATTCTGGGAACCCTAAACACCTCAAACGTTTTTCCTGTTGTATATATAAAGTTGTATATATAAAGATGTATGCGAAGTGCTTTCTTAAACAAACCACTACCATAAAAAAAAACTCTATGGCTTCTAATATGAAGACTACTGCGATTAACAATTCGAAGCGTTGACTGAATGTGAAGGTGCTACACACTTGAAGACTATACACTTCTTTATCAGGACAAGCCATGGAAACCATCTTAGCTAATGAGAATGTAAGGCTTCGGAATTGTCCACCTATATATCTTAATTATATTTTACTTATTATCGTTTAGTTACCGGTATAGAATTGCTATTTTGTTCTAACTATTTTCGTTTCTATTTGTAACATGTAAAAGGGTCATAAAGTTCATGCAAAATATTTACATTGAGAGTAAATGGTTTCTTCCGGTTGGAGTATGGAGAAACATCTAAAAAAATTAATCTGACTCCTGCAACAAGATCTTATTGATCAATATACCATACATACAACAGATTTTTATTCAAAATACAGCCATTACTCGATCTAATCACATGCGTTATGATTTGTATCTTAGTTTGGTCGACTTTCAAACTGGTTTGACTGGATCATGCAATGACAGTTTCTTAGTTGGTAATTATAAAAGTCTTGATGTATTATTTAATATATATATAACTGTTATCAATAGTAACCTATTTAAACCTTTTTTTAGATGTGCTGGGACAGGTTTTAGATTGTGGTGAGGCTGAATCTATTTAATGTACCCAGGTAGGGGCAACGAAAGGAAGAAACTTGAGTTTATAAAATAGGATTTCAAAAAAGAAATATGTTTTCGGTCTCAACCTATTAGAAACTCTCTTTTCTATCTTAGAAACAGGGAATAAAAGTTAATTTCACAGCTACAAATATATTCTATTTTAATATCGGCTTCATCATATTAGTAATATCTTCATAAATCTCAAGTTATGTTCGCTTGATCATATCTCATACATTTTATTCGTAAAATAATAATCTCTGAAATAAAAGAGAGTTACTTATCTTGAGATGTTGTTTTTGTTGCTGAACTGAACAACAATAACTTGGACTGAACAATCCTTTAATACTTCTGTCATGATATAACCTCCTACAACCAAATTCCATACTTTATATGTAAACAACTAAAATTATTAAAACTATTAACGAATTGGGTAAACTAATATGGTTTTCTGAAAAAGTTGTTTACCTTTGGTACTAAGTGGCTTTCTATTCAATTGAGTCTTTAATATTTCTGAATAATATTGCAAAGACAGTGAAACAATATTAGTTACAACATAAGTACTACAACCATAAAAATAATAACTAATAAAATATTTTTCGAATGAAAAAAATTATATATAATCTATTAATTCTGCAGTATAACCTATTGATGCAAGGTTATGTCCAATTATTTTTTTAATTTAAATATAAAGCAAGTTGTATAACTTCTTTTTTTTGCAACGTTAATTGTAACCATAACTAACTTTTCCAATAAAATAACTTTTGCAACCTCCATTTTTAGTTCCAAATTTTTAGGAACCCACTTCCGAAACAAATATATTCAGCCACAGTTAGAAATATCAAACTATTATTATTTTTTATTTTTATTTTAATTCATACCAAATGGCAATGCGATGGTTTTATCTATTATGATAAAAATAATAGTTTAACATTTGTGTCAATTGTTATATTACTCCTTCTCATTTTCAGATATATAATTGTTTCTTTTTTTTGGTTTGACTATAACCTACTAATCTATTTATTAGAATTTACACTATAACAACATAATTTACATCTCAATCCAAGAAACTAGGATTTATTCAAACAGACATTAATTTATTCAAATGTTAAATATTTTACACAGACGTTAAATTATAATTAATAAAACAGATGATGTAAAAAGTAGTGTTTATCGGGGTTTAAGTAGACTTTTAATAGAAATAAATATTTATATAAACTCATTCACTTTAACGGGTTTTAAATATGTTATTTGATTAAAAAATAATTATTTAATGTGATTTTAATTAAAGTTAGTGAAACCGATATTAACCCATTTACATATATAATATTTAATAGAATATACTAAGAATTTTCAAACCTTTTTTTAATTTGTTCGATTTATGCTGCGGGTTGAATTTAGTATTAATTTTTCAGATACAACACTTTAAGAAGCGTTCAAATATATAAACCAAGTCTAAAAGAGTAAGATTTTGATTTTCGGGTCGATCCTAGATGAGGTTTTTTTGGGTACAAATATTCTTGATCATGTAACTATTAAAAATATAATATGTTGTAACTTTTAGAAAAATGTTAAAATATAATTTTTAAAATGCATATGGCGTAAGTGTATAGTTATGCAGCTTGACATATTTAATACATACCAAAAATTATAAAAACACAAATATAAAAATTAATTTTCTTAAAAAAATTTAAAACAAAAAATATATTCGTCCTTTAAAGAAAAAGTTATATAATTTGTTATATATTTTATTAACACACCTATTTAAGTTTAGAAATATAATGTGGGAAATTAAAACTTTTGTCATATATGAAACTACAAAAAAATATCACATATTTTTCCCTTAATGAATAACAATTAAAAATAATTTCACAAACGTATATGACACAAATACATACTTATGAAACTTGATCTATTTAATATACTTACAAAATTATATATTCTATTAAATTCATATCACGCGAAAATATGATTATACAACCACACAAACATATTATATGAGGCAAAAAAATTAAAACAAAACATATACCCGACAAAACATATACCCGCCCTCTTGAGGGCGGGTCAATCTCTAGTCTATACTATTAAAACACAAGATCCTTTTCTAAGGTGTCCTTGATTTTCAATAATATTTACTATTTTTTGCCACTGACTTATTTTTAGGTTATACTTTTCATTAAATGTTTTTTTCTTCCTTGTGTTTCAAAAAAGAAATATTTTCTTCCTTTTCTACGATTCTAATTTCAAAAAGTTTGTTCTAACTAAATCCCTATATCTCATATCTTTCGGCATCTAACAGGAATCTGAGTATCTAAATAACATTATTATAAATCTTCTCCTGATCTTTCTCATGATTCATCCTTGCCATGTTCCATGTGGTGTTGCTTTTTCTAGAGGTTGAAGGCGGACTGGATATGACGACGACTGTTGGATTGTGGAGTCGAAGCAATCAAGGTAGCAATGACACGATCGGTGGATGAGTGCGCAAGAAGGTACTCTCCCGTCTTCTTGTGGTATTCAGTAATTGGAGTGAATTTTTGTGGTTAATCTCGGAGAATTTTAAGTATTCAAACATTGAAATTGTATTTAGAAAAGCTCGAGTGGTTGAGAGATTCAGTTGTTCAGATGGTGACGAATCTGAGAGAATGATCGTGGACTTATACGAACGAGGCTGAGCAACAGGTTTGACTACGACGGCCATGAATCTGGAGATGAAGAATGTGGAGACAGAGCACCTAATGAAAGCTCTTTTGGAGCATGATCTGTAACTGAATCCACCAGAAGGAAACAATCACGAGCAAGTATGTAATCCACTAGAAGGAAACAATCTAATCTCACTTTCTTGATCGTCCATGAGGACATAAGCAAGTATGTAACTTCCAGTTTCATATATCAAGGCTGTTTTGTGTTGTTGTTTTCTTATTTTTTTACACATGAAGATAGTGCAGATTGCTAAGTAGCTTCCTCGAAAATACTTCTTAAAACAGTGACGTGACTCTGTAATATTTCCTGTAAGATTGGATTTAACACAAAGATTTTTCTTGCAGTGGTTTGGTGAGGGAGAGAAGCACGTGAAAGCTGTTTTCTTTTTAGCAAGTAATATAGCTCTAATCGTGTTTTTTTTGTGTGGATGAGGTATGTTGCAAGACTTTAAAAACAGAGCTCTTCCTTGCTTTCCGTTTTTTGAATACCTGCTTCCCTGTAACTTTATGTTAATTTGTATCACGATCTCCCTACAGTTTCTTATGCCTTCTAGGTATCTTTTGATTCAAAACGAAATTATTTAGGTTGATAGCATGTTGGGGAGGTGCGAGAATCCTGGAGAACATGAAGCTATGCTAAAGATGAAGACGAATTCATGATAAACCGGAGAGCGCACAAAGGATGAAGAAAGAGTCTTAGTACTAGCTGCTACAACTAGACATTCCACCTTGATGAAGCAGTAGCTAGAAGCTTCCCAAAAGGTAATAAACTGCTAATATTAATAGGTAATAAAGGTTACACTGAATACATTGGCCGATATATTACCAAACCAGAATAGTCAATGGCTACATTATATAAATGGTTAGGTGAATACTCATTAATACATATTATCATAATAATCAACTATATAATATAAGGTGTTTCTGAAAACTCATTAATATACATGGAATCTTAGTCTATGATATATATAACATATCATCTCCTAAAATTATCATATTTTATAAAATAGGTTATATAATTTTCATATAATAAAACAAATACTAAACCCTATACCATAGTTAACCAAATCGTAAACTCTAAAACATAAATCAAATATAATTCAAGCCACATAACACCTATTATTCTCACCAAAATACAAACTCCCACTTATAAACTTCAAAATTCAAATGGCTAACAAAAAAAAAAGTTGTTAATTATATTTGGCATTCTACTAAGGACAAGACTGTTTTTTTTCACTACCACCCGCAAACGCAGTTTTTGTGGTTGGTAGCGGTTGTTGGCGTTTTGAAACACTCATAAAAAACGTTATAAACCGTTTCAAACTGTTCAAAACCTTTTAAAATCAAAAGCTGATTCCAGCAAAATTGAAGGCGGTTGCTAGAAGTTAAAATTTCTTCTTTAAAAAAAAATTAACTAAAAATATTCAGTAAAAATTGAAATTTTAAAATGTATACATGTTATATTTTAATTTATATTATAAAACTTTAAAACAAAAATATTTCCGACGGCAAACAAGTTTGAAATATCTTATCTACATGTTCTGATGTTACTTAGCATTCAGTTTGATGAAGGTAATCTTGAAAAGCCTCCTTTTGACTCTAAGGTGATGCATAACTAACGTCGTTGTTTGGTGAAAATCCAGATTATGTTCTGTACAGAAAATATTATCCCCTCATTGGTTACATGAAACAAAGATAACATGACATAAAAAGAATGCAAGTATATGAATAAACCAAACCGAACCAAACCCATATCAAATCAAAATATAACCGAAGTGCCATTACCCATTATTTATATAAGTTTCAAAAATAATAAACTAAAATCTATACTATTAAAGCATGATCCTATTTAAAAAAATAGAATTTTGCCCCTGCATATCAATATATTTACAAGAATCTCTCATTGATATTTAATTTAAACTAAAAATAGAATATTCTCTATAACTATGGTAATTAATATTTTCCATATTTTGTGAATGATAATAATTTTAATTTTATGGAAATTATATTTTCCATTTAATTTGAATATCATTTTTTAATCTATAATATTTTTAAAGATCGGATATGAGAATATACATGCAAATTAAAAAAATATTAGCATGTCATTTTTACATAATAATGATATGCCAATTTTGAGTGTTCAATTTTTTTTAGAATTATCTTAAAATTAATTTTTAGATCTAACATAAATAAAAATACAAACTTATCATAGCTTATTAGTAACCAAAAAAAGAAAATAATATTTTCATATCAATAATAAAGTTTCTTATTACCATTGTTTTATTTTATTCAAATGACATAATACAAATCTCATTAAAGTCTAAATGATTATTTTTTCAATTTTATATAATATTAAGAAGTATGAATTATTTAATAAACATTTCAAAAAATATTATTTATGTTTTTGGTTTTTATCGGATCATCTCATATCGGATCTTAGGTTATAGGGATGGGCATTTTACATGATATCCGAAGTTACACCCGTACCCGACCATAAAAATCCGAACCGAAATCCGAACCGAAATAGCAAAATACTCAAATGGATATTAAGTTATGAGAGATTGGATATCCGAACCCGAACGGGTAATACCCGAAACCGAATGGATATCCGAAAATAATCGAACATATGTATACTGACCCTTATATATTGAGGTGATTATAGTTATAATCTGGGATATGCAATATTTTTTGGAGTCATTTTTGCGGCCCATCTTGATCATTTCTTCAACATTAATAATAAAATACTTTGGCCCATTTTAATTCCCTTCAGCATCAAAAATCAATTGGAAATATAAGATATGAACATTATTATTATTTTTCTTGAATAGATATATTACCATATATATTTTAAATTAAAACTATAACATTTTCCTTGATAATAGTAATTGTTATGTTATTTATTTATAAAATAAACATTATAAAGAATTAATATTATAAGCATTATAAAAATAATATTGAAGAAAAGTTAAGGTTAAGATAAAAAATATGTTATCCTATAACATAAAAAGAAAATCATACTTTATTCCTAAGTTACACTTAATAACATAAATATGATATGTGTAGTATATAATTTATGATTTGTTTTTTTTAAGACCGAATGTTGTCTGAAAATTGAAGAAAAGAAAGAGAAAAAATAATGTGATTGTTTTTGTCAGTATATTTGTGTTGGGCTTGAATCGTGTATATGATGTACAAGCCCAAATTGATGGCTTGAATAATCATTCACATTTATATTTTGTATTTTTATATTTTTCTCTTATATATTTGTTTTGTTAAGCATATTTTTTTACACCTACCATCTTTATTATACAATATCACTTTTTATGACCATATTTGTTTATAAATAAACAGTCAATTGTACTTATATTTATTCTATATAAAAATAATATCAGCAAAAAGTTTATACATAGTTACCCTAATATTATTTAATGTTTATAACTTTTTAAAGTTTTTAGTCAATATATCAAATATTAAAAATCAATACTTTATATAACCGAATATAACTCATAATTCTATCGTGCCCCTAAAACGAATAAAAAATAATCAATCCTATACCACATATTATTTGATATATATATGTCGGACCAAACCAAAATTATTAACGACAATCGATCTCAACCCGGATACTCATGCCTAAACATACTTATGAAAAATCAAACAAGAGCATAAATTTAAAGCAAAAACGATTGTCCCGCCCTCTAAAAGGGCGGGTCAAAATCTAGTATAATAGTAAAACAAGACTAACTTGGTACCTAACTGAAATAATGTTAATGCATGGACCAGTTTAATGGTTCTTTGGTTTGATTCATTAAACTCGATTTAATTAATAACTGGGGACATCAAAAACGCCATGAAAATTACTTACAGGATATCGATAACGTAATATGACACAAAACTAAAACTATTGATCCGCACGCCCGTATTTATTTTTTTATAAGATATGTTGCTATTTGTTTTTCATGTCAATATTAAAGTTTGACAAATTAAAAACCCAACAAAAAATCGAACTGATTCCGATCCAAAAAAAATTACCAAAACCGAACCGAAATTGATTAAATATCTAAATATCTAAAATTTTAGTATTTAGAAATTGAAACCGAATCCGATCCAAACCGAAGTACTTCGGATACCCGAATGTATCCAAAATAGATTTATATATTTATATATATTATTTTTTAGATTTAATGTGTATAAAAACATCATGAATATATATTGTACTTTTAAGTTGGTTTAAATAATTGATAATATATATAAATAATCAAATGTAAATATCTAAAATAGTTAAAGTATACTAAAAACATCAAAAATATTAAAAATAATTATTGATTCTCTATTCAAATATTTAAATCAAACCAATTTATATGTTTAGTTTAGGTATTATGACATATATTATTCAAATTTATATGTAATGTATTATTTTATTTATATATTTTGAGAAATTTAAAGTACGTAATGGATTTTAAAAATAATTTAAATGGATTATCCGAACCTGAACAAACCCGCAAAGATCCAAATCGAATCCGAAGAACAAACCCGCAAAGATCCAAATCGAATCCGAAGCAAAATTTAGAAATATCTGAATGGGTCTGAAATTTTTGATCCGAGAAATCCGAAACCCAAACATACCTGAACCGAATCCGAATGGGTACCCGAACGTCCACCCTCAATTTACAGTCTATATTTTCCTTTAAAAACAGAGCAAACATATAATTAATAGTATTTTATACGTACTATCATATAAATAATCACATGTATTATAATTTTAAAATTTAACGTGAAATATAAAAATCATAATTTAAGTTGGTATATAAAATTTGACTTCTTATTGTTTTTTCTTATATATATTGAAAACATTTTTTAATAATGGTTATTGGAAAATATTGTAGTAAAAATAAAATTTTGAATATATGTATAGTTGAATCATTTTTTGATATAAATCAAATTTAAATTATTATTTTGATTTGAAAATATATATATATATATATATATATATATATATATATAAAGTTTAAATTTTGTTTTAGAATTATTTTAGGCAAATGATCTTTTTAGATAATTTTTCGTATATTTTAAAGTTGACCCAAAATAATAGATTTCCATTTTTTTCTTAATAACATAAATTCATTGATATCTATGTTTTCAAACAACATTATATCTTTTTTTACTGATATTTATATTTCCAAACAAATTTATTTTTCTAAAATATTATTCATATTTCCAAACAAACCTATTTTTTAAATTGTTATCCAAGTTTCAAAACAAACATCTTTTAAAAATTGTTATCCAAATTTCCAAATAAACCTAGTTTGTACTCTAGTTTTAATAATATAGAAATAATATAATAAATGTTAAAGAAATCATATATTATTATATTGGTTACTAAAAATACATTATCTCAAAAAAAAAGTTTCATGTTTCCATAAACTAAAGATCAATTGTTCGGTTTGGTTTTGAATTATATCATTGGTCATATGTTTTATTAGTTTGGTTTCTAATAATACAAATATGGTTTATTATCTGGGCCATATAGTTATTAAAAGCCCAAACAGATATAAACTTTTTATGGGTTACAAAACGTACGGGATTTTCAAATTATGAAAGGGTTATTATTGAGTTAATTAAAACGATGGTGTTTTAATTAGAGTGGCATGAGATGATAATTTTTGTGTAAAACTTAAGATTAAATACTATTTGTTTAACCAGTATAATGTCATTTAATTATTAAAATATTTTTAATAATATTGTTTTAGTTTATTTAAAACAATATTTAATTATATTTAAATGTAATTGTTTTGTAACAATTATTTGAAATTATAAGGTCACACAATATAATTTTATCTTGTGTGACAGATAAAATTATACAATATAATGATCTATAATTTTTGCAGTGATAATATTATTATAACCTTCTATTTGATAACGAGGAAAAAATAGAAGAGATTGTATAATTTGCAGGCCAATTGCAAAGTTCTGATGTCGTTCTTTAAAACTCTGACTTCGGTGAGGTACCTGTTTGATTCACTGAGATTCAGAATCTCCTTACTGACTTGCTCAAAGACAGATTGCGGGACTGAATGATGATACTATAGTCGGGTCTGATGTGTCAATGGCTAAACCCACTTCCGTCATCCAAGCAAGCTTAAGGGGTGTGTCCTTGTTCATGTCTAAGGATAGATGAAGCAGCAATGACAAAAGCACAGGTTGTCCCAGAAGATTCATCGTCTCTAGTCCACAAATATTGACCTGAAACCAATGTCTTGGGATCTTATGTTAGAGGGATGGTGCTTATTAGGTCCTACTTAATATGTAAAAAGAAATCTCACCTGCGAGCAAGGCCATGATATTATGGAGAGATCATGGGTACACAAAGCCATAGTGAAAGACTCGTTGTACTTGTGTTCACTTAGCTACCTGCATATATCTGCTATTTTTCCACCGGGACTTATGGTTTAATGGCTGCAGCCACATCCTTCAACCAAGAAAGCTTGCGGGACATGTCGCTGTTTAGGTGTTGAAACAATGCAGAAAGAAGTCCTTGGCTCAGAGGAAGAGGGCTCTTCGCCAACAATGCATGCAGATCCACTTGAAACCAATGTCATCATGAAATCTTGGTGTCAAACTGATGCTTATGAGGTTCTTACTTAAGCATGTAAAAAAAAGAAAAATCTCTCACCTGTGAGCAAAGCCATGATGCTATGGAGACATCGTACTTGCTTTGCTGTAAAGCCCTAGTGAAAGACTCTTCGTACTTGCCTTCAGATATCAACCTGGATAATTCTTCTTCTGTTACTATAAGTACTCGGGTCTGAAAGGGATTAGATGTTGTGAATGTCAAAACTCAGACAAAGACTGATCAGAACCAGAAATGATTAACTCTCTGACTCAATCACAAAAAAAGATAACAGAGAAGAAACCGAAGAAAAGAACCAAAAAAGGTGATATCAAGCTAACACAAGGCTTATCAGATTCATGGTTATGATTAGTTCCAGAGATTGTGAAAACAAACCTTTCCAGCAGAATTTGCTCGAGCAAAGTGATACTTTTGGTTCTCTGCGGCTTATCTACTGCTTAAAACCGACGAACCAGCAATGATTCCCTGCAACTTTAGAAAAGACGAAATAAATGACTAGATTTTGAAACTACACCACCAGTCTTGGGAAGAATGATTGACTTTCCATCTTACCTACTATAAAGTCTGAGTAAGAGATGAGTGTTGAGAATCCAAGTGGGCTGCATTTTCTCGGAAGGCTTCCGAGTCTACGTTCTTAAACATGGTCTGGCATGACCATGACCTCTCAAAGGAAGGTATGAGAGAGTTCTCCAGAATCATCTAGGATGTTTTTTATAAATGGCAGGTACATGAGAGATCAGTACTCTACAAAAATATTTTTAAAATAAGGTGAACTGGAATTACGTGGAGGGCACTCCAGAATCACCTGGGATGTTTTTTTCTTGCATGGACTTGATTTCAGAAACGGTTTCAGAAAGGCTTTGGAGAGCAACCTCTGATTTTGCTCCGTGAAGGTATCAACTAATGAGCTTAAACCCTCAGAAGCGTAGAGCATTTGGCTGGTGACAAACGGACCGTTGGGGGTTTGAAGAGAGTGCCCAGATCAAAGGGAGGCGGTTTGTTAGGGTTCGTGTGTGATGACGCCATGGATTGCGAAATTTTAAGGCGAGAAGAAGAAAAGAACATTTGGAGAGCGATCTTATATACGATTGAGGGTTTTAGGGCGTGTTGGCCAGCCCATCTAAATAATTAAGGTTGAACCCTGTTAGATTAAATTCTCTTTTGTTTTTTTCTGTAAACAACAAAAGTTTGGAGTACGGTTAAAACTTTTTTAAAAAAAATTGAATTTTTTTTTAAAATAAATTTAATTATTTTTCATCAAAATCATTGACATTATTAAAGGCTTCCTTCAAAACTGAAAAAAAAAAATTCTACCAAACCCGACAAAGCGAGTTTTTTTTTTCACCAAAATTATAAAATCGAGATTTCTCGTCAAACCTATAAGATCAAAATTCCTCGCCAAAATCATAAATTTGAGATTTCTCGTCAAAATCATATAAAAGAGAGATTTCACGCCAAAAACGAGATTACCAAAACGAAGTTTAACCCTCCACCGATTCACAAATTATTAATATATATTTCCTTGGTCATTTTGATGATATCATCTATGCATTTACAGTTTTACATGAATCATTCATAACGTATGTCATCATCCAATATTTTTCTTGTTTCAATAATTCACACCACGTTTATGATACAAAACACACAATCATTGATATCATATAGTTTCACCACATTTTATGGGCCACATTAAAATAATTTTTAGCTATCAACAACAGAAAAAGTAGTCCTTAACCCAAAAAAGCGTTAATTAATCACATAATTAAGCTAATTAATAATAACCACGCCGTACTTAATCATCCATTGCATAACCATATCTTGTCAATATTCTGTTTATATCGTCGTCCAGCAAAAGAGGTCTGCCTTTACTTGAGATATAAGAGCATCCACAATGGTGGATTCACCATGGGAGTCCTTAGGAATTTTAAACTAATTTTTTTAAGTTAATTTTGTTTTGTTTGAATAGTGAAGGACTCAGAATCAAAATATATCTCCAATGGTGTATTTCAATTTGAAGTCCTTAATATATACAAAATTGCTTCTGTCAAAGCACCCGTACTTGAAGTATTACAAAATTGAAGTAAGCTTGCTGCAAATTTAAACCATTTATTCACATAAACACCATCAATTTAACCGAAACTGAATGTGAGAAGGCAAGTAAGAAGACATCTGAACCTCGATAGCTCAAAGGCCTTAGTCTATTGTAGTCCTCTTGTCCTGTTTCATCCAGAGTCCAAAACAAATAAACAAACGACTCACTCTCTCTCTGCAGAGCAAAATATTCAGAAAGAGAATGATGAAATGAAAAGGTAGCTTGCCAGCAGTATCCCACAATACCAAGTTGATAGTGTTTCCATCCACAATCACATTGGCGCTGAAATTATCAAACACAGTAGGCACATAGTCCTGTCACACCCCAAAATCAACTAACATTAGCTATAAAGTGTCCTTCCAGAATAATAAATAACACACTCTTTATGAATCTTTGAGAATAACTCATCTCAGAAAAACATGACTCGTATATGAATCTAAGATCCTCAAACCCTACAAAGATCACTACAGTAACATTGAGATTCCACTCACACTAGCCTATCATAGAGTTATTTAACACACTTTATATAATCATAATACAGATTAACAGATCGCAGAGAAACATGAATATGGTCAATGAATACCTGAGACTGAGCTAAAGGTCCTCAGAAGTGAGAACTAACACTCTCACCAGCTTACTCAAAAAAGTACAAGCCTTTTAGTAACTGTCATAGCAAATCTTATACTAAAGTACAATCACTGAGCCAAAGGTCCTCCAAACTAACATACTCACTAGATTACTCAAAAAAACCAAGCCTTTGAGTGACTTTCATAGCAAATATCAAGATTATCTATACATATACATAAAATACAAAACCAGATCATAAAGATCAAACTACTACCCTGCAACGATCAGAATCATAACACAAACTAAAGAAGCAGGCAAAGGAACGGGACTAACCAAGAGGATTAGAGAGCTTGAATGAGTTCTTAGCCATGGTGATGATTCGATCAGTACCTGCGATCATTAAAAAAAAAAGAACAAGTCTTTAGCTTTTTTAACCAAATCGGGATAAAACCCAGAACCCTCAAACCGAATCGAACAGAGGAGAGATCAAAACGAACCTTAAAGAGGAAGAAAGCGATGACCCTGGTTGAGCTGATCGGATGGAGGGTTGAGCTGAGTTTTGACCCTGGTGAAGTGATCGGAGATGTTGAGCATCACGAGAGGGTGGAGCTTGAAGGTGAGGCCGCTTGAACGAAGCAGAAGAGGCATGGTTCGTGGGTTCCGTTGAGCCGATCGGAGTAAGGTTTCTGGCACCGGACGGTGACGAACGTGGGGCTGGGAGTGGGGTTTCTGAGGAAGAGGAGTTTCTTAGAGGCGGAAGGGAGTGTCAATCGGTGGTTAAAGGATCAGTGAAGCTGCGGCACGATACGTGTAGCTGGAGTGATCACCGTAGTGACAAAAAATGAGAGGAGAATCTATTGAAAAAAATGAAGAATGATGCCACGTCTTCAAGGACTGAATCCTTAAAACCCTTGAGCAAGGATTCATCCTTAGCTGGTTCGTTTATTATATTGTTTAAATAATCAAATGACACTAAGGATTTGGGCTAAGGATTTGTTTACAGCCCGCGTTGCGGATGGTCTAATACACTCAAACAAAAAACTTCAGAAACGCACTGTATAATACTCCCTCTGTTTTTAAAAGATGTATGTTCTAGAAAAAAATTTTGTTTCAAAAAGATATATTTTTCATATTTTCAATGTAATTTTTGTCAACTAATTATGAATAATTGTGAATCTCAAAAACATTAATTGCATTTCTTGAAATCTTATTGGTTTAGAAATATAGGAAATATAAAATAACAAAAAACTATGCACTAATAAGTAAGTTTTAATATGTTTTATTAAAAAGTGTGAAAATCTTAAAACATCTGTTATTTACAAACAGAGGGAGTATAAGATAAAAAAGAAAAAAATCAAATATTATTCTGGTACCCACTTTCCCCCCCCAAAATAAATATATTATCATCAACAACAACAGACGAGATTCTCTACATTGATTCCTCTCCCACTTTCTTCTTCCTACGCGTGTCCCTCGCTGCTTCAAAACGAATCGAATCTTGACGTCGACGGCCGGCGATGAAGGATCCCGACGCCAAGAAGCGCAGATCAACCCCCTCGAACGTCGACGACGTCATCTCCCTCGTCATGCCTCTCGTAACCGACGCCAAAGACCGCGACTCCGCATCCCTCGTCAACCGCACATGGCTCAGAGCAGACTCCGAGACCAGGGAGCACGTCACCATGGCCCTCTGCTACGCCTCGCTCCCCGAACGCCTCAGCCGGAGGTTCCCGAACCTGACGTCTCTCAAGATCAAGGGGAAGCCCCGCGCCGCGATGTTCGACCTCATCCCGGAGAACTGGGGAGGGTTCGTGTCCCCCTGGGTGAACGAGATCGCTCTGTCGATGCGGAGGATCAGGTCCGTGCATTTCAGGAGGATGATCGTGAGCGACTTGGATCTTGATGTGTTGGCGAGGGCGAGGTTGGACGAGCTCGAGGTTTTGAAGCTTGATAAGTGCTTGGGGTTCTCTACCGATGGGCTCTTGACCATCGTTAAACACTGCAGGTAAAACTACTAGCTTGAAAACGATGTCGTTTTATAAGAAACAAGATTAGTTCTTTGTAAGCTTATACAAGATTGAAACGATGCCGTTTTGTGAGAACAAGATCTTGATTATTTGCAGCTTACACAATACTGAAACGATGACGTTTTAGTCGAAGCTTATACGAGACTGAAACGATGCCGTTTTAAGTTGAAAAATCCAGTTTTATGTTTTTTTTTTTCCTCTGTGACAGGAAAATCAAAACGTTGTTGATGGACGATAGTTCGGTTCTCGAAAAGAACGGTGATTGGCTACACGAGCTCGCCTTGCACAACACGTCTCTCGAGGTTCTAAACCTCTACATGACAGAGCTCACGAAACTCATCCCCAGAGACTTGGAAACCATAGCTAAAAACTGCCACCGCTCTCTGGTCTCCGTCAAAGTCGGCGGCGACTTTGACATGCTGGAGCTGGTCGGGTTCTTCAACGCCGCTGTTAACCTCGAAGAGTTTTGCGGCGGCTCCTTGGATGAGGATCCCGAATGGCCTGACAAGTACACGAAACTGACTTTCCCTCCAAAGCTATCCCGTGTGGGACTCTCTTACTTGGTAGCAAAGGAAATGCCGATACTGTTCCCGTTCGCTGCTCAAATCCGAAAGCTGGATCTTCTCTATGCGTTTCTCGAAACCAACGATCATTGCCAACTGATCCCAAAGTGTCCTAATCTTGAAGTTCTTGAGGTAAATATTAATTCACTTGAACAGTAAAATATTAATTCACTTGAACAGTAAAATATTAATTCTTTTTTTTTTAATATTAATTCACTTGAACAGTAAATATTTTAATTCACTTAAATATTAGTTCCTAATCTGGAAGTTATTGAACTATGCGAGGCTGACAAGTTCTTGGGGTGTGTATCTATCTCAGACGAGGAATGTGATAGGAGACAAGGGACTAGAGGCACTTGCGAAGTACTGTAAGAAGCTGAAGCGGCTGAGGATCGAACGGGATGCAGATGAAGACGAGATGAATGAAGATAGACGAGGTGCAGACGAAGATGGGAACGAGGACTTGGGGTATTTAGTGACGCAGAGAGGGCTAACGGCTCTGGCTAAGGGATGCAAGGAGCTAGAGTACATTGCGGTGTACGTCGCTGACGTAACCAACGAGTGTCTCCGAACCATAGGCGGGCATCTGAAAAGCCTCGTGGACTTCCGCCTCGTCTTGATCGACCTAGAAGATATGATAGTAGCGGATTTGCCGCTGGATAAGGGTGTCAGATCGCTCTTGATGGGATGCGAGAAACTCAGACGGTTTGCGTTGTATCTCAGGCCGGGGGGGTTGACGGACGTGGGGTTAGGATACGTAGGGAGGTACAGTCCGAACGTGAGGTGGATGCTTCTCGGTTACGTTGGGGAGAGTGACGAGGGACTGATGGAGTTCTCGAGAGGAGGGGGTTGTCCGAGGCAGCTGCAGAAGCTGGAGATGAGAGGTTGTTGCTTCAGCGAGAGGGGAATCGCTGCAGCTGTGATGGAGCTGCCTTCGCTGAGATACCTGTGGGTGCAAGGGTACGGAGCTTCGGCGACGGGGGAAGATCTGAGGGTGATGTCTAGACCGTACTGGAACATTGAGCTGATTCAGGCAAGAAGAGTCCCGGAAGTGGATGAGATGGGAGAGGTGAGTGAGGTGGAGCATCCGGCTCATATACTGGCGTATTACTCACTCGCTGGTCACAGAACAGATTCTCCACCAACTGTTAGAGTCCTGAAGGAGCTATGATGATTGATTGATTGATTGATGATTCCAAAGCAGGTTTGTACATAAAAGATTCTTCCATGAACTTGTGTATAATGGATTCTTTTACTTCTTCTAACTGTTGGTGTTGAGAGATTAAATAGAGGTTTTGAGAGATTTGTTGTATATTTTTTGATTTCTCCAATATACAGAAAATGAACCTCCACACCTTTAGAGTTTTATATATTTTTTCACTTTCTGAGGAATCAGGCAAAGTCAGATTTATATTGTAGGTTTTGATGTGCAGCGACTCTGCTTTTCAACTTCAAATGTGTATAGGTTTTCAAGAGTTTCTCTGGTGTAGTTCTATACCATTCAAAGATAAGGTACTTAGTGTAAGATTGATCACATCTCATGTACCATTCTGTGATATAATTTTATAAATTTTCCTGAACTGGTTTGGTCTTGGTCATTAGGAGCAATCAAATCATATGGATAAAGTTATAAAATGGTAGAAAAGCTTAATGTTGCTGTTTCAGTTACAACACATAAAACTCTGAGCAGACGAGAGGCTCTCTGTTTTGTCGTGAAGCTCTTTATAGTGTGTTTAGAGGGTCACAGGTGAGTCTCAAATCCACGGCAACCTCACAACCGTCTCCACTCTCTCAAGAACCTATACGCAGATACTAAACTTTCATGTGTGTGTTCAAAGACATTCGTACAGTGTGGTAAGAAGTGAATGATAAGTAGATTACCAGCAAAACGTTTTCTGGATCATCTGAATGCATCCATTGAAAGAAAAGGAGGGAAGATATAAGTCGAAAATGAGCAAGCAAGAAAAGCCCTAAAGATTGCTTTCAAGAGTGGCTGCCAAGCGATATATACACCGCTCTTTGTTTCTTGGATGGCGCTCCAAATGGCCAAGCATCTCATTCATGATCCTATCGTACCTAAGAAAAAAAAGATACATTCAATAACATGGAGCAGACGCAAGAGAAAGAAAGAAAGAAAGAAAAGAGTTGAACCATGCAAAAAGCTTATCCATGGTTATACATTATGAGATGTGTCAAATTATAATTTAAATATAATTATAATTTGAAATTATAAGTAATATTATTACTATTTTAATTTAATATTAAAATTTGATATAAAAGCAAAACAATTAGTTTAAGTAATTATACAATATAAGAAAAATAAATAATAAGTAAATATACAATATAAGATGTTGCTCAAAAAATACAATATAAGATATGAAAAAAAAATTTAGGTTTACATTTTTATTATTTCTAAATATTTTTATATGTAAATAGACAATATAATAAAAACAAGCATAGAATAAAAAAATAGAAATATTAAATTCAATATATATCATAATAATATTATTTGATATCGAAACAATAAAATATAATAAGTAAATATACAATAGAAGAAAAAATAAACCATACGTAAATATACAATTAAAAAAATGAAAACAAATTAAACATCTATCTAAAAAAAATAGTATAATAAATAGTAAATAAATATAGAATATAAAATAATAAAAAATTAAATTAAAAATCTATCGTAATATTATAATAAAAATAAATAATAAGTGAATATACAATATAAAAATAGAAATATTACATTAAACATTTATCGTAATATTACCATTAATAGAAAAGAAGAAAAATTAAAATAATTATATATTCAATATAAAAAATGAAAAAACTACATTGAAAATCTATCTGAAAATGTATAGTTTTACATTTTTACTATTTCTAAATATTTTATAAGTAAATACACAATATAGAAAAAAATTAATATACAATATAAGAAATAGAAATATTATCTATCGTAATATTAGAATAAATAAATATAAAATATAAGAACAAATAAATAATAAGTAAGTATACTATATAAGAAATAAAAATATTACGTTAAAGATCTATTGTAATATTATCATTTGATATAAAAGCAAAATATTTAGAATAAGTAAATATAAAAAATAAGAATAATAAATAAATATATAATATAAAAATGGGAAAACTAAATTAAACATCTATATGAAAATGTATAGTAAAATAAATAATAAGTAAATATATAATATAAGAAATATAAATATTACATTAAGCATCTATCATAATATTAGATAAGTAAATATACAATATAAGAAAGAAAAAATAATAAGTATATATACAATATAAGAATAAAAAATTACATTAAACATCTATCTGAAAAATATATATTAAAATAAATAAAGTAAATATACAATATAAGTAATAGAAATATTACATTAAAACATCTATCGCAATATTAATATTTGATATAAAAGCAAGAAACTTAGAATAAACAAATATACATTAAATACAAACTAAATATACAATATAAGAAATTGAAATAATATATTAAACATCTATCTGAAAAATGTATATTTTTATATTTTTAAGTAAATAGACAATATAAAAAATTGAAATATTTCATTAAACATCTATCTGAAAATGTATAGTTTTTACATTTTTATTAATTCCAAATATTTTAATGTGAAGAGACCGCTTATCTCGCTCTCAACTACATCGTTATAAATGCCTCTGTCACTCATAAGACAGAAAGAGCTATCGAAGGTGAAATAGTCACATGTACACATATTGGTAAAAGAGTCCCTCTCCGAAGAATCATTTTATCTCTAATAGTTTCAGACTATCCATTCATACTTAAGATAATAAAATTTCCAACAAGAGTATGTTATGCAATGACCATAAACAAAAATCAAGGACAAAGCTTGAAACTAGTTATTCTATATTTGACTAAACCAGTTTTCAGTCATGGCCACATATACATTATTCTCTTAATAATAACATCACGTGAATGTTTAAGCATTTTACAAGAAGAAAAAGACTTGACAATTGGAGTGAGTAACATTCTCTACAAAGAAATATTCAATAGCATCCCCAGACCCCAGTAGTAAGGGCCGCAAATCATAAACAAATCTATTTATATATATACACAAAAAACACTATACCTATCTACTCACTATACATGTTCCTAAATCTGACGAGTACAGAGGAAAATGATACCAACGAAGAAAAAGACAGAGGAGAAGAAATGATAAGCTACATAAAACAAGATGTTGATATACCAAGTAGCAATTCAACCAAAATAACGGAATTATCCAAAAATAAATAATATATTCAAATATATAATTGTAAGTTAAGTATTTTAGTTACATGTTCAATTGGAATTTTGTATTACAATTGTAATTTGAATGTATTTGAACTTCTCAAGTTGGTATGTATTCTACTTGCACATTGGATAATAAATTATCGATGTATTCAAGAAAAAGAACGTATAAGAACGAAAATGTAATCCATGTTTTATACCAAAATCTACATTCTACTTACTATCATAACTATCATAACTAAAATAGAGTAAACACTAAAAACATATGAAACTATAATATATTGGTGAACATTTTTCAATAGTATGATAAACATAACCTATAAGAAGAATAACAAAACATGTACGGTGAATATTAATATTATTTTTATTAAAAATAAGAAAATTAGCTTAACATTTTAAAATACGCATTAAAACGATGATATATTTTGACATGTAACTATTTTGTCCAAATATATGCATATATATATATATATATATAATTGTTTTTATTAATTACCCGCCCGTAGGGCGGGCCAAATCCTAGCCTACCAGTCATGTTTTTATTGGTTATTGGATAAATTAAGATAGATGTTAATCAAATCCTAGGGGTTAACCCGGGCTACGCCCGGGACAATTTTTATTTTTCAAATATTTTGTATACAATTATTTAGTTTGATGTTATATTTTGAACTATATATTTTTGTGAATTTATAAATATTTTATATTTATAGTATGAAAAATAAAGAATTTGAATATTTTTTGAGTTTGAAGTTATTTTATTTTACATTGATGTAAAAAAAAATTGTGATAGGTTAATTTTTTTGTTTGTATTTTTTTGTGATAGTTTAACCTTTGAAAGTTTTGTATATATTTGAACTCTTATTTCTAATTTTTTATGGGATCTAGTAAATATTTTCCAACAGAACTTTATATTATATAATCAGAACATTTGATATTATATATGTTTTTTCTTTTGACTAAATTTTTTTTTCCTATCATTTTGTTTTTATTTTTGAAAATTGGCTTTCAAATTAACCAAATCAAATGTCAATTAAAAACCAAAAACATAAACTGGATCCTTATCTCCTATCCACATTAATCTAACCAAATCAAGTGTCAATAACCAAAAACATAAACCAGATCCTAATCTTATCTCTACGTTGACGGAAACGAATCGTGCCCGTAAATTAATTTTATATTTTTATCACGTCAAATTTGTCTATTATTTTAAAAATCAAATTACAAATAAAAAATAGAATCATGTTCTTAAAGTTTGTTCTAATTTAGTTTCTAACATTATGTCACTTCGATTATTTTTAACAAAGAAACATATAAATAACAATTGTATCCTTAATATAAATCTAATTTAGGTTTTCGAATTTGTTTTTCACTTTTATACACAATCACATGCAAAAAGTAAAATAATATCATCATAAACTAAGCTTGCCATCATTTGCATTTGTCATGAAAAGTCACTCTCTGTCGATGACTTGAAAAACCGTTTTTTATAACAAATTATTTTCTCTTCTCTTATGTGTTTGCTTCTATAAATTTTCCGCAAAAAAATCACCAATTTCATACAATCAAATTTTGAATTGTGAGATGTGTCAAAAAGAATGTCTCTGATTGAATTAAAGACTTAACATATTAAGCAACTACACCAAATACTTTTACATTATCAAGTGAGTTGGCTAAGATGTGAAGAACGTGTTACAAAAGTAGATTTCCTCTCATTACCAGATTACCTTTGAAACTTATAGATCTGTGTTGAGACGGTGTCGGAAGGTGGCGAGACGGTTGACATATATGGTGGCTGCCATGAATGTTGACTGTAACACATGTGTAAAAGAAAACAAATCAACAAATGGGTTCAAGATTTTGTTAGAGGTTTTCTAATGATCACCTCTAAGATCCAAATCAATACTTCGATAGAAATACAGATTCGGTAACTCTACTTGTAGAAATTCGTGAATAAGAAGAATCTCTCCAGTAATGAGTTCAAGAATTACAGAATGTAGATTTAAGAAGTTCAACAATGATACTTTTCTGAATGAATGACGTAAACACAATCTCGACTCTATTAATACTTTGTTTTCTAACTGCTTTAACAAACTCTTCTCTCCTTTACTCCCATATCAACACGTGTCTTCTGTGACCGTTGACCAGCTTAGCTTCTCCTTCTACTCTCCAGCTGACGCGTGTCTCGTTTACTCTCCTCTACTAATCCCGTATCAAATCTCCCCCGTTCGAAACATCTTGACCACAAGATTCAAAAGCCGGAAACCTCCTCTGCATTTCGAATAAGAACTCCCATGTAGCTTCTTCCTCCGCCTGATTGCGCCATTTAACCAGAACCATCGTAGCTGCTCGGCCCTGTCTCTTCACCATCTTCCTCTCCAAATAATATTCTGGTTCCTTCTCAAACACATCGTGAACCATAGTAGGGAAATGATGAGTAGCGTGAACATCTCCAATAGCCTTCTTCAATTGAGAAACGTGGAACACAGGATGAACTTTTGACGACGAAGGTAGCTTCAGCTTGTAAGCGACCACTCCCACTTTGTCAAGAACTTCATATGGACCATAGAACTTCGGAGCTAACTTCGGCGAAGATCTCGTCACCACTGAGTTCTGACGATAAGGTTGGAGTTTCAAGTAAACCTTATCACCAATATCAAAGCTCCGCTCACTCCTATGCTTATCAGCCTGTTGCTTCATCCGGTGCTGAGCCCTTAAGAGATGAAACTTGAGGAGCAGTAACATCTTTTCTCTGTCTTCCAGACATTTAGCCACCACTTGTACCTTTGATTCACCAGGAACATAAGGAAGATGTATCGGTGGTGGTTGCCCATAAACAATCTCAAAGGGCGTTGTCTGTGTAGAAGAGTGATAGCTCGTGTTGTACCAATACTCACGGTAACCAACTCGACCATTGTTTAGGTCTCTCTCCCGTCATGCAACGCAAGTAGGTTTCCAAACAACGATTAACAACTTCAGTCTGTCCGTCATTTTGTGGGTGATAAGCAGTTGATAGATTCAAAGAACATCCCTGAAGCTGAAAGAGCTCTCTCCAGAAATCATTGACAAAAACGGCATCACGATCACTGACGATAGATTTTGGAAATCCATGAAGCTTATAGAACGTATCCAAGAAAGCTTGAGCAACAGAAGATGCAGTGTAAGGGTGACTGAGACCGATGAAATAAGCAGCCTTGCTGAAACGGTCTACAATTACCAGTATCACTTACCCGAAGACATTGGCAGACCATCAATAAAGTCCATCGAAATGTCTGTCCATAGCCTCAGGAATAGAAAGTGGTTGCAGTAATCCAGGCGAAGCAGAGGTGTCATACTTACATTGTTGACAAACAGAGCAACTGCGAAGAAAGGCTTGAACATCTTTAGCTAACCCCTTCCAATAGAACACTCCTTTTATTCGCTGTATTGTTACTTCTCTGCCTGAATGGCCACCTTGGCTAGAGCTATGAAGCCACTCAAGTATCATCTTCCGTATCTCGCCATCAGCAGGAACGACAATCTTCTGTTTCCTTCTTAGAATTCCCATACTCCACACATAATGCTTCTTTACTTTCTTGTTCTTCTCCAACTCTTCTATAATCTTTTTAACCACCGTATCATGTTGATAGGCATCTTTAATCCTCTGTAACAGATCACAATCCAATACTGTCATAGCCATATGCAACACTTCCGATCCCTCCACTCTAGAAAGAGCATCGGCTGCTACATTTTCCTTGCCCTGCCTATACTGAATTTCGTAATCAAATTCAAGCAACTTTGGCAGCCATTGTTGCTGAATAGGAGTGTTAAGGCGCTGCTCCAACAGATACTTCAAACTCTTTTGGTCCATCTTGATAATAAAATGGTTCGTCAATAGGTAATGACGCCATTTCTGAACAGCAAAGACAACTGCAAGTAACTCTTTCTCGTAGATAGACAAATGAAGTTGCTTCCCCTTCAGATGTCTACTAATATATGCCAAAGGATGTCCTTCCTGCATCAAGACTGCTCCAATTCCCTGACCAGAAGCATCTGTCTCTACTAAGAAGACTTTATCAAAACGTGGCAGAGCTAGTGTTGGAGTCGTTACCATTGATTCTTTCAAAGATTCAAACGCAGTCTGAGCTTCTTCGTTCCATAAAAAAGAATCCTTCTTAGTCAAAGCTGATAATGGCCGAGAAATGGCACCAAAGCTTTGCACAAATCTTCTGTAATACCCAGCCAAGCCTAAGAATCCACGTAATGCTTTAAGATTTTTAGGTTTGGGCAACTCTGTAATCGCTTTGATTTTTGCAGGATCGGTGGAGACTCCCTCTGCTGATATAAAGTGTCCCAAATACTCCACCTTC
Organism: Raphanus sativus; assembly: GCF_000801105.2. Classification (NCBI taxonomy): domain Eukaryota; kingdom Viridiplantae; phylum Streptophyta; class Magnoliopsida; order Brassicales; family Brassicaceae; genus Raphanus; species Raphanus sativus. Next base: position 34,942,735 of record NC_079516.1, on the reverse strand, counting down.
TTCGTAGCAAACTCACACTTGCTCTTCTTAGCATAAAGTTTGTTAGCTCGCATTATCTCAAAGACAATACGCAAATGACTGATATGCTCTTCCCTTGACCGACTGTATATGAGAATGTCGTCAAAAATATCAGTACAAACTTCCGTAGATGCTCCCTGAAAAACTGCATTCATGAGGCCTTGGAATGTTGCAGGCGCGTTGGTTAAGCCGAATGGCATTACCACATACTCAAAATGACCACTGTGAGTTCTGAATGCTGTCTTTTGAATGTCATCAGGATGCATCTGAACTTGATGATAGCTAGCACGTAAGTCTATCTTTGAGTAAATGTTGGAACCACCTAGTTCATCCATTAGATCTTCGATCAATGGAATAGGGAATCTGTCTTTAATAGTCATCGTGTTCAACTTCCTGTAATCCACGCACAAACGCCAAGTATTATCCTTTTTCTTAACCAAAACCACAGGTGAAGCATAAGGGCTTGAGCTCGGTTGAACTGTGCCTGCTTCTAGTAATGCTTTCACCATTTTATCAATCTCATTCTTCTGATAGACCGCATATCTGTAAGGTTTCTGGTTGACAGGGTTAGAGCCTTCCATCAATGTGATCTTGTGGTTATGGTTCTCACGGAATGGTGGTAGAGATGTAGGTTCTTCAAAGATATCTGAAAACTCAGTAGTAAGCTCTTCTATCTCTTTATACTGATGAGTTTTCGGAGGTTTATCTTCAATAGCATTTAGTTGCATCTCTTGCTCATCATCCTTATAATGCACATAGATCATATGCAGCTGTAATTCTTCATCTTTCCCTTGTTCAATGCGTTTGGACTTAACTTCTTGAATCGATCCCGGTTTGATTCCGTGAAGTAAAACCTTGTTTTTCTTCCATTTGAACATCATTTCTAACTTCAAGAAGTCCCACGTTATTGGTCCTAGAGTGCTCAGCCACTGCACTCCTAGTACGACATCATGACAACCCAAAGGAATGACCATGAAGTCTGCCTGAAATTCAACTCCTTGGAACTGCCATTTAAATCCAGCAACCCTTCCATCTACTGCAATTCTACTGCCATCTGCGACTGCTACTTGAGTTCTGTGTGTAGACTCCAACTTGCATCCCAACATCTTAGCAAGTTTCCTGTCTATGAAGTTATGTGTTGAACCGGAATCGATCAACACATAGATTGTCTTCTTCCCCTGTACTCCACGAACTCTCATAGTGGTATAGTCAGAAACTCCAGTTACTGCATTTAATGATATATGTGCTTTATCATTTCTTTCCTCCATTTCTACTAAACTGTCTTCCTCTTCACAATGCCTCTCCAAACTATCCAATGCATCATGAAACTCCCCTTCTCCGCAATCCAACGAGTACAACTGAACTTTCTTGTGCTTTAAGTAATGATCTTTTGTATATTTTTCATCACAATAATAGCACAACCCCTTCGCTCTCCTCTCACTCATCTCTGCTTGTGATAGAAAAGGTTTTAACCTCCCATTCAAATCTTTGTTTTTACTCTCGTCTTCCTTCTTCTGAGTAATGAGACCCCTCTGGTTGCTCTGATTTGTTTGGTTTCTCTGAGATGTCCAGTTACTCTTAGCTTCTTTTCTCGGATGTGCCTTCTCATAAAGTCGGCCCAGTACCAAGCATTGTCTAGTAGATTGTGGACGGAACATTCTTACGTGCATCTGAGTATCCAGTTGTAAGCCTGCAAGATATGCACTCAACAAGTACTCCTCAGACATGGTAAGTCGCGATCGTATCAACTCAAACTTCGCGTGATACGCCACAATACCATCAGTTTCTTTAAGTTCTTTTAGCTCAGCCATAGGATCATCCATAACTTCTTCAAACCTTTCTTTAAGTCTGTTCCTATAAACTCGCCAGTTCCGCAAAACGACTGCATGTTCATCTTCTTGGCGAACTGCTTGATGCCAAGCAGCTGCATCACCATCGAAGTGCATCGCTGCGATGCCTACTTTGGATTCCTCCGGTGTATTATCAATCGCAAAGAACTCTTCAGCTTTACCAAACCACTCCACCAACTTCGTTCCATCGAATCGAGGGAAATCGATTTTCGTCAATCGAGTCCTCCGATGTGGAGCTTGATCAAGTTGATTATAGCGATATGATCCAGCTCGAATCGTTCCGACACCATGAGCTTCGTTGCGAACTGCTTCTCCCATTACCGACGCGTTCGCCTGATTCTGACTTGACATCGTCTTGAAGGCTTCGAGCATAACGCTCATCTCAGCATCGCGCCTTTGATTTTGCTCGATCTGTGATGCGATCGCCTTCTCTAAAGCTTCGAATCGAGTTGCTAAAGCACCTTCCGCTTCCCTCGCCGCCGTATTACTCTCCGACGACGTCTGTGATCGTGTTCCCGCCATGGATTCCGAGGATAAGAGGCTCTGATACCACTGTTAGAGGTTTTCTAATGATCACCTCTAAGATCCAAATCAATACTTCGATAGAAATACAGATTCGGTAACTCTACTTGTAGAAATTCGTGAATAAGAAGAATCTCTCCAGTAATGAGTTCAAGAATTACAGAATGTAGATTTAAGAAGTTCAACAATGATACTTTTCTGAATGAATGACGTAAACACAATCTCGACTCTATTAATACTCTGTTTTCTAACTGCTGTAACAAACTCTTCTCTCCTTTACTCCCATATCAACACGTGTCTTCTCTGACCGTTGACCAGCTTAGCTTCTCCTTCTACTCTCCAGCTGACGCGTGTCTCGTTTACTCTCCTCTACTAATCCCGTATCAGATTTATCATTCAATAGAGTTTGAATACAGATCTTAATACTGAGTTTTGAAGCAAGCTCATGAGTTTCAACGCCAAAAGATTTTTAAATAAGCTGTTTATGGGTTTTTGGCTGTCAAGAATCTGAGCAACCGCACCTCGGCGGTGAAAGAACACCCACCAGCCTTTAAGTCAGCAAGTAGAGCAGACTTCTTGCTATTGAGAATGAAATTTCGAATGCTATTGGATGTCTGAATAATTAGACTGAAACCCTAGAACCACCTATGGCTGAGAAGACGGAGCGATGAGAAGATAAATATGAAACGCCCCCAACATATTACGCTTTATTTCGAACTGGGCTTAATGAGCTTAATAAAGCACTTCGATCAGCAAAAAATATAAGTCGAAGCCCAACCGATTTCAAGTTAAAATAAATGAAACACAGCGTTGAGAATTAGTGGACAGGTGTCGAGCTGTGAGCGCATGAATTGATGACGTGGCGCATTCTCGAGAGAGTGAACATTACTTTATATATATATATATATATCCGGATCTGGATTTAAAAAATTTAACCAATTAACCATTTATTTAGTTTATATAAAATTATTTTTAAAAGAAAATTGGAATATGGGCTTTTTGCAAAATTGACTCAAAACTCAAAGTCAAATACAAAACTAACCTATGCTTTTTTGAATGTTTCTTTTGTCCTCTTCACCCCACAGGTTCACATTATTCACGAAACTGCCATTAATTTTTTTTCTTTTTTTTCGAAAGTGACATTTTTACTCTCTCAACCTCATCATTTTCAAGTATTTACAAGATTACCATTGCCATCAATACCCTAACCACCATGAACAACCAATTTGAAGCTCTTAATGCATCTCAAATCGATTTACACTCTCTTTTTCCCAATTGTTATGAACTAAAAACAACATTTCTTTCACTTTGTCTCCATATTCATCCAAAAAAACTCAAGTTTTTGATTATAATTTTTTTATGGTTGATAGAACCATTCAAGCTTATGATTCTTGGTGGGTTACTTTCGTTTGAGGTTCTATGTGGTTGGAAAAGACTTATGTGTGTTAAAGAAGTCATCTCACTAATTTAAGGTATGAAATTGAATTTTTTTCCAGATCTGTTCGAATAGAAGACTTACCTGACTTACAGGTAAGTCTTCTGGCTGTAGAAGACTTACCTTTAAGTCTTCTGGCTATAGAAGACTTACCCGTAAGTCTTCTGGCTGTAGAAGACTTAAGGGTAAGTCTTCTGGTCAAACTGGAGGACTTAAGGGTAAGTCTTCTGGTCAAACTGGAGGACTTACTGGTAAGTCGTCTGGGATAGACGGGTTAGTTTTGTATTTGACCGGGATAAGTCGTCTCTGGGAAAACAGAAAAATCAATATTTGACCAGTAAGTCGTCTGGGATAAGTCGTCTGGGATAAACGGGTTAGTTTTGTATTTGACCGAATTGTGTCAGATATTTGACTTTTTCTGGACGACTTACTTGTAAGTCGTCTCTGGGAAAACAAAAAAAATCAATATTTTATTATTTCTAGACGACTTACAAGTAAGTCTTCTCAGGTTAGTTTTGCAATTGGAAAATAAAACTTAAATATTAATTTTTTCCTAGACGACTTACTTGTAAGTCGTCCAGTCAGTTACTTGAAAGTCGTCCAGAATTTTTTTTCTGAGATTCTGGTCAAACCTTACTTATCTCAGACGACTTTCAAGTAAGTCGTCTGACTAGACGACTTACAAGTAAGTCGTCTAGGAAAAATTAAATATTTAAGTTTTATTTTCTAATTGCAAAACTAACCTGAGAAGACTTACTTGTAAGTCGTCTAGAAATAATAAAATATTGATTTTTCTGTTTTCCCAGAGACGACTTACAAGTAAGTCGTCCAGAAAAAGTCAAATATCTGACACAATTCGGTCAAATGCAAAAATAACCTATTTGTCCTGGACGACTTACTGGTAAGTCGTCTGGAGTTTTTTTTAACAAACAAAATTGAACGACTTACAAGTAAGTCGTCCCATTTAAAAGTCAATTGCAAAAATGACCTCTCCAGACGACTTACTTGTAAGTCTTCCAGACGACTTACTAGTAAGTCTTCTAGACTTATGTTTAGTAAACTTTCATTTTCTCTAATAATATAAATTTTTTTAAACATTTTCTTATTAATTCATGTATATTAATCAATATTGGAGATACTGAATGAAATTTATAACATAATTGGTGATATATATGAGGTTACCAATATTCATGTTACTCAAAGTTTCTAGCTAATATGTTTTTAACTCATACATGTTCTATCTTTGTTAATGTGTTTTATTTTGAATTTTTGCAGATGACATGTTAGATACATGCATTATATGGAGAATAAAAGCATTCAGATGTTGTGTATAAAACAATACAAGTCTGAAGATTTAACAATTACAGAAGACTTACCAGTAAGTCGTCTGATAAGTCTTATACACAAAAGATTTACCAGACGACTTACTGGTAAGTCTTCTACAAAAAAATATTTTCAACACAAACTTGTAAAAAATGTGTTATGCTTTGACTAGTTATTATTATTTTTTTCCATCTCTTAAGTATTTTTGTTATAGAAACCAATGATGATTATTGTTATGAGTTGGAACAATGGTTAAAATGCTTATTAAAATGTTGTATCAGTATGAGGCTACCAACATTCTTATTTATTACATATATTACATCTTGGGAAACATTATTAATGACTTTACGAAAATGTCACAACTAAGGGAGTACACATGTAAAACACAAAACATACCACAAACAAACTATTATATATCATTTCTCTACAAAGACAAGCTTAGACTCCACTTAATATGGAAGAAAAATTCTTCAGAAGTCTTGTAGGAGGTCCAGACGACTTCCAGGACGTCCAGAAGACTTCCAGGACGTCCAGACGACTTCCATGAGGTCTAGACGACTTCTAAGAAGTCCAGACGACTTCCAGGAGGTCCAGACGACTTCCAGGAGGTCCAGACGACTTAAAGGAGGTCCAGACGACTTCCAGGAGGTCCAGACGACTTCCAGAAAGTCCAGACGACTTCCAGGAAGTCCAGACGACTTACAGGAAGTCCAGACGACTTTCAGGAAGTCCAGACGACTTTCAGGAAGTCCAGACGACTTCCAAGAAGTCCAGAGGAAGTCGTCTGGACTTTCTGGAAGTCGTCTGGACCTCCTGGAAGTCGTCTGGACCTCCTTTAAGTCGTCTGGACCTCCTAGAAATCGTCTCGACCTCCTGGAAGTCGTCTGGACCTCCTGGAAGTCATCCCAGAAGTCTTCCAGATCTGAAAAACCTGCATATCCAGATCTGAAAAATCTGCACATCCAAAAACGTTCAAATGGCTTAAAAACATATGTTAATTACATGATTTCAATTTTTCATTTATCAAAATATTTTTTTATAAATTTTATAAACTATTTTTAAGATCAACTATACCAGAAGACTTACTTGTAAGTCGTCCAGTCGTCTAGAAGACTTACTTGTAAGTCGTCCAGCCGTCTAGAAGACTTACTTGTAAGTCGTCCAGTCGTCTAGAAGACTTACTTGTAAGTCGTCTAGTCGTCTAGAAGACTTACTTGTAAGTCGTCCAGACCCTAAATTTAACCCCTAAACTAAATTGACTAAAATTAACTAACTAAATAAGTTATAAAATCAAATTAAACTTGCTTAGTGTTTACTATACACATAAATAAACACATTTGGGTAAATTTCATATTTTTCAAAAATACTTTTATGCTTTCTAAAATCTAACCCTAAGAACACATACAATACTACAACATATGTTGGCAAAACCTAAACCAAAGAATATCATGACTCACTACTTTCACTCATCTATGTTGAAAACAATTCACTTTTGTTATATTTTAATTTATAACACTTTTAACATATCTTAATTACATGCTTTAAATTTTTCACTTATCAAAATATTTTTAAAAAAATTTATAAATTATTTTTAAGATTAACTATACTGAACACTTTTAACATATCTTAATTACATGCTTTCAATTTTTCACTTATCAAAATATTTTTAAAAAAATTTATAAATTATTTTTAAGATTAACTATACTGGACGGCTTTCAAGTAAGTCGTCTGGACGACTTACTTGAAAGTCATCTGGCCAGAAGACTTAGTGGGGTTAAAAACGTAAAAAAACTGTTTTTTTTTGTTTGGTCATAAGGGGTTGGTTGTAATTTCAATAGTCTTTTAAGTTACTTCTGCATTTGATTCAAGTTTTGATATACTTTTGCATTTGAAATCAAGTTGTGAGTTATATTTGACAATTTTCCCTTGAAATATTATTGAAATTTAATAAACTAAAGTTTTAGTTATTTTATATAAAAATTATATATAGTATACATATAAATATATAATTATATTTTAAATATTTTAAAAATATATATTAGGTACGGATCTGGGTCAAGATATCAGACCTAAAATTTCACTGTTCGAATCCATATCTGGATCTAAAATCACTATACAGATTAGGGCTTTGACCTCCCAGATATCCGCTTTTTGGACTGGATTTGGAGCGGATCCCGGATCAAATAACGAATCTCGGATATTAAGTCTTAGATCTAATTATTACAGAATAGAGTACCAAAAAACAAAACAAAAAAAATCAAATAAACTGAAAATTGTTATGAATTTGTGTTATAATTTTGAATTAAATATGCGATAGAGTTATATATTTAAATATAATATATAGTATATAAAAATTGAGGGTATAAAACATTGAGAATGTGTACATAGGATATGATATTAAACAACTAATCATAATATGTCAAATCATTATATATAAAATTATGAAACTTCTAAATTTTCTTTTTGCCAGAATAATAAAAATATGGTAAATTAATATTAGAACAAATATTATTTTTGAAATGATATTGAGTTTTGAAAATATAACCGTTACAAAAGCGCGTGTTATCAAAAGCAACAGCGAAAAGTAGATTTTTCCTCCAAACCTTTTTTTGTGACTTTACTAATTTCAATTTTCAGTTTCCACAGATTAAGCATTCTCTCTCTCTCTCTCTCTTTTTTATTTGCTTTAAATCTTTGAAGAATCTCTTCTGGATCAACTCCTCTTCCAGGGGTCTGCAAAATCTGAAGATTCGAAGAGTTTTTCTGATTAGTAAGTGTTTCGTCTTACGTAATTTGTGTAAGGAGTTCTAATTCTCCGCCTGAAATCGATCCGATGGGTTAGGGTTTTCTAGTTCCTCACTGTTTATGTTAGTTAGGGGTTTTTAAGTTTCGTGTAAATCGTTCTTATGTTGTAACTGTTTGGCGATTTTTATTTTCAATTTCCAAAGTTAAATTTCTTGCAGAGATCTTGGTTTAGGGTTTCGTTTTGAAGTGAAGCTTCTTGACTCACCACCATCGTCGTCGGAGGTAAAAGAAAAACTTTGTTTGTTGTTTGGGTTTCTATTTATGAAATGTAAAATACAATTACGATCATTATTCACGACTCAATACATTCCATTGCTATATCTGTATGATTTTTTCTGTTACTAAACTCTGTTTATATATGCATTAGTATATCTGTATGATCAAGTAATAGAGAGAGAGAGAGAGAGAGAGATGAACGTGATGGATATATACTACTTGGTAAGTTAAAAGAGTGAGAACCAAGATGGCCCTTGATCTACTCAGGTGTAATCTCTCTTGTTTGTATAAAATGTCACGCAAGTCCCATGGCTAGTGTTTTGAACAGATGATAGATAATATCGCTTGCAGTTTCAGCTAATCATGGGATGCATTGGTTAGAGGACAAAACTCACTGGCCTTCCTTTTGGCTGTCTACTGCTACTAACTGTCCAGGTAAGTTCTCTGTCTATGAAATTAGTTTCACGTTTGTTAATTTTTTTTTGTCTTTAGAGGATGGAATCCAATGAGAACAAAGTCAAACGTATATGATCAGTTCTCTTGGATGATGATGTTTTAGGATTTTGAAACCCAAAAAGGTCATAAGCAACAACTAAATCTTATAGTGTTTGTGTCAGATTCTTGTTTGGGTACATTGTTGCCTCGGAAACTAGACCCATAAGGAATCTTGGTTTGGTAGTGCATGTCTAAAGAGGGATATTATGGGATGGATAAAAAGTCTTAAGAAAAGTACTATATGGGATCTGTTTTTGATTAGGTGGAGGATAACGAGGATTAATAAGTCTTTTTAAGTAATGATTATGAATCTGAAACAGATCCCGTATAGGCAAAAAGACTATGGGAATGGAAAAGAAAATATGGACCAGCGGCTTAGGAAAAAAGTCCTTAGATGGTTAAAACGACTAAGGGCTTAATAAGACTTGTTGGATGAAAAGCCAGATTCCTTATTTTTGCTACCCACGGCTTACAAAAAGGTGTCTAGACAAAGACCACATGTGTCTGTTCTTAGACACCTAAGGACTAATGACTGAAACAAATACATGTTGGATGGGGGAAAAAAGTATAAACGGCTTAAAGAAGAAGTCTAGAAGGCTTACAAATCTCTAGACAAAGACCAGATTGGTTGATACTGGATGAAAATGATTACCAGCAGCTTAAAAAGAAAGTCCTTAGATGGAAAGACGGCTAATGACATAATTTTAATTCTTGGTGGATGGGGGAAAAGACCAACAACATCTCAAATAAGTATTAAGACAAAGACTTAAACGAAAAGCCACATTCCTAACTTTTGCTACCCACGACTTACAAAAGGGGCTTAGACAAATACATAAGTCCTCTAGAAAAGACCAGATGAATCGGGTTTTACACATGCTGGATGGAAAACACAACCAACAGTTAAAAAAAAGTCTTCATGTGACTAATGACTTAATGTTAACACTTGTTGGATGGGAACAAAAAATAACAACCTAGGGCTTAAGAAGTCTAAAACCAAAGACAATGAACCAAAAGGCCTAAAGAACGCCAATGGCTGACAAAGTCTTATATAGGGAATCTTAAGACAAGACTATGTAGGATCTGTTTTCGATCATTTGGATGGAGTCAAGGATAACGAGGATTTAAGAAAGCCTTTAAGTAAAGATTAACAGATCCCGTATAGTCATGATTACAAGTTCTTATACGGAAAAAACGACTAAGGGATATTATAAGACTTGTTGGATGGGAAAAAACGACCAACATGTCCATTAAGTCTTAAGACAAAGACTGAAATGAAAAGCCAGATTCCTTACTTTTTGCTACCCACGGCTTACAGAAGAAGTCTCTAGACAAAGAACATATGTGTAAATTTTTTAGACATGCTAGATGGAAAAACGATGGATGTCTGAAACAATACTTGTTGAACGGTTCAAAGAAGTCTAAAATGACATACAAAAGTCTCTAGGCATTTAGACATGATGGAAGGAAAATAGAGGGATGGCTGAAACAATAATACCGAGGGATGGCTGAAATAATACTTTTTGGATAAAGAAATGTACAGACAGCTTACAAACGTCTCTAGGCAAAAGACAAAGGGGGCTTTTAGACAGACAAATATCTCTAGAAAAAGACCAAATGTGTCTGTTTTAGACATGCTGGATGGTAAAAACAACCAGCAGTTAAGCAAAGGATATACAATGACTTGTTTTGCAGCTTGTTGGATGGGGGAAAAAAACCATCAGCTTAAGACAAAGTCTCAAAAAACTCTTTTATGACACACAGACTATGAGTTGGTTTCGTAATTTGGCGGATGGAACGAGTGACCACTCTTTGAAAGCAATCTTAAGACGAAAACAACTACAAGTCTACAAGTGTTAAGACAGCGCTGATATTAGAAGTCTTTTGATAAAACACTATCAAAGGCTTAAATATCATAACGAAATGATTCATTAACAAGGATTATGATTCGAAAAGAGATTCTTACAGCTAGTTGGATGGAAAAAAATATGACTGAAGGCTTAAATAAGACATGTTGGATGGTAAAGAAGAACGACCAACACAAAGATGTTGTAAGACGAAAACTTTTCACTGAGAACTATATGTCTTTGCGATAACCACAAGGCTCAGATAAACTATGAATTGACAATAGTTTTGTACTCTCGGCTGAAGTCCTTAATTGAAATGAAGTACAAATGTCTCTAGACAAAGACAATAGGAGTCGGTTTCTGGACATGTTAGATGGAATGAGTGAGCAGAGGCTAAGAAAAGAAGTCTTTAGATGGAAAAAACGACTAATGGCTGAGTTGAGTGAACAAAAAACGATCAACGACTTAAAAAAGTCTTAAAGACAAATATTATGAACCACAAGGCTTAAACTATTTATACAGTCGTCAAAGACTGAAATGGAAAAAAGACCTATGGGTCGGGTATTGGACTTGCTGGATAAAGAAACAACCCACGGCTTAGAAAATTCTTTCAACAATGACGATGGCTTCTTGTTTTACAATTTTTTGGTTGGAAAAATACGACCAACAACTGAAATTAGTCAAACTTTGACTGAAATGAAAAATCATGTTCCTTCTCAAGCCAATCACGTCTTAGACAAGTACTGTTTGGTTGGTTTCTCATTTTCTTGCATGGAAAATGGCCAACAGTCTAAATAAGTCACAAGACAATGGTTATAAATCGAGAAAACAGTTTCTTAAATAACCATACTGATCAGAAGCCTTTTGAGAAATACTCAGAATCTGTTAAGTTTATGAGTTGGGTGGATGGAACAACCAACCGTGTCTAATCAGCTAAATAAGACATGTTGGATGAAAAGTGGCCAGCAGTTTATAAAAAAGGTCTTTAGATGAGAAAAAAGACTTGTTGGATGGAAAAGAAAGAAACGACCAACGCTTAAAGAAGTCTTAGGACAAAAACTGTGAACCACAAGGCTCAAAGAAATATTTTTACTCGATAACCACAAGACTTGAAAGGTATACTATGATTTGGATAGATATAACGGCGACCAATGGGGCTAATAAAGTCGACAATTGCTGCAAAACTCTGCAGATAAAGACTAAAGAAGAATGACCAATTATCTAAAATCAGTCTTAACATAGAGACTTAGACAAAGACTACGGTTCGGTATTGGACTTGCTGGATAGAGAAACGATCCACAACTTAGAAAACTCTTTAGACAAAGACAATGTCATGGTTTAGACAAAGACGTTGCACAAAAAAAAGTATTTAGACAAAGATTGAAACGGTTTTAAAAAGTCACGAGATAAAAATTATTGACAAAGAGCATGAATCGGGAAAACAAAAACTTACGTTATCACATTGCTTAGCAGTTTTTCCACAAAGACTACTATGATCACTTTAGATTTGTTGGACGGGAAAAGCGACCAACAACTTACATATGTCTTTTGATAAAAAATAAGACTTGTTGGATGGGAAAGGCGACTAAAACAGCTTAAAGATGTCTTTTTGACAAAATCATATATTGTGATAACCACAAGGCTTAAAGATTTCTTAAAACATTGGTTGAGAAACTCACCAAAAACTGCAAAAATTCTTGGAAGTTTCTAGACAAAGACTATGGATGGGTATTCGACTTGAAGAATGAATGTCACAAGTGGCTGAAGAAAGTCACAAGTGGCTGAAGAAAGTCACAAATAACTTCAAAAAGTCTTGGAAGTGTCTACAAACATTGGCTCGGTATTCATCAACTTGAAGGATGAATAAGTCAATGATGGCTTGAAGAAGTCTTAAAAGTCTCTGAACAAGGACTATGGACAATTTGACTTGCTGGATAGAACAACAACCCCTAGGTTAGAAATGTCCCACAACTTAGAAAATATTTTGACAAAGACAACGTGTTGGTTTACGATTTGTTGGATGGGAAAAAAACGACCAACGACTAAAATAAGCTTTAAGACAAAGTCTGAAAAGAAAAAGAGAAAAAAAAAAACAGATTCCTTTCATTACGTACACGGTTTACAAGTCTCGACACAAAGACAATATGGGTTTAGAAAAAGGTCCTTGATGAAATAAAAAAAGTTCAAACGGCTTCTTTTTTTTTTTTCGCTCAATTACAACTTTCATTAACCAAATTTGAAATTACATGATTTTGACCTCTACAGAAATTAAACCACACTTACAATAAAGTGATCTGATATCACCTAAAAACACATTGCTGGAACCTACTCTACTGGATTCGATACTTCATTGTATTTTCACCCCGAGAAAGAGCTTACTCCACAGAATAAGCCACATCTTACACCCCTAAATTTAGACCCGAGATATGAAAACCCTAATAACCCAATAAGAGATTAAGCCTAAAACGTGATTACATTTTTGTATAAGTCACTAATCACCAAAGATCCGAGTGCTGCATTGGACTAGGACATCTTCACCGTCAGGTGCATTTCAAGTATTTCCCAATCATTATCGGAATCGAGTCTCGATCCTAAGCCAAGAACCGGAACGAAAGCCCAGACTGAAAAATCGGATCTTGACTGCGGCATCATGACCGGTATAGTAACTTTGGCCTCTAAGGATGTGGAGCTAATACTTCCAGACATTTCAGGTGAACCGCTATCGGAGCTGGGATGTACTGCTTCACCACGGCCCCTCACCAAAATCCATGCCTACGGTTGACAACTCCGTTGTTGTAGAGCTTTGCGTCGTGACATCTCCGGAAATTGAAGAATGTGACCCTTATCCACTGTCCATGGATTCACTTCCCCAGCCATGTACCGCCTCAAAAGGTGGTAGATTTAAGGTGGAAAAAGGCTCTCACCGAGCCACGCGCCGCCGCCGTGAAGCCGACCTTTCTCGTCTCCTCCTTTCCACAGACCTCACCGCTTCTCCATAGATCCGTCTGATGTTCTTCCTTTTGGTCTCGAGAAACCGCCAGATAGAAATCAACGTCACAGAGGAAGCTTGCATTGAACGCAAACAAGAGAAAGCAAAAGGAAAACGAGATTAAGGAGAGAGAGGATGGGCCTCCTGTAATCAACAACACTTCAGACCCTCCAGTTCAGACAATGTCTCTGTTGTGTGATCAAGCCCACACGTCTGGGCCTTCTAAACCTCAGCCCACGAAGACAGTTTTGTCTCTTCCCAACGGTAACAAAAGCTCTGCTTTGGTCAAGCCAAAAGATGGTCGTTGTACGAGCTCTGCAAGGCTGTACGTCAAGTTGCATAACCGATTTGATACTCTGAGTTTGTGTGCTGTCACCAGCTAGGCTGTGACGTGTTTGTCTTATCCAAGCACACACCTTTTCTATATATATCATTGCTCTGTAATAGCCTTTTCTTAAGCAAGAAACAATCAATAAAAGTTATCTTCTTCATCTTTCTCTCAAGCTTTGTATAAGCTTTCATGGTATCCGAGCTTCAGGGATTAGAACCTGAGGCTTAGCTATGGACGGAGATCCGTTTACTGCTCCCCTTACTATCACTCAATGTGTTACTCTCAAACTGAACGATTCCAACTATCTCTCATGGAAGTTTCAGTTTGAGCAGTTTCTCAACAGTCAGTCCCTTCTTGGCTACGTTACCGGTGCTGTTCTTCGTCCTCCTCCGACGCTTAGTGTTACAGACGGCGAGCTTACTACTGAACAGCCGAACCCAACTTATGCCAGATGGATCCAAACAGATCAACGTATCATGGCTTGGCTGTGTGGTTCTCTGTCAGAAGAAGCTATCAAGAGCGTCTACGGTCTCCGGTCCTCGCAGGAGCTGTGGTACTACCTCGCTCAGAAGTACAACCGCGTGTCTCCGACGAGGAAACTGGAGCTGCAGAGTCGCATTCAGAACACGAAGAAAGGTGCTCGCTCTCTTGCCGAGTATCTTGCTGAGATAAAGCTCCTCTGTGACCAGCTAGATTCCATTGGAGCTCCTCTGTCTGACCAAGAAAAGATTTGTGGAGTCCTTCGCGGTCTGGGCAGAGAATACGAGTTTATCTCTACAGTTATCGAAAACTCGATGGATGCCTTTCGTGGTCCCAACTTCGATGACGTGGTGTTTAAGCTAATCGGTTTCAACGAGAAACTTTCAGCCTACGAGACCTCCACTGATGTTGCTCTCCATCAGGCCTTCTATTCAAACCGAGGAGGTTACTCCTCCCGTGGTCGTGGATACAACAGAGGTGGTTCTCGAGGCAGAGGAAGCTACTCAACCCAAGGACGCGGCTTTCCTCAGCAGATCAGTCAAGGTTCTGGACGCGGTGCTCCCTCTACTGCAGAAAGACCTACGTGTCAAATATGCAACAAGTTTGGACATCCTGCTTATAAGTGCTACAATAGGTTTGACCATTCTTTCCAAAGTGAAGAGTATCACAGAGCTCTTGCTGCGTTAAGATCTCAACAACAGCAGGTGCCTGGTCAAGAATGGTGCGCTGATTCTGGAGCAACCGCACACATCACCAACCAGTCATCTCACCTTCAGTCCGCTCAGGCGTATACAGGTAGTGATACAGTCTTGGTTGGGAACGGTGAGTACCTGCCTATCACTCACATCGGTACTGTAGAACTGCCTAGTCTTCAAGGTAAGCTTCTCTTGAATGATGTTCTGGTTTGTCCTAATATTACAAAGTCGCTTCTGTCAGTGTCACGTCTTACTGCTGATTACCCGTGTTGCATAGAGTTCGATTCTGATAGTGTTATTGTGAAGGACAAACAGACAAGGCAGCTTCTCACCAAGGGCAGTAGACAGAAAGACCTCTACGTGCTGGAGAATCCGCAGTTCATGGCTTACTATTCTCACAGACAGCGAGCCGCTAGTGATGATGTGTGGCACTTGAGGCTAGGTCACCCGCATCAAGATGTTCTCCAGCGTTTGTCAGCAAATAAAGCTATCTTCCTCAATAAATCCAGTTCACAGTTCTGTGAGGCATGTCAACTTGGAAAGTCGTCTCGTTTGCCTTTTTCAGCTTCTGATTGTGTAGCCACTAAACCTTTAGAACGAGTGCACTGTGACCTCTGGGGACCTTCTCCAGTTTTCTCCACTCAAGGTTTTAGATTTTATGCAGTTTTTGTTGATCAGTTTTCAAGATACACTTGGTTGTACCCTTTGAAGTTGAAATCAGATTTCTATTCCGTGTTCTTGAATTTCCAAAAGTATGTTGAACTTCAACTAGACTGCAAAATTAAAACGCTTCAACTAGATGGTGGTGGCGAGTTCACAAGCAATCAACTCAAACAGCATCTTGCTATCTGTGGCATTAGACATCAGATGTCTTGCCCACACACCCCTCAGCAAAATGGACTTGCTGAGAGGAAGCACCGACATGTAACAGAACTTGGTCTTTCTCTAATGTTTCAAAGCAAAGTTCCTCATCAACTTTGGGTAGAAGCATTTATGACTACTGCTTACTTAAGCAATCTCCTTCCTTCTTCGGTGCTTACTAATCATATGAGTCCGTATGAAGTTTTGGTTGGCAAACCTCCAGTTTACACGTCACTGAGAGTCTTCGGATGTAGCTGCTATCCCTTCCTCAGACCATACGCAGAGAACAAGTTCGATCCAAAAAGTCTTCATTGTGTCTTTTTGGGTTACAGTGACAAGCACAAGGGGTACCGATGTCTTCATCCTCCAAGTGCTAGAGTTTTTATAAGTCGGCATGTTCTCTTCAACAAAAGCTCTTTTCCCTATCAGAAAGAATATCAGTCGTTTCTGCAGCTTTCTGATACTAAGTTGTTATCTGCCTGGAAGTCTGAGTTCGTTGAAGCCCCTCCTCCTGCAGTCTCAGAACCCGAAGAAGAGTATATCCCTTGTGTTCCCAAACCTCAGCAGGTTGCCTCTCCAGCGCCAACTATCTTCTCTGATGACGACTTTCCTCCTCTGCCTTCCCCTGCTGCTCTGTCCCCTCCAGCGCCTGCTCAACCCCATCCTATGGTTACTAGAGGAAAGGATGGTATCCGTAAGCCCAATCCACGGTACATTCTCATGTCTGTCAAGACGAACTACCCTGAGCCGAAGTCTGTTGCAGCTGCTCTCAAGGATCCTTATTGGACAGCTGCAATGGGTCATGAGAAAAACAACATGGAGTTGACACACACTTGGGATTTGGTGCCTCCTCCTGCAGATGTACAACCTGTGAGCTGTGGTTGGATTTACAAATCTCAGTTCAACGCTGATGGCACCTTGAAGAAGCGCAGAGCACGCCTAGTCGCTAGAGGAAACGAACAAGAAGAGGGGATAGATTTCGTTGAAACATATAGTCCAGTTGTAAGAACTGCTACTATACGTTCTGTTCTCCACATAGCCACTGTGAAGGGATGGAAAATCAAGCAGCTGGATGTAGAAAACGCTTTTCTACATGGTGATTTGAAAGAAACTGTATATATGAAACAACCTCCCGGTTTCATTGATCCAACCAAACCTCAGCACTTGTGCAAACTCCGAAAGGCTATCTACGGTATACGTCAGTCTCCACGAGCTTGGTTTGATAAATTCAGTACGTTTCTCTTGGAGTTTGGTTTCAAGTGTACACACGGAGACCCTTTTCTCTTTGTGTATCTACACGGTTCAGATGTTATCTATCTCTTGTTGTATGTGGACGACATGCTTCTCACAAGCAACAATGACAAGCTGATCGACAGGCTAATGGTTACTCTGCAATCAACATTCCACATGAAAGATATGGGTCCGGTACACTACTTCTTGGGTATCCAAGTGCAGCCTCACGACGACGGTTTGTTCTTGTGCCAAGAAAAATACACGAAGGATCTCTTAGAGATAGCAGGTATGGCTGGTTGTGATCCGGTGTCCACGCCTTTGCCGTTACAGTTGGATAGAGTTGCTGGTCAAGAAGAGTTGTTTCCAGAACCTACTTACTTCAGAAGTCTAGCCGGGAAGTTGCAGTATCTTACCTTGACTAGACCTGACATTCGATCGCTGTTAACTATGTTTGTCAGAAGATGCATGCTCCTACAAAGGCAGACTTCACTAATCTTAGGCGCATCTTGCGTTACTTGAAGGGTACCAGCAGTCTTGGTTTGAACATTAACGCCAAAACAGGCTTCCTTCTCTATGGCTTCAGTGATAGTGATTGGGCGGGATGCCGCGAAACACGTCGTTCAACTGGAGGGATGTGCACCTTCCTTGGCTCCAACATCATCTCTTGGTCAGCCAAACGCCATCCTACAGTCTCCCGGTCCTCAACCGAAGCAGAGTATCGAACTCTGTCTATCACTGCGACGGAACTAAAGTGGCTCGCTTCGTTGCTTGGCGAAATGGGTATTTCTCTACCTGACCCTCCTCAGTTATACTACGATAATCTCTCTGTTGTCTACCTTACTGCAAATCCTGCTCTCCACAACCGGTCCAAACACTTTGACACCGACTTCCACTATGTTCGTGAGAGAGTAGCACTCGGCGCTCTGGAAGTCAGTCAGATACCGTCGGCTCAGCAGCTTGCCGACATCTTCACGAAGTCTTTAGCTCAGCAACCGTTCTGCTTGTTGCGGGACAAACTCGGCGTTGTCTTGCCTCCCATGCCTCGTTTGCGGGGGTGTGTAATCAACAACACTTCAGACCCTCCAGTTCAGACAGTGTCTCTGTTGTGTGATCAAGCCCACACGTCTGGGCCTTCCAAACCTCAGCCCACGAAGACAGTTTTGTCTCTTCCCAACGGTAACAAAAGCTCTGCTTTGGTCAAACCAAAAGATGGTCGTTGTACGAGCTCTGCAAGGCTGGACGTCAAGTTGCATAACCGATTTGATACTCTGAGTTTGTGTGCTGTCACCAGCTAGGCTGTGACGTGTTTGTCTTATCCAAGCACACACCTTTTCTATATATATCATTGCTCTGTAATAGCCTTTTCTTAAGCAAGAAACAATCAACAAAAGTTATCTTCTTCATCTTTCTCTCAAGCTTTGTATAAGCTTTCACCTCCGACACAGGCGCTTGCCGGGTCGGAGTTAGGGTTCTTGTTCTTTGAAGTTCCGAGAGAGAGAGGAGGTTTCACGGAAGAGTTCAAACGGCTTTTTAGACATGCTAAAAGGTAAAAAATACCAACTTCTTTGTGACAAAAGTATTTTGACGGAAAAGAAAAGACTAATGGCTAAAAGAAAAAAAACTTGTTAGATGAAAAAGAAAACACGACCAATGACGTAATTTGATGTATGGAAAAAGACCAAAAAATAAGATTTTTGACAAAAAGATTGTGCATCAAGAAATAAGATCTAATATATTAAAACGGAGTCATATTTTTATCTACCTAAGAAAGTTGATTTTAAATTTTGGACTTTTTCAACTTTATTACCATGCTACCTTATATATTGGACTAACTAAATAATATAACCGAATTACTTAAAATAAACCAAAATCTAATCTACTAGAACCGGTTGTGATAATACGTACATAAAAACACGGCTACATAATTAATTGAATCATTTAGTGTACATTACCACATATTCATCAAATATAATTACCTTATTTATTATATGAGCCAAACAAATATCTCTCATATACGGACTGCTTTTTCTATCGTTTATGTTTCTTCTTCTACGCTGGTTTTTGAAGATTGATTTTTTTTTTTTTTTTTTTTTTTGAAGATTGTTGGTTTTAGGGTTTTGGTTTCTGGGTTTTCTCTTAATTGGGAGAATGGCTATTTCTTAGCTCACTATTGTTAATATCAAAGGTTATTTAAGGGTATTACTTTATTGTATCTGATTATTTCAATTATGAATTTATTGTAACTAAAATTAGACAAGGATATATTACTACGTATATTGATAACTCATAACAAAATATATTATATATAAAGCCATAAACGATTATATATATTAATGTCCAATAAAGTACATGAATAGTGACAGTATAAATTTACAATATATACAGCCACAATGTAAGCAAAAACCAAAATAACAAAACTCAAACCAAATTCAAATATATAAATAACCAAACAATTAACCATAAATAACCAAATACAACTCCCGAACTCAAATTTATAAAATATCATCAAATCTTAAAATTTTAATTTATAAACATAAACATAAATAATTTCGTGCAACCGTAAACTAAAAAAACTAGAAAATATAACGGGAAATATAGCTATCTAAATGAGAACTAAAATCGATAATTCCATGTCCCTATCCATATTCACGTGATTAGATTCAATTTGAAATTTTATTGAATTCTTAACATTGTTATTTGAAGTAAACCAAAATAACTAAACTTAAACCAAACCTAAATTCAGAAATGACCTAACAGTTCATATATGTTTTAAATTAAAAATCAAATAACACAACCGAATCGAAACCACATTGAAAATCAAAAATTATAATCTAAAAGTGAATTGAAATTTAATAACTGCACCTAAACATATATATTAGTGAATAAACATACATGTTAATAAATTTATTAACAAAAATAGTTCCGCACTTTTAAGTGCGGGTTCTATCCTAGTTCTTACTTAAACAAAGACAATAGACTTGTTGTATGGAAACATGACTGACGGCTAATTAAGTCGTACGACTAATATTCTTGAGCAAAGATTATGAACCCGAGACAGATTCTTACTTAACCA
The DNA here is from genome assembly GCF_000801105.2 of Raphanus sativus. NCBI lineage: Eukaryota > Viridiplantae > Streptophyta > Magnoliopsida > Brassicales > Brassicaceae > Raphanus > Raphanus sativus. The sequence continues at coordinate 34,922,565 of NC_079516.1, read as the reverse complement.
CACGCCCTGGGTAGATTTCTTACATATATCACTAAAATGACTATGAATTGAAAGCAGGTTCATGACTTTACATCACTGCTTAAAGGGCTAAACACAAAAACTACTTCCTGATTCGTTGAATGGAAAAATACAACCAAAACTTCAAACGGTCATTAGTGAAGTAAATACTAATTAATTCTATTTTTTTCTTTTCAGGTATGTGCTTCAGAAGGTGTTCAAATTGTAAGACTAATCACGATTCTGTTTTGTAGAAGAAAAGACCGATCACTAGAATTTTTATATGTCAGTCGTCTCTATTTTGATCCTTCTAGTTCCAAGTCTGCTTTTCGTGTTGGCTTACTTACTTATGTCGATTTTGTAAGAAATCCCGGGTGAATTTCTTCTCCCAATCATTAGAACGGTTTTATCTTGGGAAATTGGAATACATAAACATAACAACCAAAGAAATCAGGTTTATGACCATTACAACTTATTGGTTATGATTTTCTGTATATTTCTGTATTAATTGCTTTTCTACCCTTCACACCACGCGCACCACCATTTTCTTCTTCTCTTTATGTTTATGGTTTTGTCTATTTCATCTCTGATCATTTCAATTTCTTTCTCTTCAATCACCTCTGATTTTAACATCACCACAATCGCCATTGACAATTATTTCATTTTTCTATACAATTGGATCTTCCACCATTTTTGTGGATTATATGATTCTCCACCACCACCATGGTTACCCCTGTTTTCTCTTCCACCACTCTCGCTACTCGTGATCTCTTTATTTTTTTTTCTACCGTGCCTTTTGAATTGTAGTTGTAGTGGACATATAAGTGTATCTAAGCAACCCAATATGTCTGTGTGTTATCTCAAATCGAAACCCCTGTATATTTTTCAAATCTGATTAGAAAGGGCAAAACGACGATACAAGTACTTTCTGAATTAAGTTAGAGTAAAAGTTCAATCTCATATACTATACGAGAGCAATAAATAGTATAGTCACACGAGTGTTGATGATGTCTCTTGTAGTGCATAAGGCCAGAATATAATTATCATATTTTGGACGTTCAAATTGCCATAATATTCTAAATGAAATATAGTATAACTAACATATTGCCATATTATTTTAAATGAAATATATCATCCGTTGTATATTCCATACTATTTTAAATTACAGTATAGTATGATACCTTTTTTTATCTTCTTTTGCAATTTGTATCTTCTTCACTACTTTCTGGTTCTTCTTACTCACTATTTTACCAGTTACATTGTTTTGTCATTCAACATCGTCGCCACTCATCATCTCTCTCTATATAAGGAAATTTTAGAAAATTTCATATATACAAAATTTATGGATGTGTCAAGTATTCCATACCATAATATGTATAGCATAGTCACGTAATGAATAAGGGTTTGGGTTTAGAGTTTAGGGTTTAGGATTATGGTTTGGGTTTAGGGTATATGGTATATGGTTTGGATTTAGAGTTTGGATTTAGGATTTAGGGTTTAGAGTTTGGGTTTGGGTTTAGGGTTTAGAGTTTTGGTTTGGGTTTGGGTTTAGGGTTTAGAGTTTGGGTTTGGGTTTGGAGTTTAGGGTTTAGAGTTTGGGTTTGGGTTTGGGTTTAGAGTTTGGGTTTAGAGTTTGGTTTGGGTTTATAGTTTACGGTTTAGAGTTTGAGTTTGGGTTTAGAGTTTGGGTTTGAGGTTAGGGTTTAGGGTTTAGGGTTTATAATTTGTGTAATTGTCACAAATTTAACTTTTATAATATTGTATTACTTACTAATACACCTCACAACATTTATATAAAAGTGATAGACTATTCTATGTATATGTATAGTACAACGCAATTAATCACATGGATATCACATTCCATCTGCTTCCACACGCGCACGCGCTTAAAGGGTGATTTTCGTCAATTTTGGACGAAACCTTTCACTTCAATGGGTTCATACTGTAGCATGACTATATTCTTTATTTTGTTTCCCCTTATGAATATCCCACAAATTCTCCCTTTTTATCTTTGTCTTTTTCAGGTATGTCCTCTTTTATCATTTAGAGCATCTCCAATCTACTCTTATTTTTGCATATATAATAGCATTTAGAGTCAAAATCACTTCAACTCATCTCTGTTTATTCCTCTAAAATAGAGATTGTCTCTATCAAACGATTTTAAATCATAATCTTGGAAATCATTGATCGGTTCTGTGCAATCACTAAAAGAATGCAACACATACACATAAACACATGCATATCATATATACATGCATTTATACATACACATGCATATCATACATACATGCATTTATACATCACACATGCATATATACATACATACTTTTATACTTTCTCATCGTAAACATCCTTTTTCTTTTGTAACTGGCTTTCTTAATAAAAATGCAAATATAAATGCAGAAAAGAAAATGTTTACAAGTCTTACCTTAAGTACAAAGCAGAAGTCCAATATGAAACTTTTTGAAAGAACCCAGAACCCAAAAGCCCAGTGATGAAAGAAGAAGCCCAAAAGCCCAGCAGACTAAAAGACACGCTCCAGGGGAAAGTGATAGAGATCGGAGGAAGGGAGACGGAGAAATTGATGAGATTTCTATGCTAACCACAACTGCATCATAGCAGAGGAGAGAGTAGGGTTTGATTCTCTGAAGCTTAGAATCTTGTTCCGGAGCTGGCGATCGATGACTCTGAAGAGTGCATCCTAGTATTCATTTCATTCCAGAGCCAATAAATGGTTGCTTGCCAAGCCCATACCGTGAGGAGACGAGGGGCACAAGGAGTAGTGAGGGAGACCATCTGCTGCAATGAGTCCTCCCATGATCGGTGCGGTTGGATGCCACATCTAGAACCACAAATCAAACGAAATCCTGCAATCCCAGTATAATTGAGAGCGAGATTCAGGTTATGAGTTGTAGAGGAGACATAGATGATTGACGTGTAAGCCCCAGGGCAGCAGATGATCCCTTGTGGGAAGGCGATCTCGGATCACAAGCCAGCAGTGGAAGCCATGTCTTGGAATCCCTCTTGATAGCCAAGCAACCGACGCCCATGGAAACATTCGATGCAATTGCTCTGAGGTAGTTGTAGACATCCCCAATAGAGAATTCCATACTAGTCTTCCCATTTATTTTCCATTCATAGAAATCTGGATCATCAGTGAGGTTTATAGTTGTTAGGTAAGCCAGAAGTTGGAGTTGAGGATCCGACCTTGCTGGAGGAATGCGCCAAGAGCCATGAATGGAGAGACGCAATAGTTGCAGCTGTCGGGATGCCTAGTCGCGAAGTGTCGGCATCAAGAAAGGTTTCAAGGCTTCCAAAAGGACTCCAGTTATCTGTCCAAAATCTCCCTGATCTACCATTCTGTACACGGAGGATGATGAGAGGGTAAACTACACTCTTCAACTTTAGGAGTTTATTTACTAGCCACGAGTGGAATGCTTTTGGCTTCTTCGTCCAATAGTTATGAATTGATCCTTTAAGAATGACCTCTTTGAACCAGGAAACCCAAACAAAATCAGGCCGGAAGAAGAGAATCCAAATAAGCCGCAAGGAACAAGATTTGTTCTAAGTATAGAGATCCTTCACACCCAACCCTCCTTGTTCTCTCGTTAGAGTCACAGTATCCCAAGCCAGTCGAGCACTGTTTTTGCTATCGACATCGCCTCTCCATAAAAAGGTACTACACATGGAGTAGTAGACATTCATATTTGCTTCCATTTTAAATTTTACTTTCTTTTTTCGATTCTTTGTTTGTTTATTTACTTCATTTCACTGTTTTTTGTTGACTTCCTTGATTCTTTGCATGATTGTATGTTTAGTTGTGTGTTTCTTGATTTTGTTCAAATTTCGCTCCTCCTTAATTGTTTACTTTTCTTATATATATTCTTCTCCGATTCCTTATTTAATTTTTTCTTTGTTTTTACCAAAAAAATAACTTTTTGTTTGTTTGCTTATATTTTCCTACCTAGTTTTAATTACTATCTGTCTAGCTCCATTTATCAATCTATCTTCCACACAAATATGTACTTTTATCTATTTCAGGTTACTATATGAAAATAGTACATTTATCAAACTATTTTTCACACAAATCCATACTCTTGGGTTATCAATAGGACATGCTACTTCTTTTAGCTTCTTTTCTGTTGCAGTCAATCGAAGTCCAACGTTAGAATGTTGTTAGTGTTTTGAAAAAATCTATCAAATTATTTGCGACTCTTTCTCTTTTGAAAGTTTTTTGTATAATGTATATGCCTTTAACCTTTTTCTTCTACATAAACTGATTTCAAATAAGCCCAATCATACATACTACAGATAAACATGATATACTTGTAGAAATTCTTTGTCATATATATTCATATTTTCTTCCATTCTTATTTGCTTACTTGCTTTCTTGATTTTTAGTTTGATTTTTTTTCCAACCTACTTGCTTTCCTTATCATATCTCTTCATTTGAATTTCTTTACTTGTTTTCTTTTTGAAGTCTTATTTTTAGGGCTATTTGCAAAAATGGCTCAAAACTCAAAATCAAATACAAAACTAACCCATGGATTTTTTTTGAACTTTCATTTGTCCTATTTGTTGACCTAACTTAAGATTGAAGCTATCTTAATGTTTTCCTAACGAGTTTAGGATTAGGAAGATTTTATTTAGAGTTATCTAGTTATATGTTTTTCTAATGAGTTTAGGAAACTAAGAGAGCTATATAAGAAGATATCATGAGATGATATAATGTATGAGTTAAGAGTTTAGTTTTGAGAAAAGTTTCTAAAGCATTGTTAGATCAATAAGGAGCTCTTGAGTTTGAGTTATTGATTGTTGAGTTACAATCATAGTTTTGGTTTCAATACTATTCATCTCAAAAGTTCGGATTATTCACGAAAATGCAATATTTTTTTTTAAATGATTATTTTTACTCTCTCATCCTCATCTTCTTCGAATATTTACAATATTGCAATTGACATCAATGCACCAACCGCCATGAACAACCAATTTCAAACTCTTAATGCACCTAAAATCAATTAACATTATTTCTATCTCATTTCTTATGAACTAAAAACATCTTTTTCACTTTCTCTATATTCATCCAAAAAACCCGAGATTTTGATTTTAAATTTTTTGTAGTTCATAGAACCATTTTTGGTGGGTCGCTTTCATTTGAACTTCTATGTGCTTTGAGAAGATTTATGTGTGCTAAATAAGTTATCTCACTAGTTGAATGCTATCTGTCTAACTAATTGTCTATTTCCAACAAAATTTATGTTGCTATCCGTCTCAACAAATTGTATATTTCCGTTTCACTCAATTCATACCCAGAAAAGGTAAAAAAAATGTTTGCATTTCAGATAGGAGTAATTTGAGGTTCCATAATTGTTTATTCACTAAATTAATTTTTTGTGTACCTATTTAAATTTGTCTCTATCCAGATGGTGGACAGATAATATACAATCACTATGATTTCAAACTGGCACTCTCGTCAGTTGTAGCTTCACTGATTTATTTCCCCTAGTCGCAACAGGAGAGGAACATTATGAGGAGAAAGATGGAGCATATCTAATACCTCCTACAAACAATACTCGATATCACTAATAGTAACGTTCAACTTTTTAAACATTTTTTCTCCTAGCAAACTTAATGATATACTGAAACCCTTTATGCTGAATAACAAACCCGTGAATATAATATTCTGTTATTATGGATCAAATAAGTTAATCTAACCATCATTGTTTTCAGTGTTTCATTATAATTATGAGCAAGAGATTTACCCGATTGCTTCCCACAATGTATATCAATCACATATGAGAAATGACTTTTCAACAGAGAGCTTCTCTAAGTATGTGGCCATGCTTCTTTATGTTTCAAATACATGGTCAAATGATGATTCAAAGGTAAGCATTAGACTTTCTAAGTAGATCTTTTGGGACTAATTCAAGCATACTAATTAGTTTGTCTTACAAATTGCTAATGAGGCTAAAAGTTAACAATTGCGTATCTTAAAACTTATTGAAAGTATGTAGTACAATTCATATAAAAAACCATAACACATAAACTCTGGCTTCAAACTGTATTTTTTGGGTTAAGGAAAGCTGAAATGTTTTTTTCAAACCATGATTTATGTCACTCAAGCCTCGACCACATTAAAACTCACTCTAGGCTCGACTAAAATCATCTCAATAGTCTCCACTTGCAACAAAATATTGTTTCTAAAGATTGATGATTTTCACTTTTATCTTCACATGGATTTGAATGGCTTCAAATCAGAGATCAGATTAATCGCAGCCACTGTCAATCTAGGTCTGGTAGAGAAAAAATATATATTTTTTATGGAGGGAGAATATGAGTAAGACAGTCTTTAAACTTGGCTTATATAGTTATATAGAACATACGAAGGAAACTTATAATTAATTCTTAAAATTTAGTGAATTAATATGTAGATATAGATTGTCCAAGAAGACGGTAGGAGGGGTTGGGATGGATTTAAAGCCTTTAAGAACCATTCTTGTGTAAGATCAAGAAAAGAGCCAAGTGTTGGGAGAATCAGAGCGACGACGTTTTACACAAAGGATCTTGTGTGTTACACGCAGATGTCGCAGAGTTATGGAAAGATGACGTGGCGATACTCATTAGATTCCAAGATATAACTTGCACATCAAGTTGAGAGAATAATGGAAGATTTGGATTCACCGAGATATTAGGAAAATAGAATATTCGGTAAGGACTACTTAACTAGATTGTCTAGGGCATATCTAGGTTAAGCACGTTATTGTAAAAGCTTGAGCAAGAGGGTGTTCTTGTCAAGAGTTAGACGATCGAGTGCCTTGTGTTGAGCAGCTCGATTGTGTCATTCATATTAGAAATTGGTCCGTCTCTAGTCGTCTGTGACTGAGAGTAATTCGGATTAAACAGATCTAGGAAGATTGTTTAAAAGGTTTCTAATAATCAAGGAAAGTGTTCTTGAATTGTGTTTTGTGTTCCTTTACTGGTTGTCTCTGAACTTTCATTTGGTATCAGAGCAGGAAACCTCTGTGGTATCATATACTACTAACAGGTTGAGATCCTGCGAGTTTCATGGACACGATGAAGGAACTAATCACGCTGCATAAGCCTATCATTCTGGATGGAGGGAATTTCGGACATTGGAAGGCTAGGATGCGTCACATAATCAGGGGTATCGATGAAGATGCTTGGACTGCAGTTGAAGATGGGTGGTCAGCTCCTACTGTGCTGATGGAGGACAACTCCTTAGGTCCTAAACAGAAAGATAAGTGGACTGACTCTGAAAAGGCCGCGTCAAAGTTTAACTCAAAGGCGCTCACTGCCATATTTTCTGCAGTTGATCTCGATCAATTCAAGATCATTCAAGGTTGTGAATCAGCAAAAGAAGCATGGGACACCTTGATAAATCACTTTGAAGGTAACACCAGTGTTCGAAGGACCAGAATTGATCACCTTGCATCCAGGTTTGAGAATCTACGAATGGGTGATGATGAACCAATTGATGGTTTCATATCCAAACTCAGTGAACTGGCTAGTGAATCCTCTGTTTTGGGCAAAAAGTACGAAGAGAAAGATCTTGTGAAGAAGTTACTAAGATGCTTACCACCTCGGTTTGAAGCCTACAAAGCAGTGCTAAACATCGCTGTGGACACTGACGAGATGAAGTTTGATCAACTCTCAGGGATTCTAAAGGTACATGACCTTGAGAAAACTGACAGACTCACTGATACCCAGAAGAGTATTGCGTTTGCTGCTGAATCAAAGGAGGAGGACAGGGTTGCTAAGATTGAAGAGAATCTTGGTTTAATGGCACGTAACTTCAACAAGTTTGTCAAGAGAATGGAGAAAGGAGGGAGTAGATCAAGTGGTCGTTTCCAGAAGAATGAATCAGATCGTGGTTCCAGACAAGATGCATCTAGAAACTCCAAGAAAAAGGAGTTACAGTGTCATGAATGTGAGGGGTATGGACACTTTCGCAACGAATGCCCTCTCACCAAGCGTAAGGAGCTGAAGTGTATTGAGTGCAAAGGCTATGGTCACACTCGTAGTGAGTGCCCTAACAACCTAAAGAAAGAAAAATCCTTAATGAGTTTCAGTGACACAGATTCAGACAGTGAAAGTGATGGAGAAGAGCTTCACTTAAACTTCATGGCTCTAATAGGACAAGATGTTGATTTGACTAGCACGACAGAAGCCAGTGCAGTAGATAGAGAAGATGAGGATGAGCTGAATCACGACCTTGAAACAGAGTATAAGACACTGTTTAATCAGTTTGCTGAACTGAGTCATGAGAATCTGCAATTGCTGAAAGATAAAGCAATGCTGAAAGCTCAAGTTAATATCCTGGAGTTGGAAAAGCCAGGGAACCAAACTTTACCTCTCTCCCCGCTGAAGGAATCTGATCAAGAGCTACTATCGGTCAAACGAGCCATGGCTGAACAGGAACGAATTCAGAAACTGTTCGAGATGAAAGTAGGTCAACTGAGTGAGCTACTTGAGAAGGAGATGGACAAAAGCAAGTTACTTGAAAGTCAGCTAGCTGAGAATCATAAGCAGATCAGAATGCTCTCCGTGGGAACATCAACTCTGGATCATCTCCTAACCATTGGACAGTGTCCGAGTACTAACCGTGGACTAGGATTTCAAGGATCTGCCTCCAAAACTTCCTCTGAGAAACCAATCTTTGTGAAGGAAGCAGTTAACGAAATCAAGGTGACTAAGCAAGAGAAAGGCAAAGCTGTTGTCAGTAATGATGAAGTCAAACGTAAAACACATAATCCAAGGAGAAGGAATGGGTGTCACTTCTGTGGAAAACTTGGTCATCACGTCAGATATTGCTACTTTCGTCAGAATCAGTATCAACGTGCTTGGAGAATGAATCTGTGCTATGTGGAACCGACTATATATGGTGGAGTATGGATTGCTAAACGTGACTTGTACCCAAATTACAAGGAAAAAATGCCGGTTGTGCCACACAATCAAATGAATGAGTCACATCTTCAGGAGGAAATCACATTGTCCTGTAACTTCTCAAGTACTTTTCATGAGAAAGAGTTTCTGAGCAACGTAGCCTATACGAGTGCTGATGCTGATGCTCCAGAAGAGTTACCATGGTACTTTGACAGTGGATGTTCAAAACATATGACTGGGAAGCTTGAATATCTTGAGAAGCTCGAGCTTATTAAAGGTGGAAAAGTGACTTTTGGAGATGGTGCTCAAGCTAAAATTCGTGGTGTAGGGGTAACAGACAGAGCTGATCTCCCACGACTCATCAATGTGTACTATGTGGATGGACTCAAGGCAAATCTCATAAGTGTGAGTCAATTGTGTGACGAAGGATTGGAAGTTATTTTTAATAAGAAGGAATGCCGAGCAGTAGATGGTGATGGAAACATAGTTCTGTATGGAGTGAGGTCTGGAAATAATTGTTACATGTGGAAACCATCTCAGACTACATGTTTTTCAGCAACTGAATCAAAATTGGATCTCTGGCATCGGAAGCTGGGACACATGAACACTAATGGTCTGACTCGATTAGTAAAAGCAGAAGTGGTTCGTGGTGTTCCTGATCTCGAGAAACACACCACCACTGTATGCAAAGGATGCTGTCAAGGAAAGCAAGTCAAGGTGCAACACAAGCAAATTACAGAAATCAGATCGAAGAAAATTCTGGAACTTGTGCACATGGATTTGATGGGACCAATCACCCCAGACAGCATCGCAGGGAGGAGATACATATTTGTGCTTGTTGATGACTTCTCTAGGTATACCTGGATTGACTTTCTAAAAAATAAATCCGATGCTCTTGATAGCTTCCGTGTGCTCGCATTGCAACTCAAACAAGAGAAGGGTGGAATCGTTCAGATTAAGAGTGATCACGGAGGAGAGTTTCAAAATGAGCAGTTCGAATTGTTCTGTCAGAGCCAAGGCATTAGACATCAGTATGCAGCTCCGAGAACCCCCCAACAAAATGGTGTTGTGGAAAGGAAGAACCGAACACTTCAAGAAATGGCTAGAGCCATGCTGTGTGGTAACAATGTACCATCCAACTTTTGGGCAGAAGCAATTGGTACAGCTTGCTATATCATAAATCGAGTTTACGTGAAGCCGAACACAAAGACTACTCCGTACGAGCTCTTCAAAGGAAAGACTCCGAACTTGAGCCATCTGCATGTATTCGGATGCCTCTGCTACATCTTAAATGACAAGGATCATCTGGGCAAATTTGATGCAAAGAGTGATGTTGGAATGTTCCTGGGTTACTCTACGAACAGCTCTGCCTACAGAGTATACAATCATCGTACTAAGTTCATTGGGGATAAAGTGAATGTTGTGTTTGATGACAGTATTGGTTTCTACCAAACTCAAGTAACTCAGCCTATTGATTGTGCTACACAGCCGAGCAAATCCAGTCCAACAACCGCGCAGATCAAAGATGAATCTGAGGATGAAGATGATCAAGAAAGATTAGAAGTAAAACTGGACCAAGGCAGAGTGCATAAGAATCATTCCCCAGATGATGTGATTGGAGGGATCTATGATGAGAGAGTTACTAGGAAGAAACAAATCGATTTCAAGGAGATGGTCAGACTTGCATGCTTCACTGTCAAGATGAATAAACTGGAATGCTTTGTATCTCAAATCGAGCCTAAGACTCTACAGGAGGCATTAGATGATGAATACTGGACAGAGTCAATGCATCAGGAACTTGAACAATTTGTTCGCTTGCAAGTGTGGGAGCTCGTTCCCAGACCAGAAGGTGTGAACATCATTGGCACTAAGTGGATACATAAGAATAAGACTGATGAAGAAGGGAATGTCATCAAGAACAAGTCACGACTGGTAGGGCAAGGATACACGCAAGTTGAAGGTGTTGACTTTGATGAAACCTTTGCACCAGTGGCACGTCTTGAATCGATCAGATTGCTAATTGGAATGGCTTGTAACCTTCGCATCAAGCTATATCAAATGGACGTGAAGAGTGCTTTCCTGAATGGGGTTCTACAAGAAGAAGTATATGTGACACAGCCAAAAGGATTTGAAGACCCTCACTTCCCTGATCATGTATACAAGCTTAAGAAAGCCTTGTACGGACTTAAGCAAGCACCCAGAGCTTGGTATGAACGCTTGACGGACTTCCTTGTTGGAACTGGTTTTCAGAGAGGAGGTGTTGATAAGACGCTGTTCATTGGAGAAAAGGGAAGAGACATCATGATTGTCCAAGTGTATGTGGATGACATAATCTTTGGAAGTACCTCGATGCCTATGGTGGATGACTTTGTCAAAACTATGACTAAGGAGTTTGAAATGAGTATGGTTGGTGAACTGAGTTATTTTCTTGGCCTACAAATCAAGCAGCTTGATGATAGGATCACTGTCTCCCAGAGCACTTATGCCAAGAATCTCATCAAGCGATTTGGAATGCAGACAAGCAAAATTGCCAACACTCCGATGAGCACTACAACCAAACTCTCTCGTGATGAAGAGGGTAAACCAGTTGATGAAAAGCTATACAGGGCAATGATCGGAAGTCTTCTGTACCTCACTGCAAGTCGCCCTGACCTATGCTTAAGTGTGGGTATCTGTGCCCGGTACCAAGCTTGCCCAAAAGAGTCTCACTTGAATGCAGTCAAGCGAATCATAAAATATGTGAAAGGTACTCTGGATTTCGGACTTCATTATACATTTGAGACTAACGTGAATCTTGCAGGATTCTGTGATGCTGATTGGGCAGGTTGCTTGGATGATAGACATAGCACGTCTGGTGGTTGTTTCTTTCTCGGAAATAACATGGTGGCATGGCATAGCAAGAAGCAAAACTGTGTGTCACTCTCAACAGCCGAAGCTGAGTACATTGCATTGGGAAGTTGCTGCACTCAGTTACTATGGATGAGACAAATGCTTGTGGACTACGGTATTATTACTAACCCTATGTTAGTACATTGTGATAATATGAGTGCTATCAACTTGTCTAAGAATCCTATTCAGCACTCACGCACCAAACATGTGGACATCAGACATCACTTTGTGAGAGAATTGGTTGAGATGAAAATAGTGATCCTAGAGCATGTATCAACAGAAAAGCAACTTGCTGATTTGTTCACCAAACCGTTGGACTACAACACATTCCTGGGGCTCCGTAAAGCCTTGGGAATTGTTAATCTCTGAATAAGTCTAGTCAGAAGAGAAGGGTCGCTGTAAATTCGAAATATCGTGTATAGTCTCCACCACCACAACAAAACCTTGAATCAACAAGTTCCTCTTTGTGAAGCATCCAGCTTGATCTCAAAACATACACCGACTCTGATTCACTAAGGAAGGGTACTCATCTTGGACTAGGATGCTGCAACATTTTAGGTCTGAGTCTTGATCACTACCTGGATTGAATAATGAAACACAAGAGAGGTGAGTGTAAGAAGGAGAGAAGTATGTGTGACACAAAAGCAGTGAAAAGTGACACAAGCCGTGAGAAGTAAAATAAAAAGGCCTGGAATGATGGATACTCGTTTTTGGAACTGGGTGTTACAGCACTTGCTTCTAAGCTCGATCACTGTCTGGACTGGGCAGAGCATATCACTGATTTTGTTTTTGAGATAACTCAGAGTGGAGCAGGGTGTTACCCCACTTTGTCTCTACTCTTGATCACTATCTCTTTGATCGAATTGGTGATTATGCTCTTGGTGACACAGAAAACTACAACTTGATATATACTATGTCGTGTTGAAGTGACAGACACAATAGGCCTACTTTGTGTTTCTATACCTTACAGATCAGTGTGATGTTGAGGTCATTGCTTGGATGGTTTACTGGGAGGAATCTCGTTTGTGACAGCTACTCGGCTGAGAAATAGCTACTGACTTGAGTTGATTTACTGAATTCTTCGAAAATTTTTTGGTGGTAGACTGTGTGTGAAAAGCGATTTCTGCTCCCCTTCTCTGGACAAAAGGCATATCAGATATGCCTGTAAATAAGTGTAATTGCATAGTCATGGTGCTTCACTGTTGATGCTAAGCTTCTCGTGAGTCCAAGATTCATCTGTTCCATCTATCTCATGACTATAAGTGATGCCTCATCCATCTTGGTTATATTTTAAAAAAAAGGTGGAGTCTTTAATGGGTTTTAGACAATGACATTGGTTTCTTTGGTTTGATTTGGGCTCTTAAGCCTTTTGTTTATTACTAATAAGCCCAATTGAGTGTGATAGGGTTTCAAAGAAGGTGCTCATATCTCTCTCATTCTCAAAATCGATTCATTTGTTCTCTCTCTCTTGGCGGCGACATGCAACCGGTTAGGAGGAGCTCACGCCTGAATCGCTCTCCGATGGCACCTGGCAGTTCGTCTCAGCCCTCACCGGCGTTCTCTCAGCCCTCTTCTGCTTCGTCCTCGCGGAGGCGAGCACATCGCCGTTCGACTCGAGCAGCCTCTCCCGAACCTCTCTCGCCTGAAATTGAATCCCTCTCCGATACGGATTCCGACAACGATGATACTCCTCTTGATGCAACTGAGATCCGTGTCAATCAGGCCAAGGAGCAACGTTTTGAGGAAAGTCGGAGCACGTACCGGACCAAATCGCAACTCTATCCTGAGCTCATGGCACCGCACACGACTCCTTTGGATCAGCGATTCTTTACCGCTGCGGCTGCCGAGAGGTTCCGTTCGCTTCGTCGTCGTAAGTTCATCACTCAACATCGGATCTCTCTCATCGATGTGAACATGCAAGATGTCAGGAACGTTGTGCGTGGAGCAGGGCTACTTCACACACTCACTGATGTGGATGCGTACCAACCCACTATGGTTAAGGAGTTCATTGCAAATCTCCAAGATGCTGAGGAGCGAGATGTTGGAGTTGCTGTGTATTGCAGGGGATACATGATTGACTTCTCTTCAAGTTTAATCAATGATATCTACTGTGTGCCTGGATTTGAGGATGACCCGAATTGGTTGGGTGAGAACATTGATGAGGTGTGTGGTTTTCTCACTGATGGTCGCATCAATCGATGGGAAAACATGAGCTCCAAGTTCCTTACTCGCACAAATCAAGTGCTCTACAAGTTGGTCTGCACGAACTGGATGCCTACTATGAACTACACCAACATGAACCAAGATCGTCTGAAGTTTGTGTACATGCTTCATCACAACGAAGACGGGTTCAACTTCGGGAAGCTTGTCTATGATCAGATCATGGCTATGGGAGCTAGAACTAAGTCAAAGCGAGCTTGGCGCATCATGTTTCCAACATTGATTCAGCAGGTCATCAACTATCAGCAGCGTTTTCCTGTTGAAGAGTCCACTGGGTTTCCGAAGCTTGTGGTCAAAGACATTAAGGCTGGTCGTGGAAATGGTGCAGATGCTCGACCTCCGAACCTTGAAGAAGATCTGAGTCGTATGATTACCGGTCTCAATGCGATTCGCATTCGGCTGAGGAGTAAGAATATCAGTGCTCTTTGCTTTATCTGGTTGTTTTGGCTAATGTGCGCTTTTGTTTTTATCCCCATGTGCATCTAAGCAGGGGGAGAATATGTTCTGCCACATCAACAGACTGAGCCAGCTGAAGACGAGCCAGCTGAAGACGGAGGCAATGACACTGAGGAACTGAGCCACTGTGATGGTGATGAAACGGAGGAGCTGAGTGACACTTTCTAATGTGTTGATTCTGATTTCTAGAATTCGGATTATCGTGTAGTTTTAAAGTAGTGAGATCTTGTGGTTCTTGTGTGCTACTCTTAAGAATAAGTTCTCCTAAGCAATGTGTGTTATCTCTAGGAACTCTTTGATAATCGGATATATCTATGGATGTTTTATGCTGTCATGTCCTGTTGCTTGTGTGGAAGTTTTCGTATTTATGCAGGATGCTTAGATTGTCACATTGAGATAAAAAGGGGGAGAATGTAAGATCAAGAAAAGAGCCAAGTGTTGGGAGAATCAGAGCGACGACGTTTTACACAAAGGATCTTGTGTGTTACACGCAGATGTCGCAGAGTTATGGAAAGATGACGTGGCGATACTCATTAGATTCCAAGATATAACTTGCACATCAAGTTGAGAGAATAATGGAAGATTTGGATTCACCGAGATATTAGGAAAATAGAATATTCGGTAAGGACTACTTAACTAGATTGTCTAGGGCATATCTAGGTTAAGCACGTTATTGTAAAAGCTTGAGCAAGAGGGTGTTCTTGTCAAGAGTTAGACGATCGAGTGCCTTGTGTTGAGCAGCTCGATTGTGTCATTCATATTAGAAATTGGTCCGTCTCTAGTCGTCTGTGACTGAGAGTAATTCGGATTAAACAGATCTAGGAAGATTGTTTAAAAGGTTTCTAATAATCAAGGAAAGTGTTCTTGAATTGTGTTTTGTGTTCCTTTACTGGTTGTCTCTGAACTTTCATCTTGTGCAGATATTTGTGGAACGGGAGTGATGAAGATAGTGGCATGTTAGTTGCGAGAGTCCTATGTATATATGTATGGAGAGAGATGAAGTAGAAGGAGAATCTGAAGAGTGAATCTTCATCCAGAGTTTACAGTTCTGAAGAAGGGATTAGGGGTGTAGATTAGAAAGACCTAGGAGAAGAATAAAATAATTTATTATTTAAATAGAAAAGGATATTTACATAAAAGGGAAATTGCACTATATAACCTTCAAACAAATTATAATTCATTTGATAACTAAAAACCCTAACTTTCATCTATACCATACGAACGCAAACCACTTAATCCTAAGACGAAGAAAGAACATGGATTCCGGGTTTGCATGATTGAGTTTGGAGGAGAAGATGGCACTGAACGAGGAGGTGACGCCGCGATTTCTTTTTGAGTTTCTTTAATGTTGTTGATCTTGATTTTTTCGTTGTTATTTAAATTGTTATAGTATGCTACATTGATATGGCATGGTGAAAGAATAATTACTCTGGACCAGCGAATTCGTGTATCGCTATGTCTGCAAAAAAAAAGAAAAATGTGAAAAAGATGAACTCGCAGACTATACTATATGTAGTGAAAGAACATTATAGTATAATAGGATTCTTATATTTTTGTACCATTCGCAAGTACCAATCTAAATAATATGGTACATTTGTTGTATTATTGTACCATTCGTAAGAAATGGAAAACACTTACATCTCTACTTACCATTGACACTAACGAACATATATAATTCTTGTTACTCTGTAAATATCACCTACACACGTATGATCAGTATTGCTATCACCATCGATTGTGGTAAATTTATTATTTATCAATTTATAGTTTACAAGTCTATGTACTTATACTATGTATTTTGTTCCATACTATTTGAGTTTAGGGATATACTTACGTTTAGGGTTTAGTGATTAAGATTTAACATTTAGGAGTTGTGAATTGGGTAAGAGCCTTATACTATTCAAAAGTTAGGTCTAGGTTTAATTTAATATTACATAATATTATATACTTTTTCAGATTTTGATAATTGGGTTTAGGGTTTATATTTGAGTTTGGGGTTCAGTAATTGGGTTTAAGGGTTTAGTATTTAAATAGAATGGTGATGTTTAAAGTTTAGGGTTTAGTATTTAGAAATTGAGGTTTAAAGTAAAATTTAATATTTACGAGATGTGAGTGGATTCAGAATTCTATTCTATTTTAGTGATATAGTATAGAAAAATCGGATGTAAATTTATGTAGTAAACAAGTGTGTGGTGTTGGTGGCACCATGTTGTGTGATAATTAAGTCTGGAGTGTCAAATTGTCGATGTCTTCAAATTTATCTCTATTACTGGCATCTTGAAAAATAGTACTGGATAAAACTTAACATAATTATTATGGATTGAATTATGTCAAAATCAATGTTCTGCACTTAATTTTCTTTTCAAATTGACAAATTATCCCTTAACTAAATTGTATTCTGATTGGTCTATTATTTTTAGTGAGTTGGATGGCTATATATTGATTATTATCATTGGAGATAGTCCAAACATTTAATACTCCAATTCTTTTAGTTCAGATTCTTTTTCGGCTTCTATTTTTTTTTTGACTTCTTCTACTACTTTAGCATACACCAGCGGGTCTACCGTCTTCATTTTGTTCATCGTGATTACATGTTCTCTAAGATCTTGGAGCAAAGCCTTGGTGACTTTGACGGCAATACCACGGATGAACCAAGAAACCGGTGGCACATTAAGAAGCGAAGATGGCTGAAATATATGCTCCATTGTCACCTTTGACCCAATCCTTCCCTTGCTGCCGCTACATTTTTTGTACTCTTCTTCACTAATCGGGGACCTAGATTTGCACAACCGTTTCTGATCTACGTACAGTGGCTCTATTTTCCAGCTACCCTCAAACACTTTCATGTGCATCACTTTCACTTTCTTATATGTTGCCTAAGCAATAACACAAATTATAGTTCACCCAAAAATGAACGAAAACAAATTGAGTTTTTGTGAGGAATATAGAGAAGCTCTCTTACTGTAACTTTTTGATGGTTTTCATCGATGATTAGATGTATTGGGATAGTCCCATTATACCCAAGTATCTTCCATCTCAAAACCTTTTCCACTTCCGTTATCTGCCTTGGTCCATCCTTCTTTAAAACCTTTGTTGCTAATGTGTCCTTCAAAGGAATTAAAAAGACCACAACTCTCAATTATTGCTAATAGTTGATTCTTACATTCGAGTCGTAGAACTTGTGAGTAAAACAAACCAAACGTGTGCGCCAATTGTTCTTGTACTTGCCCATTGAATGGAAAGATCCCATATTTCTTGGATCAGTGAACAACTCGAAGACGGCTTGAGGAGGAGATCCCAATGTGAAATCTATGTTTAAATGGCAAATGCCGTTTTTTGTTTTCACCTTAACAAAAAGGTTAAAGACGTTCAAGATCAATTTTCCTAAATTCTAGCATTTCCTATAAAAACAAACAAAAATATATTCCACGTGTATTGAGAGAGAGATATATGTTTGATTCTTTGCTGTTACCTTCACCTTAGCAGGTGCATCGTTCCATGGATGTTTTTTATATTCAGAATTCCAAAGATTGTTTTGCCTCACCAGTTCATCCAAGTCATAGTACTTAGGATCGGTAGCAAGCAGTGGCATAGATCTAACATGGTCTATTTCCAAGGATTCGGCCTACAAAAAAACAAGAAGAATCGTTATCTCATTTGCGTAATTAAGCACCAACACAAGTATTTTTGATATTTATTGCTGATTTACTATTACCTTTTCTTTAGGGGTTAAATCAGGATCCCAATACCATGGTCCCTGAATATACCTATCTTCTTCTGAAACTGAACTAGATTTACCATTCTTAGATCTCTTGGACGTCGTCTACAAACGACAAACATAATCATGATCTAATCTTTGCTGTTAATTAAGCGATATACTAGACTTCCAAGGGTCTTTTGATTGGTGGAAATGAACTGACCTTAAGGGGCTCTTGAATATTCTGATTGATCCAGCCACCAAATCCAGGGAATACACCCATCTCTATTCGAAAGTTAATTAGTCTACAAAAACTAATGCTTGTCTGATGATGGCAAGAATAAATGACGATCTACATATTGTATATATTATGGTTTGTGGAAAGGTAGTTAAAGTATCTGCATATTGAGAGAGTTGTGTACGTTAAGTATGGTGAAACAATGAAGTGGGCAGCTCAGTTCTCGTGAATTATATGACGTACAAGCAAAGACCTTCCTGTGGAAAGAGGAGACCAAAGTGTTCAATAATTCTTATCTGGTCTGTTTCCTGATCTCTCCGATCTCACTCGTTCCCCCTGAACCATCACCAAATTCTCATCGACTCTGTTCTCAATAATCTCATTTCTGCATGAGCTCGCGTCAAGAAGTGTATCTCGAGAACACTCCGTTCTCTCATTGGGAAACCATCAAAGAAGCTACGTCTATCCAGAAACTCCCCCTCACCAGTTTTAACGTTACTCGGTAGCTCCATAGTTTCTTCAGCTATGAGACACTCCCAAACCTGATAAGACTTGAGTTATCTTATCTCGTACCTTAATGAAATTTGGGATTCAAATAGTTAATTGATATGCCTTTAATTAGACATATAAACGCTAGGGAAAATTTTAACTAAACCCTAAACTATGGAGATAAGATGACCTAGGAGAAGAATAGATATTAAACTAATAAATCACTTTGCGTCTGAAAGCAGCAGGAAATGCAAAACTACCTTTGCTTCTTCCAGAAGACAAGTGCATTTGACATTTGAAATGTGTTGGTACAGGAAATGCTGTATTAGCTAAGGAAGCAGCTGCAGTTACTATCTGGGCTATCACCCAAAATGTTGATGTCGCAAGCACTGGGTAGACTTTTACTCTTTTTAATCCTACATATGAGGTATTTGTGACTGTTTTATACTTATTTAAGTGTTTATGGTTTGTTGGTGGGGTTGAACATAAGAGTCTCTATAACGACAATCTGGAAGCTAGTGTCATTGTTCTTAAAAGCTCATAGACGAGTGGAAGGAGCGTATGTGACACGCCTTGCAAAGGTAACTCATTCTTGTTAGTAGTAAAGTGTTCTGCTCTTTCCCTTGTCTATGTTATCTTTTTTCTCCCACTTTACCAGTAAGCATAATGCAAACGCTATAATCGTAGCATCTGATCGCATATTTTGTTGAACAAAGTTAACTCACTTGAATCTAATCGTCTGATGTTGCAGGATGCTACAAAAGATATAGATGATGAGTAGAGAGAAGCAAACTAAAGAGGAGGGAACAGCACATCAACCGATTTGAATCCATGGCAGAGAACCATGTACCAAAAATTGAATGTTGTTATCTAAGGATGACACTGGTTGCTCGATTTTTGTTCATAGGTGAGATATAATTTGTGTTTTTTTTGTTCTCTACACAGAACTACGAAATAGAAAAGAAACGTGTTTATTCTAGATAGATGCACTTACTTATATAAGTGAACCTTAGAAAATGAAAGTATTCGGAGTACATTTGGGTACTCAAACAGCCAAGTTCCAGCCAAAACGTATATAAATAAATATGAGAAAATTTCCAAAAGCAAAACAAAAAAAGAGTTTGGAGATTTTATTTGTCAAAAGAATAATAATTCATGATGTCCCACACCACCATTGGTTGGTTGGTTGATTTCACTAAGCAGTAGCTTCCTTCAAGTAGGCGATGAGATCAGCGCGTTCTTGTGGCTTCTTAAGCCCAGGGAAGACCATCTTAGTTCCAGGAATGTACTGCAATGACAAACACACCAATCAATCCCAATGTACAAATCAGAATGTATATCATACATACTATTATTATTAAATAGTTACCTTCTTGGGGTTGAGCAAGTAATCGTACAAGGTCTTCTCTTCCCATTCAACAGCTTTGTTCTTGTTAGCAGCAGAGTAAGAGTAACCAGCTGTTGTTCCAGACTGCCTTCCAAACAGACCGTTTAGGTTTGGTCCTATAAAAGGGTTATTCACAAGTCAATTGTAGCAAAGAGACAAGACTACAACTCGTGTTTTCAGGATAAAACACGAGTACGACATAAGACGATATCAAGGTTCTTGGATCAGATCTAGTGATGATGATGATTTGAAAATATAAGGTTGCAGATTTGCAAAACGGATCAAACAATCAGGGATTGATTAATATTACCATTTTAACAACATGGCCGGATAGATTCCAAATCATAATAAAAGCCAATCAGAGAATTAATTAAAAATTGAAGAGATGAGAGTAATAACCTTGTTTGTGACCGGCGCCTTTGTCGACGGTGTGACACTGAGCGCACTTGGTCCTGAAGATCTTCTCACCGGCCTTGGGGTTCCCTGGTGGTGCTTCATCAAACGACGCCATTCTCGCGGGAGATAATAGGAAGAGCAAATGAAGACGGAACTCGGTTCTCTTAGGGTTTCTGTGAGGACATCACAATAGACGAGAAAGCTCTCTCTTAACCATCGAAATAATGGGCCCGTAACTAAATGGGCTTTTCAGTGGGCTCCAATTACCGTAGAAAATCAGTCAGAGAGATTGATTACAGCTACTGCGATCACTTCTTTAAATTTTTAAACGAGTCGGTGTTGTCTAGTACAAGAAAATCTTCACAATTTGATAAGGGAGTAAAGACGAGAACCTAATCAACTAAGAAAAATTGATTGTGCGTCTCATCCTCAAGCAAATACATCACATTGATTACATAACATGAGGTGGGTGATTCCGTGTATAGTATGTGTGTGAGAACTAAAGTCGACTATCACGTCTTTATCTATCTTCAAAATATTAAAAGACATTTTACCAAAAAAAAAAATTATTAAAGACACATGCAAAAAGACAAAAGACAACTTTTAGCAACTGGTTTTAGGCTGTCTCTCTCTCTCTGTGTAAACCGTGGAACTGGTTTATTCTTTTAGTCAAAACGGAAAACAAGTGATCCATCCCCGTTTAGACGGTGCTTACATCACGCATGACGAATTTCACAGGTAAAGCAAATTTATTATTTTTTCACCCCACGTGGTTAATGACTAGCAGACGACTTTCACGTTCTTCTTCTGGATTTTTGACCAACTTTTGTTGGCTTTTCAGTTTACATTGCTTTTTCTCTTAAGTCTTAAATTAGACTGGTTAGATGCATGAGTTTACTGGGAAAATTACAAACTCACCTAACAATTACTTCCTCTAATTTAAACTAATCATCATTTTAGAGCAAAAGTATTCTTTTACAATTAAAGACTGTTTTATAATTTCAGTAAAATTTTCTACTATGTTTTAAAAAATGTATTAACTAATTAACAAAACAATAAATCAAGATAAAACTGAATACTTATTTTTAAAATTTGAAACGGAAAAGTATATACTTCATCTGTATCATTTTAAGTAGTTTTTAAGATTTTTGCACATTGATTAAAAAAATATAAACTTCTATACAATTTCTCTTGGTTATATAAAAAATCATTAAATGAAACTATTTCAATCAATAAAAAAAATTAAGTATTTTGTAAATGGTCAAAAAAATTAAATGATATTAAATTTTACCTAAAACAAAGAGAATATCAACTATTTTGAAAAAAACAAAAATTCTCTAAACACTTCTTAGAATGATATGGAGGGAATAATATATAGTATCAGAACAATAAATTATCTAAACTTAAAAGCTAAGTAAAGTCTAAATTGTGAAATATATTATGGCAGAACGAGAAGTAAAATTTTATATAGATTTCGAATTTTGTTATGAAATGAGAGAAGTGTTGCTGTGAAAGTTGTGTCTTTCTCATTAGCTCTTGCCACTTATATATAGTGGTTGTCACATAAGGTTTTACATCAATGGAGAATCTACACAATGAATACACTTTGACTACATTCAATACAATATCAAGACTTGGTCAAAGCTCATAGATGCTTAGGTTGAATGGGTCTTCATCTTGACAAGTCTCGGGCGGAATGTAGACGGATCGAATAGACGGGTCGGATGTAAACCTCCTTGGTCTTGGTTATAGGCAATCCACACAAACCAAACTATGGTTTATAACACTCCCGCTTGGATGCCATAACCATATCGGGCTTGTAATGTGCTAACGTTGCCTCATTAAAACCTTACTAGGAAAACCCATTGGGACAAAACCATAGTTAAGGAAAAAGAGTACAACACACATTACTCCCCCTGATTTGGACATCACTGAAGGTCCTTGAGTCTACGCAAGCCAATCTGCTTCGTGAGCTTCTTGAATGTGCTGGTGGGAAGTGACTTGGTGAAGAGGTCGGCTGAGTTCTCACTAGACCGGATTTGGACGACATTGACCTCCTTGGCTTTCTGCAACTCATGGGTGAAGAAGAACTTGGGTAAAATATGTTTGGTCCGGTCACCTTTGATATACCCATCTTTGAGTTGAGCAATGCAGGCTGCATTGTCCTCATATATGATGGTCGGACCATTGTCCTCGACCATACCACTATCTGATCGGATGTGTTGGGTCATGGACCTCAACCATACACACTCACGACTTGCCTCATGCATGGCTAAGATTTCTGAGTGATTAGATGAAGTGGCTGCTATAGTCTGTTACATGGAACGCCATGATATTGCAGTACCACCATGAGTGAACACGTAGCCGGTTTGGGACCGAGCACGGTGTGGATCAGATAAGTAGCCTGCATCAGCAAAGCCTACTAAACCATCTTTGGTTTCATTTGTATAAAATAAACCCAAATCCTTAGTTCCTTGAAGGTAACGTAGGATATGTTTAATTCCGTTCCAGTGCCTTTGGGTCGGACATGAACTAAAACGAGCTAGGAGGTTGACGGCAAAACATATATCTGGTCTAGTGTGGCTAGCCAAATACATTAACGCTCCTATGGCACTGAGGTAAGGCACTTTAGGACCCAGGACGTCCTCATCGTCCTTCTTAGGACCGAATGGGTCAGTATCCACTCCAAGGGACCTCACAACCATTGGGCTGCTCAATGGGTGAGCCTGGTCCATATTAAATCTCTTGAGTACTCTTTCTGTATATGCCTTTTGATGCACAAGGATTCCTCCTTTTATGTACTCAAGTTGTAATCCCAAACAGACTTTAGTTTTACCTAGGTCTTTCATTTCAAACTCTTTCTTGAGACATTCAACTGTTTGGGCGATTTCCCCAGAGGTTCCAATGATGTTCAAATCATCAACATACACTGCTATGATAACAAATCCATTGTTTGCAAACTTCTTTATAAAGATACATGGACTGATAGGGTCGTTCTTATAGCCTTCTTTGGCAAGGTACTCGCTCAAGCGATTGTACCACATTCGACCACTTTGCTTAAGTCCATATAAGGATTTGTTCAGCCTTATGCAGTGTTCTTCTCGAGAACCTTTGTTAGCTTTAAGCTCAATACCCTCTAGTAATCTCATATATATTTCATTATCCAGTGGACCATAAAGGTATGCGGTTACAACATCCATTAACCGCATATCCAAATTTTCTTTGATGGCCAGACTTATTAAAAATCGAAATGTAGTTGCATCCACCACAGGGGAGTATGTCTCCTCATAATCGATGCCTGGTATTTGTGAGAATCCTTGTGCAACAAGCCGTGCTTTGTATCTTACAATTTCACCATGTTCATTTCTCTTCCTCACAAATACCCACTTATATCCCACTGGTTTAACATCACAAGGTGTCCGGATAATCGATCCAAAGACATTCCCTTTCTTAAATGATTCTAACTCCACGTTTATGGCTTCTTTCCATTTTAGCCAATCTGATCTTTGAGTGCACTCTAGTATAGACGTGGATTCATGATCCTCATTTAAGTCCATCATTTCAAGGGCTACATTATATGCAAATATATCATCGATGTCGACATCTTTTCGGTTCCATTTTGTCCCAGACATTAAGTAATTAATCGAGATCTCATCATTATCAATGCCTTCAGTACCATGAGGCCCGGCGTCCCGAACCCCAAGTGTTGATACTGACGGCATAGCCATTTCGGCCTTGTCTGGACAATCTATGACCTCGGTTTCTTTTGCACCTTTCTTTGTTTTCCGAGGTCTTTTATCTTTGGAAACAATTGGTCTACCACGCTTGAGGCGTGCCTTAGACTCAGTAGCCACTTGATTGTGTCCATCTTGGACATCAATACTTATTGGTGCATTACAAGCTGGTATATAGGACTTAGTCACTCTTTTCGGGTCAGCAAAGGAATCATGCAATTGATTAGCTAGCTTTTGCATATGAATTATTTTCTGGACCTCTAAATCACATGATTGAGTCCGAGGATCTTGCCATGATAAGGATGTTTGATTCCATATTATCTCTTTGCCCAGCTTGTTATTTTCTATCCCTAATGTTGGGTACTCTGATTCATCAAAATGACAATCAGCATATCTGGCCTTAAATAAATCTCCAGTAGTAGGCTCAAGATATTTAATAATGGTTGGAGAATCAAAACCAACATATATCCCCATCCTCCTTTGAGGTCCCATTTTTGTTCTTTGTGGTGGTGCAATAGAAACATACACAGAACATCCAAATGTTTTAATATGGGACACGTCTGGCTCATGACCCGAGAGTAATTGGGATGGAGAATATTTATGTTCACTGGATGGCCTTATTCGTATCAATTCAGCAGCATGTAAAACTGCATGTCCCCAAGCTGATACTGGTAGCTTCGACCTCATGAGTAATGGTCTAGCAATCAACTGGATTCTTTTAATGAAGGATTCGGCCAATCCGTTCTGTGTATGTACATGTGCCACGGAGTGTTCCACACTTACCCCCATGGACATACAGTAATCATTAAAAGCTCGGGAACTGAATTCACTTGCATTGTCAAGACGTATAGTCTTTAGTGGAAAATCTGGAAAGTGGGCTCTCAGTCTTATGATCTGGGCCAATAATCTTGCAAGTGCCAAGTTTCTAGATGATAATAGACAAACATGCGACCATCTGGTCGATGCGTCAACCAGGACCATGAAATATCGAAATGTCCCACAAGGTGGGTGAATTGGTCCACATATATCACCTTGTATCCTTTCCAGAAAGTTCAATGTTTCTTTAACCTCCTTTACCGGTGATGGCCTTATTATTAATTTCCCTTGTGAGCATGGAATACATGTAAGGCTCTTAGGGATAATATTCCTTTCTTTCAAAGAATGACCAGTTGAGTTCAAAATTATTTTGCGCATCATGGTCGAACCAGGATGGCCGAGCCTTTCATGCCATTGTTTGAACTCATCATTCATTGTGGCATTTGTCTCAAGCACTTTTATATCGGCACAATAGAGGCCCATAGATATAGCAGGGATAGTCTCTAGGACTTCTTTATGGCCTTGGGCATTCTTATAAATCAAAAGGAATTCTTTCTTTCCCTTGCCCCTAGTTTCAACATGTAGATCATTCATTCGAATGTCTTTGAAACTTAATAAATTTCTCTTTGATTTAGGAGAATATAATGCATTAGAAATTTCTAGATGCGTGCCATTAGGCATTATTAAGTTAGCCAAGCCATGGCCTTTAATAAGGCTGGTTGTGCCTGCTATAGTTTTGATATTGGCACTCTTTAAGATAAGGTTAGCAAAATATCCTTTATCTTTTAATATAGTGTGACTTGATCCACTATCTATTACTAGCAGGTCTTTGTCTTCTTTCATTTCTGAAAAATAGACAAGAGTCAGCACCATGGATATTATTTGGGAGAAATGATGTCTTAATGGTTTTGTCTTTGTTGTTCTTAATAAGTTTAACTTATATAAGGCATATATATAAAAATAAAAATTTTATTTCATAGATAGAATTGCTAAAGTCATAGAACATAGGAAACAAAGACATAAAGCCAAAGCAAAAATGCAAAGTGCAAAGACAAAAGCAACTTGATGTCGAAATCTTCATATTCAGCCACTTTTAAGGAGATCCGAAGTCTCATAATCGGCTTGATCATTCTCATGGTCTAGATCATTCTCATCATCATGATGGACCCAATTTGCCACAAGGTATTTTCCCTTTATGCTCTCCTGGTAGAGTTTAACAAGATGTTGGGGAGTTCTGCATCGGTTAGCCCAATGATTGGTCATCCCACAACGATAGCAAGGAGTTTTGGTCGAGCCATGGGTTTTGAAGTCGGACTTATACCCACGGCTAGCATGATGACCTCGGCTATAGCCTCGGCCTCGGCTGTGACCAAGATGATCTCGTGGTTGGAATCCACGTCCTCGTGGCTGAAACCCACGACCTCGTGGTTGAAACCCACGGTTACTTCCTTGCCATCTCCCATGGCCTCTCATGCGACCGCGGTATGACTCTCTTGGAGTCTCATCTTTTGGCTCTATGGCCGCATGTGCCTCAGGCAATGCTTTAGTACCAGGTGGCCTTAGCTCACTGTTCATCATGAGTAACTCATTGTTCTGTTCAGCAAGCAACAAACAAGAGATTAAGGCAGCATAAGTGGAGAAACTCTTTTCTCGGTATTGTTGCTGAAGCAACATATTGCTGGTGTGGAATGTGGAGAATGTTTTCTCCAGCATATCAGCATCAGTGACAGTCTCCCCACACAATTTCAACTTGGAGACTATCTTGAACATAACCGAGTTGTACTCTTCCACAGACTTATAGTCTTGGATTCTTAGGTTCCTCCAATCATAAAGGGCCTTTGGCATGATCACAGTTTTCTGATGATCATATCTGTTTTTCAACTCTGTCCAAAGTTCCAGAGGATCCTCAATAGTGAGGTACTGGTCTTTAAGACCTTCAGCCAGATGATGGCGAATGATCACAATGGCCTGGTATTTATCCTTAACCGATGGCTCAGTGTCTTCAGTGATAGTATCACCAAGACTTTTAGACCTCAAGAGAATTTTGGTATCAAGTGCCCATTGGAGGTAATTATCTCCGGAGAGATTGAGGGCAGCAAACTCAAGGTTGTTGATTTTCGACATCTGAATCAAATAATCCATAAGGAATGAGGATTCATAATAATATGATCAATCCATGTTCAGATTTATGAATGGAGATTTTGATCATGGCTTTAATATATATTTTTATATTTCCGAAAGATTTATATGTATTATATAATATGGATGATTTATATAAAGCAATCATTGTCAAACAGCATATAAAAATGCAGCATATAAACATGACAAGAAATGATTATAATTTTCAGGATTTAATTCAAGGTATCATGATCAGAATTATCTACCATAAGAATGAATAATCAATTTCAATAAGACAATATGATAATTGAATGAAAATGGTCAGTTCAGAATATGAGCATGATCTAATAAAATTTCTAAACCAAGTTCAATTCAATATGGATGTTTCAGAATAATAGATGTTATGCAAAAAATGATCTAGAATATAATTCAGTCATCACAAAATCATTTTCAAGGTTGTGGACCATGTTTCACAAATTTTAGTATGGTCATGTATCATGGGTTATGTCCTCACTCCCCCTCATGAACATACTCAAATTTGTGGTGCATAGTAATATATAATGAACATATTATATAGTCATGAACATCTATAATGAACTTATATCAAGACTGATCAGAATTTAAATAAAGATGACAAACAATAATAAGATCAAATGATATCAACCTATAATTTATTTCATTTCTATGTCATATTAATGCAAAACATGACTATAGGTTATAAAATTTTAAATGCCTAGTCAAATAAAATCGAAAATGCATTTATAAAAATCTAAATTGCATTTATAAAATCATATCAGTTATAAAGAAAAATAAAAACAGTCAAAGATATGCAATCAATTGGTTTTTAATATTTATTTTATTTGGTTGACTGAATTAATTTTTTTTTTCAGGGAGGCTGGCCGAAAATGGCACAGCAAGGGATTCAAGGTTTTGATCTTTGGGTTTTTGATGGTATTGATAAACGACTTATACAACCTGCTGGAACAGCTGGTGATGCGAATAAACAATGGTTTGATTATTGGTTTCAATCCTTTAGACAAATCCGGATTTAAGGCCGGATCATATAGGAGAAAGGTAGAGCCTATTAATGGCTTGCAAACCAGGAAGGGGATTTAGGATTTCACAAAACTTTTATAAGATTTCAAAAGTTCTTATAATCAAGATTCATATAGATCTTTATGTTCTTTAATAAGTTTTACAGATTTTAGAGATTCAAGATAATTTTAGAATCAATATACTTATAGAACCTTTGATTTAAGATTAATATTTAGATAATAATTTTAGAACAACAGATTTTAATAAGTTTTATAAGATTCATATAGATCCAAGATATGAACATATAGTGTTCTTATGAACATGTTCTTAGATATGTTCTTATATTTTGGATTTTGATTAAAGTTTTGATTAGTTTACCTCTTCTTAACCAGGAATCTGAATGGACCACCTTGAGCAAGATCTTGAGAGCTCACCGGAAAACTTGAATCGCCGGCGGAGCAAGGCTGAGCGCCGGAGAAGCTGGCCGGTGAAGAAGAACTCCGGTGGAGAGCACACTCGTGCTGATAACGTGTTATGAAATGAGAGAAATGTTGCTGTGAAAGTTGTGTCTTTCTCATTAGCTCTTGCCACTTATATATAGTGGTTGTCACATAAGGTTTTACATCAATGGAGAATCTACACAATGAATACACTTTGACTACATTCAATACAATATCAAGACTTGGTCAAAGCTCATAGATGCTTAGGTTGAATGGGTCTTCATCTTGACAAGTCTCGGGCGGAATGTAGACGGATCGAATAGACGGGTCGGATGTAAACCTCCTTGGTCTTGGTTATAGGCAATCCACACAAACCAAACTATGGTTTATAACAAATTTACTATTAAACACATCCCAGTAAATAAAATGTTACAACTTGGAACCAAATTTCCACCGCCATGCCAAACCCCGATGGCCGATACTACCACTAACTTGGGTCATACTTTGACCAGTTGAATTATTCTTCGGAAATTAAAAATATTATTAAATTTAAATTAGATTGGTCAACCTGGATTATAATATTATTTTATTCATTTTGACTTTCAAATCTTCAACGTATAAATAGCCACCGTATCTCCAGATTCAAACTCAAAACAAAAAAGAAAGAAATGGATTGCAGAGACTCCAGCGAAAGTCAATCAAAGTACAAAGGAATCCGTCGCCGGAAATGGGGAAAATGGGTATCGGAGATTAGAGTTCCGGGAACTCGTGACCGTCTCTGGCTAGGCTCATTCTCCACCGCAGAAGGAGCCGCCGTAGCACACGACGTAGCTTTCTACTGTTTACACCAACCCAACTCACTCGAATCTCTCAATTTCCCTCACCTCCTTCCTCCTTATATCGCTGCCAACACTTCGCCGAGGTCTATCCAGCAAGCTGCTTCCAATGCCGGAATGGCCGTCGACGCCGGGATCGTTCACAGTAACGGCGTGTCAGGGAACTCTGGGTGTGGAGATACGACTGCGTATTGTGGAAATGGGGGTGAAGTAATGGAGCCGTTGAATATTTCGGTGTATGATTATCTGGACGGTCATGATCACGTTTGGTCTTCTTCTTTTTGATTTAAAGATGATACAGCTACTAAAAAACACTCAGTGTTGGATTTAGAAAAAAAAAAGACACAGTGTTGGAGCCTGGTAAGAAACCGAATGGTTGTGAATATACATGTGCATTTATGTTTCAGTGTCGGGCCAATTCAAGAAACTTTTTGTTGTAATTTTAAAAAAAAAAGCCTTCAAGAAAATTATATCGTGAGAAGGTTTATTGAACCAGAAACACAGTATTCTAAAAAATGGTGGAGATAGCAGGAAAACAGATCTAAACAAACACAATTTTTTAGACCAATGTTTTCTTAATCGGTCTAAGCGTTAAAAAAAAATTAGTCTAAACAACCTCCTAACTGATAATACGCTTTATAAAAAGCGTTGATTTCTTGAATATTTAGCAAACATGTGTCTGGTCTGAGATGAGTGTGATAAGATCTTAACTCCAATCACACACAAACTACAAGATCAGTGATCTCTCACGAGCATATCACCTCTCTCACGTACGTAACCATGACCTCTCACGATCTATCACCCAGCCACTCTCTCATATGCTCTCTAACTCCTCAAGAAGACGACGATACCAGACTTCTATTTATAGTGATCTATCATCGTAACAGCAAACCCTCTCTGTAATTCAGAAGGTTCTCTTCACTTAGTCCATTCCTCTGCCACGTCAATTGTTAAGCTAGATGGGCTTCACACTTAAAACCAATTGGTGAGATGATGGCTCTCTGAGCGTCAATCTCGGAATGCTCGGACAAAGATCGATGGGCCAACTTTGGGCCAGATCGATGTGGATCGGGTTGGACTGTATGGATCGGGCTCTGATACCATGTTAAGCTAGATGGGCTTCACACTTAAAACCAATTGGTGATAAGAGGAGTGACCCACCTATCTTATATATTGCTAAGGATCCCTTCCAATACCCGATGTGGGACAACTATGTGTCTAATATCAATGGCTCCATCCATATCAGTGTGCCTATCAGAGTGTTCTCTCCACCCCGTCATGTATATCACCCTACACATGAATACCAAACCATATACATTACGTTGTCCAGTGTAGGATTATTCACTTGTAGTTTTTAGCATCGCATTGTTCTAATCAACAACTCAACAGAGTGCGTACTTGCAGAGTTAGTTCTAAAACTCTTATCACACGAACCTGAAAAGTAGCCGTCCTCTGTTGCGAACATGGAGTCAATATACGCCTGCCGTGGCAAGAGCAGTTTCGCGATTCAAGATCTGATTTGTTTTTATAGTCAAGAATATGAGTTTTGGTTAAGAAGTTAACGAAAAGTCTGACAGAAGAAAAGAACAAAAAATACCTTTTCTCTGGAGAAGAGCGTTGGTTTCACACATTGCACGAAGATGGTATATAATATCAGTGTTGTGCGAAGGATTTTAAAAGGGAAAATTTTAAAAAGAAACTTATTTATAACTATAATGAATTTTTTTTCACCAAATACATAAATCTAAAACTGTAAAATAATAAGTTTATTATGAAAATATGTTATAATTATATTATATAAGAAAAAATATATGAATTCAGAAGAAGTTGAGTTATCCAAATTCTCATGGAAAAGAATTTTTGAAATAAGTCTAAACTATTAGACTAGAAAATATTTAAAATTTTAGGACTCCAAATAAAGTTATACTAATCGGACCTGAGACGAATGTCTTTTTCAATATAGTGGAGACACGATTATTTATAAGATCGAGCGCTGAGTACAATGAAGAGGCTAATTTAGAAGACAAAAAAAAAGAGATTTGGTCAATGATGAAGAAGAACAAAAGGTGGAATCGTTTTTTTTACCACTCTTGTATTTAACTACATATTCGTCAATGTCAACACGAGGAAGACTAAAACCCGCCCTGGTCAAGAGATTCCCTGCGCCCGCAAAAGAGAAGCCATGTTCTTCAGCTCAGTACCGTTTTCCAAGCTGTAAAGAAAGCTAAGTGAGCTTGTTGTTAACACACCTGAGCCAAAGGCGATAGCCGGGGACTAATGCCTCCTTCTCGCTCCATGTGAGCCAAAGTGCATGCTATTCTCAGTTTCCTGATAAAAAAAAGAAAAAAGAGAGAGAGACGATGGTAATCATGAACAGATAGAGGAGAGAGGTATTCAATATCGAGTCCTGATTGCGAAATGGAAGACAGGACAAACTTTAAGGTTTCTCCACCAAGAATCGCTGCTAAAAACAAGCCATTAGGCTAAAGCGCCAGTTTGCACTGCAGTGATTACAAAACCAATTCACATACAAAACGGGAAGACCTGTATCATGGATCCAGGAAGATCGTTTGTCCAGTGAAGCCCCAAGGAACGTATGATCAAATCAACCGAACTTCAAATGACAAGATATTCCAGATATGTTAGTGGCAGCAAAGGGCCTAACAAGAAAGAAAAAAAATAGCAGGCGAGTGTCGTTGTTGTTACCACTCTTTGGTCCACTAACGGTAACTGAGGTTTGGATTAAATTTGATATGATTCGGATGGGATAAATATTCTTCTCGATTGGTTACGTTGGTTTCTGTAGTTTAGGAACACATTGTTGTAACAGAGTATATACTCTCCTAGATACTCTCATCTTGAGATGTATATATGTAAGGTTCGATTGTGATCAATAATACCACAGAAATTCTCAAACTCTCTGTTTCTCTTTAATAGGCGAGGAGGAAAACGTGAGTTTGCTTCGTTGGTCTCAGATAGAGCAGCAACCAGAATAAGAAATAATAATAAAAAAAAAGCCGTCATTGCAGAAGCTGAGATGGAACTTGCACAAACTGGATGAATGATGGTGGGTTTTTTTTTTGATCAATATGATGATGGTGGCTAATAACCAAGAATGACCATGAACCGGCTGTGTGTGAATGATTTGATTGATCCCTCCCTATTAATGTTTCGAGGGGATATATATTTTTCGTTTAACCAAAAAAACAAAAAAGCGTTATGGGCTTCTCTCCTTATACCAAGCCCATTAGTTATCACCGTCTAACGAATAGGTCGTCGTGCTTGAATCCGACGCAGGTCCCCACATAAAACCCTCTTCTCCAAGCAAAACCCCTAAAAGATAATGAAATAAATTAATAAACAAAATTAAATAAATTACAGCAACGATCCTTAAAGTATGCAGTCCCATTGGAACACGCTTAAACTTTGTTCTCTTACCAAATTCTGACTTGCACCAAAAAGAAAAAAAAAGTTTAGGTTTCTGTTTTCTTCTTCCCCTCTCTAACTAAGTGATGGAGACTTCAAGGGGTTCGCGTCCGGCTGGAGACAGAGTTCTAGCTCCAGGTTTTAGGTTTCATCCAACCGACGAGGAACTGGTTGTCTATTATCTCAAGAGAAAGATTCGCCGCAAGAAACTTAGAGTTGCTGCAATCGGCGAGACGGATGTTTACAAGTTTGATCCCGAGGAGTTGCCCGGTACACTTTTATCAGATCTTCTCCTTCCTACCATTTTCATTTTATTTTGCAAACAGTTTCCTGAAAGTTCTGATCTTTTGCTCTGTTTTCAGTTTCCTGAAAGTTGTGATCTTCTGCTCTGTTTTCAGTTTCCTGAAAGTTGAGATCTTTTGCTCTGTTTTGCTCTGTTTTACTCTGTTTTAGATAAAATTTGTATAGTTGAAGTATCGATTTTGGTTACTCTATTATAACTTGAGATGTTATGTGATCGTTGTGTGTTTAAAAGGTTAGCTTTTGATGGACTGATGTTTTTTTGTAGGCAAAGCGTTGTATAATACTGGAGATCGTCAGTGGTTCTTTTTCAGCTCGAGGGACAGGAAACAAGGAGGCAGGTCAAGCAGAGCAACTGGCCATGGATACTGGAAAGCAACAGGGGTGGACAGAGTCATCAAGTGCAATTCTCGTCCCGTTGGAGAGAAGAAGACGCTTGTTTTCCACAGAGGCAGGGCTCCCAAGGGAGAGAGGACTAACTGGGTCATGCACGAGTACACCTTGCACAAAGAGGAACTCAAGATGTGTGGAGATGTTACGCATAATTATGTTCTTTACAAGATTTTTAAGAAGAGCGGGTCTGGTCCTAAGAATGGTGAACAGTATGGAGCTCCTTTTGTTGAAGAAGAGTGGGCTGAGGATGATGATGAGGTCGATGAGGCTGATGCAGTCCATGTTCCTACAAATCAGCTCATGGTTTCAGCTGGTATGGGAAATAATAATAACATATGGGCGGATGGTGGTGGGCTTAACCAGTCTGAGTTGAATGAAAACGACATTCAAGAACTGATGAGACAGGTTACCGAAGAGACTGGAGTGAGCTCTCATGTGGCAAATGATAATCCGGTAAACTTGGCAGAAGATGAGTATTTGGAAATTGACGATCTTTTGCTCCCTGGACCTGAACCATGTTATGTGGATCAAGAAGAGTCTGCTGTGCTGAATGGTAATGATTTCTTTGATGTTGATTCATATATTGGTGATTTTGATGCCACAAATCCTCAGACAGAGCCTGTCGGTGTTGTTGGTTTGAACAATGGGGTTGTACATAGTCTTCCAGTGACTGACCAGGCTAATAACAACCAGTTTCAACAGCAAACATGGAAGAACCAAGATAGCAACTGGCCACTCCGTAACAGCTATACCAGAAAGATAAGTAGTGAATCGTGGACGCATGAGCTGATAAACAATGATGAAGTTACTGTTTGCGGATATGGTGAGACCCCTGGTACAGGTAAAACCAACAACACATTTTCTCTGTAAACTCTCCAATAGAGCTCTTCTGATGATCCTTTATGTTTAGACATAGGACATGTTCCTAATCATATTTACTTGGCAGGTGACGCATCTGAATTCACAAACCCTCTGACTTGTGCTGTAAATATAGCAAAGGGAGAAGAAGCCACAAAAGACGAGTCAAGTCAGTTTACTTCTAGTGTATGGTCTTTCCTGGAGTCGATTCCTGCAAGTCCAGCATTTGCTTCAGAGAGTCCAATCGTTAACCTGAACATAGTCAGGATATCAAGCCTTGGTGGCCGCTACCGGTTTAATTCTAAAAGCACAAGTAGCAATGTTGTTGTAAGGAAGAAGTCTGGAGAAAACAACAAGGAGAAGAACCACAAGGGTTTCCTCTGCTTATCTATCATTGGGGCTCTGTGTGCTTTATCTTGGGTGATGTTGGGAACAATGGGAGTTTCAGGAAGGTCTTTGCTGTGGTGAGAACCCTAATCTCAAAGACAATGTGGACATCAACAGAAAGAATGGCTTAGAGTTGGGTTTAGCATGAGCCTTAACCAAGTTAAATCTTTTGTAATTGTTTTACTAGCTTTAGAATCGTAAACTGTTTAGTATCGGTTTGTTGTTTTGGTTTGAACCTTTATGCAGAAAACAAAGCTTTATAACCATTGCTTACTAAACACAGTATCAATAAGTTCAACTCTCAAGTTGTACATAGAGTGGTGATATCCTCAAGCCGCTTCTTCACACTCATATCAATAAGCTTAGAACCTGAACCACCGTACCTGATAGTGAACCCAGCGATCAACCTCTCGTCGATCACCGTCCTAACTCTCACGTTCCTAGCTCCCGTGAGTCTCTGCACATGCTTCGCCACCTGAGCCAGATGCTGAGAATCAAGCCTCACAACCGACTTCACAACCACGACCTCCGTCTTCGTCATCTTGTTGTACACCGCTTCGAACTCCTTCATGATCTCCTTCACTAGATCTATCCGATCCGAATCGATCAGCACGTTCAAGAAGTTGGACGTGTGTGGAAGCAGGGATAAGGACTCGGAGATCAATTCGATCACCTCACGCTTCTTCCGGAGCTCCACCGTTGGATTCGCGAGCAAGTCCAGAACCTTCGGGTCCGAGAAGGTCTTCTCCAGCTTCTCGATGTCGTCGCAGGTTGGTTCTAGAGTGTTGTGAGCTTTCGCCACGTCAGCTAACGCCGTCGCGTAGCTTTCGGAGACCGGCGATGACATTCTCACCCCGCCGCTGCTTCCGCTGCCGCGGCGGCGATGAGGGAATCGGACGGTGAGAGGGAGGAGGGTGCGGTGTGTGGTTAAGTGAGATGAGAGATGGAGCTTGGGGCGGAGAGAAGTTGGGGTTGACTGGAGAGAAGCCATTGTCGTCTCGGTCAACGGATCTTCGGTGGTGATGGTGACTTGGGGAGAACTATCGGGGATGCCATCTAACGGTTGACATTGATTTAGGAGTTTTACAGTTAACGGCTGATATTGATAAGTGTTATATGATGCCGTATTGCTTAAACCCTAACGATCCGCTTTATATATTTATGGTATGGTTTAACGTGTAACACTAGATTCTGACCCGCCCGATCGGGCGGGTTTTATTCATTCAAATGTAACTGCAATTGATATATAAAAAAATGAATTAGTTAGTGTAAATTTGTTTTTTTGGGTCATAATCTTATGTAAGTTTTTTGATACAATAGGCTGTGGTAAACGGGGGTTAGAATCAAAGAAACTGATATTTCTATTAATTTTTTTATTACTATAACTCGGTACTCAGAGGAATATTATTCAAAGAACTATATTATAAATTGCATAAAACATTGAAGAGGATATTTATTGTTGCAGTCGAGTTTTACTCATTAGTTGGTGTATTCCATAATTACAGTTAATCATATCAATCTAAGATTATTTTTTTTTCAGAAAAAGAAAATAATATCTTAGTTTTGTCTAAATATTCTCGGGAAATATTTTTCCTTAGTTTTGTTTCTGTTTAGACTTGAATGTTAAGTGAGACAAAAGTAATTTTGTCGTTTAGATTTTTTTTTAATAACTTAAGTTTATAAATTATTAAAGATACCAACGAAAGAAAGTATCTCCGAGTATTTATAAATATAGTAAAATTTCTTATAACTGAATTTGTATTATCGTGTGATTTTATTTAAAAGTGATCATGAACTAATCTTTTAGTATAGATCCTTTTCATCATGGTATAATATTTTTTGATTATTGATATCAATGTTACCTATTACTTGTACATGTTCTTTTTTACTTGTACATGTTTTTCGTAATAAGATAGATTAGCAATATAATCTCTTATTAACTTGGTTTTAGAATATTTCATTTGTTTTTATACGTTAATAAATTTTATTTGAATTAATCCTTTAGATATGACTATATTAGAAACGTGTAAAAGACGACCTCATATGGGTGTGACAAAATTTTGATATTTTTCTTTGTTTGATAAAATTTCGAAGTTATATATGATATAAAGGTGATAAAATATGAAATAACTAAAGTTTCAGTCTATAAACGCATATGATATTTTTTTTTGATAAAAACGCATATGATATCTAAAATTCTAAAGATTAGTTCATCATGACAACTATAAAGCAATCTTTCAAATTTCTCTACAAATACGAACTAATTTGTATATGATAGATATCAACTTGTAAATATGAGCGTAAGATAACAAATAAGTACCTTTATGTTACAATCTATCAACCCACACTAATATGATCTTACCAAAAAAAAAGATTGCATAACATGTATAGCATTTATAAATGTTACGAAGTTATAGTAACGATAAGAAAGGAGTTATAAAGTCATAACATTGGACCAGTTATTTCTAAAACCAATCGAAATATAAGGTAGGGTCTAATAATGGATTATGTGGGTATAACTTTATAAGAAAGGAGTATATTTAATTTAAAATTTTACAAAACAATAGTTAGGTCCAAGAGAATGTTTCTGTTTTAATAAGATAGATGCTATTTTGGCAGAGGAAAACGACGATTTATGTACACACATCACAGGTCGCTCTGGTAATGCTTTATATTTCTCAAGTAATCAAGGTAGTGAATAATAAGCTGCTCAGATATGTCTTAACACATTTTTTAATAGTTTCTTCTTCTAATTTCCACAAGAAAAATCCTAAGAATTGCTTTAGAGGAAATCTTAGAAATGGAGAACAAAGCCGTTCAACCACCACTTTATCCGGATAATTTTTGCAGCTAGAGAATAACAAGTTGGAATAAAGGTCTACCACAAATCTTACGATCTAATATAAATTCAATATTGATATTTCTCTTTTTGTCTGATTTCTTTCCTCAACATCCATCATCGTGTTCATAGTTCTTGATTTTATTATTTTGTGGGTGTAAACTTACAGAAGAGAAAAAGAAACTACAAGATAAAGTAATGAAGTCACTGGAAAGGGGAAAATGCTACGACAAATAGCATACTGAAATTGATTTTATTTTGTCTTGGGGAGGGTTTATTGTCATCACCTCTTGCATCGTTATCACACTGAAATTTAATCGAAGTAATGTCATATCTCTTTGAAAAATATATTTTTCTTTATTGTGTCTTGAACTGGTAAGCTTTGGTTTATGACTTCTATGATCTATCTAATGGCTTGTTTTCTTTCTTGGATGAATAATAAGCTTCTAAGATATGTCTTAAGAAAATGCTGGGGTTCTTTAGGGTCTATATTATTAAAACTGAAATACAAATGGAAACTGTTTGAAAATATAGATATCAGTATACATAAGAATTGTTTGGAAACATGGATATTAGTACAAAATAATACTTGTCTATTTTTAACTATTTTTTATTCTATACTTAATCGATTCTAGCCACTCATATCTTTACTAAATAAATTGACATGATTTATGAAAGAAGAAGAAAACAAAACTTATTTGTTTTCATTTTTTTATTTTATCTTTTACATTCATTTTCTTTTACTTTTTAACTATTTCATTAACTATATTTACTACGATATTTTGACAGCATTTATTTTACATATTAACTATAATAATTTGACATATTTGAATGAAATTACTCTATTTGTGAAAGAAATTCAAAATGGTCAATAAATTATTTTTGATTTGTTTACATAACCACTTAGACATAAACATCTGTGTACCTATTAAGCTATGAATTATTTATTGGGTATCAGGTATTTCGAGTTTTGAAATTAGGCTTCACTCGGGTATTATAAATTTTATGTGGATTTCGAATCTGGTTTTCCAAAGTCCAAATCAGTTCAGTTTTGATACACAGAAACCTACAAATATCTAAAAACTAATGTATCTGAGACTGGTTCGGATATTTATACCAAAAGTAACAATATTAACCGATTCAGTTCAAGTATTTGGAATTCAAGCTAAACTTAACCTAAAAATAACAAAAACAAATATATTACCCTATTTGATTCGGGTTCGATTCTGATGTATAGAAATCTAAAAATATTCATATATTTATACAATTAATTATACTATAAACACACATAAAATATATAATAATAATCGTGAGAAAATAACAATTTATAAAAGAGATATTGCACTCCACACATAAGGAAAAGTGGCTATTTAGGTGTATGCACTTTTGGTCATTTCTTAGGAATCATCGTCATGCTGATTGACCGTTTTATCCTTATTCCTTCAAAACCGATTATGTTTGCGTAACCCCTACATCTTTTTGATACACTATACATCATTGTAAACTAAACCTACAAGCTATCTGACCAATTCGTATATTATAATATTATCCTAAAAATAAAGCCAATTACCCCAAAAAGTAAAGTAGATTTCTTGCAACTGAAAGTACCTTTCTTCAGCTTCTCTCTTTGGTTTCTTCTCAGTCTAATCGAAAACTTAATTCTTCGATGTTCATTTTACTGAAGTTTGGAATGAAGAAAAACCGTAGAAATAAGTACAGTTTTTGCTTTAATAGGTTGTGAATCTATGGATGTTGAGTCCTCGCCGCCGTCTGCAACAGCGCGGGGAACTACTGTGGTGGCGAATTTGCTTTCTCCACGGTTTCGATTTCATCCGACTAACTAGGAAGTCGTGAGCTATAACTTGAACATAAACGTTCTTGTTAAACTCGTACACTTCAATGCAATTGGGGAGGTTGGTATCTACAAGTGGGACTTGAAGGTTTGTTTGGTTTCTTTGTCTCTTTTTTTGTTTACGTATTTGTATGATTTGGGTTACTCAGGTAGACCTGTGAGTTTGTTTCTTCTGATTTGGATTCTTTGCGGTTTGGTCTCTTGACTCAATTCTGGGAAAGAGCTTAGCTTTATGGACTGGATTCCTTTTCTGGGGAAGTTTCATTAAAGATTTACCCTTTTGCTATGTTTAGACTGTAAACTTTGAC
This sequence comes from Raphanus sativus, assembly GCF_000801105.2. Taxonomy (NCBI): domain Eukaryota; kingdom Viridiplantae; phylum Streptophyta; class Magnoliopsida; order Brassicales; family Brassicaceae; genus Raphanus; species Raphanus sativus. Next base: position 34,882,550 of record NC_079516.1, on the reverse strand, counting down.
GTCAATCGATTTATTATTGTATAAAATCTAGTAATCTTTGGCAGATTCCTTAAGAGTTCATTGCTATGTTTGCTTGGTTTCATGGTCTCAACCATTTTCTTCTGGTATGTTGAATCTTTTAAGCTGGTTCATCAAGAGATTGCAATGAGTGAATTCTCGTTTTTTGTGTTAGATACCATCACCACATAGAGACGAAGATGATCAAGAAAGGAGTGCGTCTCTTTTGTAACATGGAGTGTGTCTTTAAAGGCAAAGCTCAAAAGTAGCAACTGAGGAAGAGCTTTTTAGATCACTCTTCGAGCTGCAAAGGAAGGAAGATATACGCTCCAAACTAATTTAGATGCATCAAGCGATTTGTATTTATGTGTTAAAAATTTGATTAGTTTTCTAAAAAGTTGTTTGGCACGATAAACAAATGTAGTTGAAAGTCACTTAAAGATTTATTCTAGATAATAAAAGTTTGAGCCGTATATTATCTACATATAAATTCCAAATGATGTTTAAAATTCATTGTTAGATTGTTAACATAATTAATAACGTAAAGAACTATTGTTAGATGTCTAACCATTTTAATAGCAATAACAATTTGTTCATATATTTAAATGTATCATTGAATTTTTTGATTTTTTTTTGGTAGCTTGCTAACATATCACCCAAAATATAATGATTTGATTGTCTACTGCCAATGGTTACACTGGCAACATTATATATTAAAAGGATAAATATATATATTTAACAACTCAATAAATTATAAGACACGTTAAATATAAAAGAGATCATTTTTTATTTATTGATACATCCATATTGTAACTTAGGCTTATTATAACTCCTACACACTTTGAAGCTGAGAAAAGCAGTACTAGTATTGTACATAAGACAGATATTAAGGTCCCAGCATGATGCCACCGACTTTCCATACACCTCTTCCGTCACTGGTCACCGCTTGTGTCAGAACACGTGCAACATTCATTGGCCCAAATTTGTCTACCCACCCTCACGTAACAAGTTATGAGAAAATACGTAGACTAATCATTAATAACCCCCCAGTTATATTTAATACCCGCATAACCTATTTTTTGCCTACACAAATTAGAAGCCTAAACGGAAGAAGGACTCTTCGGTCTTTTCCAGCATTTTGTTCTGTTTTGAAGGCCCGCATAAATTCTATCTTGGGTATTTTACTAATTTCCATGTTCTTCTTAGATTATGACCCAATTCACCCTTTATAAAATGGTAAAAGTTAACATCCGCACATGCGTGCGGATCAATCTCTAGTATATTTTATAGGTGAACTTTATACTCTAGCTTATAGCCAAACAAACCTTACACTTGTTGCAACCAGTGCATGTTCTTGACCATAGCAATAGGGGCCGTTATCCTGGGTCTATAGGCTCACAAATTTGGTTTATGTTATTTTTACTATAAGAATTTAGATCCGTTTGCGGGTGATTATTCATATTATAATTTATATTTTAAATTAAAAATGTATGATATTTTATAAGTGTTGGTTCATGTTTACATTGTATTTTTTATTTTGGTTTGATTCCGGTTCGGTTGTAAATTTTAGTTTTTGGTTGCAAAAATATAGTAATAACTTAATTATTTATGAATTTTGTGTTTGATTTGAGTTTAGTTATTTTTGGTTTAGTTCTAATAACAATGTTAGGAACTGGATTAAATTTTGACTTCAGTTCGAGCGTCCGAATAGGGATATGAAATTTTGGATCTTGATTCTTATTTAGATAACTATATTTATGGTTACAGTTTCTAGCTTTTATTTTTTGTTATTGAATGTGTTTATATTCTAAATATGGTTAAAAACCGGTATCTCTCAAAATTATATACCAAATTAGTAAATATTTGTCAATTTCGTACCTCTATGTAATAAAAATAAGCTGTACATTTAACAGTTATAATTATATTATACTAATATCATTTTGATATAGTAAATATTTTAGTATGAATAAGGATTTGATAGTTATATTTTTGGTGATAAGTCGATATATATTGGTGGTCGTTGAAATTAATTATAAGAAATTTGGATGGGTTTAAAATATTGTTGTCAATTTATAAGAAAGTAAAATTAGTTTTTAATATATTTAATATTTGAGGGTTTTTAATATATTCAATATTTGAAAAGTTTTATGGAAATTTAATTTTTAAGAATATAATGTGGGCAAAACGAAAAGGCACCGAAATGATCCTCTCTTCTCTAGAGAGAAAAAAATTATATCCATTCCTTCTTAACAAAAACAGATCTTTAAGAAGGAGGGAAGATCTTGATCACTTTTATTTTTGTTATTTATATTTCGATTTTTGATCGATTTTCTCTTCCCGTTAGCAGATTAAACTTTCCCTTGGCAAATTTTATGGTGCTTTAGATCCAAATTAGATCTATTCCTCAAAATTTGTTTTATCTATGTTCTTTCTGGGTTGAATTTCAATAAGTGTTTTAGTTTTAATTTTTTGTTTCTTTTTCTCCTCTAATCTTTGTTAGCATTGTTAATCTCATGTCAACTATTTATTTCCGATTAACTTGAAAGGTCACGTTCATATATCAAAGTGTATTTTGGTTTTCTTGCAGATTTCTAGTCAACCACTCTGATACCACTTGTTGGGATTGTTAATCACATGTCCAATTCTTTATTGTCTGATTATTATTAGTACAATATTATCAATTTTGCGTCTTACACGCAAAGTCCCAATAATTTTACCTTTGAGTTTCATCCTAAAATATCTCGTATTAATTAGAGTTCGAACATTTTTTTTATATTAGATACTCTTTTTTAATTCTTCAGTGTGTACATTTACTTTGATATTTCACAAGAAATCCGAAATCATTTAATCATCTATGAATCTAAAAGTTTCTCCCTGAGTATGGATTATTCTTGGCTGTCTATTGAAAAAGGAATCAACCTTTTCCCTATGTATATGTGTGCAGAGTATCCTGGATGGATAAACTAATTAAGCTTTTCGGGTTTCGTTGATTATGGCAGATTTAGAAAACATGGAGTTTCCAGTTTAGGAAGCGTTTCATCAACAATCTGTTCGTAATCTTTTCGAAATTCTGAAATAAAAAAATTATACACTAATATTTAAAACCACTGACAATAAAAAGAATGCATGTCAAATAAATAACAACTTAGGTATCATACACTTTTTGATATATTTATATTTCTTATTAAATCACAAAAAGTTTTGAACAAATCTTCAATTAGATGTTCTCACTACAACACATGTTAAAATTGGATTAAATTGCACTATATGTGGTTGCAAATCAACAAATATTGGGAAATAGAAAGTTCCACATATTTTGTAAAATTGGAATCAAAAGGGTAAAACTGAAACAATTAGCTTCTGGTAGAGGCAATTTGAAAGTTAAATTATAAGGAAGAAATTTTTCACATATTTGGCAAAATTGAAACAAGAAAAGGGTAAAACTGAAAAGATTAGTTTCTGGTAGAGACAATTTAGGAAATAAATTAAAATAAAGCTGTAAAAGGAAGAAACAGATCTTAACTGCGATGATTTTAGGATGCAACATGGAAAGAGATGAGCATGAGCCACACGACATGTTAACGTTAGTAAGTTCACGTTAACGTAAGTGGTCTCTGCTGCAGTGCAGTGTGTGGTTGGGTGGAATCTTAGGGCGCGCGGTTAGGTTCTTTTTGACTGCGACATTTTTCTTTTTCTTTTTGGGTGAAATTATGAATGATGAAAAAAAATTCTATTGGAACTCTTTTTTTTATCAATACTATTGGAGCTCATTAGTACACAAATAATGTGTTCTCTTATTGTGATAGTCTTTTTATTCTTTTTTTTTACGATTATTATATTTCATATACCGTTTAAAAATCATGAAGAAGTTTTAATTATTTTTTTTATCATTAAAAATTCATTAGAAAATAAAAGAGGTGAAGATCCAAAACGATGGCCCAACCCTCGAAATTTAATACAAAGAAGGTAAAGTCTGTAAGACCTGTTTAGCTAGAAAGTCATGCGATTACGTTTTCTGACCTAGAGAGATGAGAGATAGAGAAAAGTGACCAGAGGAAATCGATCGGATATCCAAAATGATTCCGATGATTTCTTTGAACTGAACGTTTCCAGAGATTACTCTAACAAGCGTTGAGTTGTCGGAGAAGGCCTCGAGTGAATGAAACCCTAAGGAGTTACAAAAGCATGTGATGAATGGCGTGAATGAAACCCTAAGGAGTTACAAGAGCATGTGATGAATGGCGAAGTTTTAATAAACTATGCATAATATGTTATTACTTATCCATTATTTTATATATATATATATATATATATATATATCTTTTTCCTTATTGAGTTACAAGAACATGTGATGAATGGAAGAAACCATAAAGCATAAGACAATACGTAGATCAAATAATTTTTGATCGCGACAAAACCTAACATATTCAATATGCATGTGCGGACAGTTTTTATAGGAAACAAGCAGACATTCTTGTGAGTACGGGCCGCTTCCACTTCGTTTAGTGGTGTCTTGTTGACGCAAGCATGCGGCTGCCAAAACTAACCATAAAACTCTTGGGTTCTCTCCTAATTTCTGAAAAAAAAAGAAGAAACTCTTGGGTTCTCTATTTTCATGTTATTTGTATCTAAGTCAATATAGTTTTGTGTTAATGTTGCATCTGGAATTATTTTAAATCTCTGTGCACCAGTAAAATTTCAATATTCATTAGGTCGGTACTCTACATTTTTCGATTTATAAAAATTTACATTTTCTAGATAAATATATATATTTATATAGAGAAAAAATCAAATTTTGAGGATACTATAAATACATGTCTAAGGATTATAACATTATTTATTTACAAAATAACAAAAACTCCTAAATGTACGTTTTGCTCTTTTCTGTTTTCTTTAAAGTTAATTCGCATAATTTATTCAATACAGTTAATTATATTTCTGGGTCGATGCAGTCGTTAACATCCTTTTAATCCTAACATAGATCTCCATATTTCATAATGTTGAGTAGATGGAATGGAATATCATTTAGTCTGAACCAACAAAACGACACAAACAGGAGTGGATTATATATGCTTCTTTCACTTAGAGCTGGACCAACAAGAATCCAAAATCAGCAAGTTGATAGGTCTTACTAAAAGTGATGTATACATAAGCATATATTCAATTATCAAGTAAAGAAAAATCAAGGAGTGGATGACAATTTCTATTAACTCAGGAAAAGAAAGGCAAACATAACGAGGAATAAAAAAAGAATTTACAATAACAAATCAAATAAAGACATTATGATCCGAAATAGTAATTACTAAAAAGATTGTGAAACGAAAGTTATTTTTATCACCATATAAAATCGAACATCGTAGTGGCTATTGAATTCGGGAATTTTGAAAATGAGTATTTCTCTCTATTTTTGATTCTTTTATGTGGCTAATAATTGAGAATATTGGAATTAGAATTCCACAAAGGAAATTATTACAAAGCTTTTTATCATACATTATTAATTATTATTGTCGTTGTTGTGCTTGTTAGGGTGGGTTCGAATCAAAACATGCCATTCGCAAGTATCGCCACTGTCCCATACCTTGGACATTATCATGATCATGTATGATCAATATCATTCACACTCTATATAAGTACGCATGCATAAATATATTGATGATTTCATCATATATATAATATATGCATGTATGTTTGTGATTCATCACATACCCCATACATCCATATTAAGACGATCGTAAATAGCACGTTTGTTAACATTTGAGAGATGTACACTAAATGTGTAATTTATTCTCACAATCTTTTTGTCAACGAATCATAAAACTATGATTGCCATCGATCTTCTCTAGTCACACATTTAGCAGTGAGATGAGTTCCTAAGTTAGAGGATCTACGAGCATGCTGGAGTCTCCAATGATGAGTAACTATTTAAACATGCTGAAATTCTTATAATTAGTCTAGTGGATAAAAATGTTATCTTTTGTTGTTTTAATGTATGACACTGTATAATAAATTCGGTGCCCATGATGAAAATTCGATTTATATATCTTATTCTTATCTAGATATTTTAGCCATTCCCAGTGTTGTCCAAAAGCTAGTAATTCTATGTGCATTATGTGCTTAATAATTCAATATAATCTAGTTTATTCCTTGAATTATTGATAAAAGTTAGACTAGATGAATAAGAAATAAGAAAATAATACAAGTGTATGGTCTTGTGATTTTTGTGATCTCAATTCACTTCTAAGTCTATATTGTGAGTATATGGTACACCGTTATTACATGTAACACGCGGCTCGACCGTTTAGTCTAAACATGGACCGTATATTAGCAAGTGGTGGAGACCGCAATCCCACTTGGTCCATGAACTAGGACAGTGATGATACTCTCTCTTCTTCGTTGTTTTTCTTCTTTGAGATTTCAAACTAGAATTTGAATACTATTTTATATTCTCTGATCGGGAATAATTGATACCATATTTTATATGCCAAACAATACTCCAAAAAGATATTCTGAATGATATGAATGTCTGTATAAACAAACATCAAAATAACTTAATACATATAATATAAATGTAGGAAATAACTGCTAGCACTAAACTATGTAAGACCTCACAAAGGGTAAACGATATGATCAAAGCAGTACAAGCTTTATAAATTACTTTTAAAAACTTAGTCTTGAATTAGACCGGTTCAAAATATGACATAAAATAATAAAATAATAAAATAATAAGATAAAAACATTTTAGAAAATTGGTCTCATTAAAGTTACAAATTAATAATTTATTATATATGCAATTTATATAAGGACAAACAAAAACCTTATGCTGTTTGTTTTATATTTATAATAGAGTATGGTTTTGTTTTTCTTAACATTTCAAAATATTTGATAATATTTATTGAAATGATATTTAAAACTCATCTAAATCCAATTGAAAATATTTTATATACATTAAATAATATTATTATAACAGTGAAACTAATTATTTTACTATTTTACAAAAAATATATTAAAAGTTTAGAAATATTTTTTTTTGTAAATTAATAACTCTATAAATTACTAAAATACTATAGTTCCAAAATTAATAATTTATAGAGTTTTTAGTGTAGCTATGTTATGTTTACATTAATAACATATTATCTTTACTTCCCAATACATTTTTGGTATTTTATATTGTTCAGATTTTCTTCCTTCTAGCTCATTCTTAACACTGAGTTCCTGGGACAGCACCAGATTGGTGTATCATGCTTGCATGCGAAAATCTTGTGTTACCGCTAATCTCATACATGAATAGTCTAGTTCAGAAAGCTTAGCTAACCACATATTCAACCGGGTCTTAGTTTTCATCATCGGCTTTCTAACATGCAAATGAATTGGTTGCATATGGGATCAACTTAAGAAAGCGAATTACCCCTTGTTTTGGGATCGACCACCACATGTATTACTAGTCTAGTTCGGAAAGCTTAGCTCACCACATGTATTCAACCGGGTCTTAGTTCATCGTCGGCTTTCTAACATGCAAATGAATTGATTGCATATGGGATTAACTTAAGAAGAAAGCGAATTACCCCCCTTGTTTTGGGATCGACCACACACATTCACGCGGACTTTAGCTCTTACATTTTGTGTCAACGAATCCTTGCTAGCAATTCTTTTCAGTTTTGAACTGATTTTTTTGATGACATAAACTCATGTTAACTGTATTTACAAGTTTACTACTTTTACTGACGTCGTTGTTTGATTGAATCGTATAACAAAATGGGTTGGGTGGATATCTTTTTGGAGGGAACAAAGGTGCTTGGTAGGTGATCTACATCATCAAGGAATTAATAGGGTCAATCCGAAATTATGCCTTTTCAGGAAAAGAACAATCAAAAATATTTGGAAAGACTCAAATAATTTAGGGGCCGACTGGTTTCTATGTTACTACCCGCAAACGTATCTTTTGCGATTGATAACAGTTGATAGCGTTTCAAAACAATCATATAAACCGCTGTGAATCACTTCAAATCGCTTCGAACCTCTTTCAAAAACTGGTTTCAACTAGCGTTTGCGGTTAAGGGCGGTTGCGGATGGATAAAAAAAATATAAAATTATTTTTTTCTAAATATTTTAAAATTTAAAATAAGAAATTAAAATGGAAATATTATAAATAAAAATATATACACATTTTATATATTAATTTAAATTCACAAACAGTATCATAATTTGTTTTATAAAAACTTTAAACTAGCTATTCATTAGAATATTTAGAAAATTAATATACATACATTTATAAAGATATACACATATTTAAAATAAAACAAAGTATTCTTTTAAAAGTTTTAATATAAATCTTCAGAAAGAAATATTAAAAATTATTAGTTGCAACTAATTAAAAAAATTAAATAAATAAACATAATATTATTATTAATCATATTATATTAATTATTATTATATTTTATCACAATAGTATGTTTTTATATTTTTATAGTGCTATAATATTTTTATTAATTTACTATTAAACCGCTGCAATATTTTATAACCAACCAGTCCCAAATATTCCGTAAACGCAATAATTTTCGTTATGTCAGTCATACAAAACGCTACATAACGCTTGAACCAGTCAAGCCTTTAGTGTGTAGTGTGTGTCAACCTCATATAGGTAACTCTTTTCTTTAACAACCTCAAATAAAACTTGAATAAATAAAGATTAAAAAAATGAGAAATCCAGCTAGATTTGTAATTTTTTTTCCCTCAAGAGAGATTATATATATAAACCAAAGTGTACAAGGATCAGGTTACAAACAGAGTAACAACTAAACCCTTCTATGGCCAAAAAATGGAACTAAACTACAGACGGGACCAAACATATATGCCAATTTTCTGGCCAGGGGAATATTCGATCATTAATATGTTAGGTTTAAATTGATATATAAACTCAGGTATCAATATTAATAGGAATTGCGATCTGATAAACTAACTATACATTATTTGTATTATTGTTACTAGGTTTGTCATTATAAACGTTAGAGCATCCGCAGCTGTATATTCTAGGTGAATTTCTCATAATTAAATTTAAAATGAAAAAAAAATAAGAGAGATACTAAAAACAGCTTTTCTTTGAGAAACTATCAAAAATATTTGAGAAAGTCACATTTTTTTTTTTGACGGTGAACGGCTATTCTATTACTTAAGCTTGAGGTAGTCTGGGTAACCAGATCGGAATAGAACAACCAATAAAAAGTAACTTCCTATGGAAGGATCTAACTGTCTTAGATAAGAAATCTGAAAACTGATTACGTGCTCCAGGAACATAAGTAATCTTGAAGTCTGGGAAGCATATGAGCAGTGTCTCTATCCTCTCCAGTTCTGTAGCAAAACTTGGCTAAGCATGGGGTTCCTTGATTATAGCAATCAAATCATTGTAGTCTGTTCCAAAGTTCTGGCATGTGGAATGCTGAAACATATTTTCCATCGCTCATCGCAGTGCTTTCACTTCTGAGTGCAGAGCTGATTCTATTATGGGAAAGTTCTGTGATCCCATGAATCACATTTATTCTTTAAGTGTAGTTTATTTTTCTAAGAAAGTAAAAAATAATTTAAAACTAAAATAATATTATCTGAGAGACATGTATGTTGCTATTATCAATGAGAACTCCAAAAAAATTTAAACAAAAGATATTGATATTTTAATAAACTATAGTTATATGATTAAAAGTTAATTAAAATAAAATTTTGACTAATTTATAGGTTCAAGTGTCATATAAGGTTCTAGTGAGTTTCTAAAAATTCTCATATGAGAACCCTGTATTACTCTCTCTTTTCTTTTGATTTTTTTCATTTTTCTTTTAATTCTAAGAAATCAACATTAAACTTTTTAATGGAGACATTCTTTATGGTTGGTAGAAAGTTTAGTTTAAATCCATGGTAAGTAACTAAGTACACTAGTTAAGATATAAAGATAGACTAGATTTACCCGCACGGATAATTGTATAACTTTAATATGTATAGACAATAATTAAAAAAACTATAAAAATAGCATAAATATTTTATTTTTTATTTATAATAAAATTTTATTTAAAATTAAATTATTAATTACAAAATTAATCAATGCACTAATTTAAAACATATTTTAAAATTTTAGTAAAAAAATTCAACAGATTTTGTTATTAACTAAAAGTCAAATTTAAATTTACAATTGAAATTGGGTTATTATTAATATCCTTATAATTATTAAAGTTTTTTAGAAATGTTATATATTTAATAGATTATTTAAATAATCAAATAGATATAATTGATGAAATGGACCTAGTATAACTTTTTATAGTTGATAAAATTTGTACTTCTCTTATAATTATTAAGGTCTTTTAGAATTAATGTTATATATTTATATTTAATAGATTATGTAAATAATCAAATAGATATAATTGATGCAATGGATCTTGTATAGATATAATTGATGCAATGGACCTTACATAACTTTTATGGTAGATAAAAATTTTACTTTTTTTTAGTAGAAAAGATGTTCATTTCGCTCATAACTCATACAAGGATTGAGTTTTTTTTTTTTTTTATAAGGATTGAGTTTGTAAGCATACCTGAAGAAGTTTTGTCGTTTGTCACTATTGTTTGACACACACACACAACAAACACACATAAACAAAAATTCGTAAATAGATATTAACAATCAGAGTAACCACTATACCATCTTTATAATGTATCAGTAGTTTTAATAAATCCTTAAAAGATTATAAGATGTGTGTCGGCAACAAAGTGACTATAGCGATGGTGTGTGTAACCCGTGAAGAAGAAAAGAGAGAAAAATCCAATAACAAACTATGATGGCCGGCCAAAATCAAAGTCTAAAAAGTAATTAATATGCGTAGTGAAAAAGAAGTTTTGAGAATTACCGAGTTAGTTTTTTTTTGTTTTCAGTGAAATTTTATAATTTTCTCTACATTTGGAGTCAGCTTTAGATACTCAAATTTAAATAATAATTATCTGTACTAAGAAGGAAAAGACTAAAAAGTGCATAAGAAAACCAACTGTACCACAATTAGTCGATCAACAACTTGATAACACAGAGTTAATTAACGAGCAGTTATTAGTAAGAGTTATGATCCGGAGTTTGGACTTAGATGTAGTTATTTATTATAAAATTGAATTTGTTTTAATGATATACTCTCTCCGTTCTTAAATGTAGGATGTTTTAAAGAATTTTGATGTTCTAATATATAAGATATTTTCATTTTTCTATGTAACTTTTACTTTATTAAAAACTGTGTGACCAATTATATTTAACAATCTATTTTATAATTGGTTGAACACCATTAATTTGGAGTTTAACTCTATTTTCTAGACAAAAACTGATTTTGTCTTAATATGTGTGTTTTTACCTAAGTATCTTATATTTAGGAACAGAAAGAGTACTTCTATAAAAGAATTACTATATAATATAAAAGAATATTAAAAATGCATAAAAGAGTTGTTCTATTATGAAATAAAATATATAAAAATAGTTTTTATTTGGAGAAGGTCGTGCATGTATCGTTGGTTTATGTTAGACGTGGCAAACAATATAATATATGTATTCCCCAAATTCATTAAAAAGGTCATTCTCTTTTCTCTTTTCTTTTGCTTTTTCTTTTTGAAATCTTTGAGTAAGAGATTTTGGACCACAGTTCATACATCTTTTGGGAATTATTTGGTCCAATTGTCACTTTATTCCATGGATGTTCAATTGTTCAATTCGGTAGAACCAAACCAATTAAACAGAACTGAACTAAATAGAAAAAGCGGTTTGGATTTAGAAAATGCCAAATAAATATAATTTTAGGAAACCAAGATATATGAATATGGTTTAATATATAAACTGATCAAATCATATAAACCGATCAATAAAATATAATAGTATAACTATATGTAAATTATATATGATAATTAAGAATACATACATAATTTATTTTATTGATATAATCTTCATGTTTGATATGTTTATATTTCATTTTTATCAAATTAAATAAAACATGATTTCACCTTTTTGATAAAAATATGTATTATAATATTTAGTTATTTATAATATTATAGATTACTGATTTTTTTATTTCTGAAACTATTATAGTTATTAACCTAATATCTTATTAACTTTTTTTAAAAAAAGAAAAAAGATAGGGGATCTAAAAATCAAATATCTTCATAATCTATTAAAGCCTATATCTGATCATATAAAGTAAATTTCATAAAATATCTTGAAATTAAATAAATTTATGGAATAAACTGAAAATCGACGAATATATAAATCAAACAAATCAAAGTAAATATTATTTAATTGATAGTTTTTTATAAATCGAAATACCAAAAAATCGAATTGAAACAGGACGGATATCTGGATTAAACATCCGTACTCTATTCTATAAATCTCGACTCCTATTATTAATATTTTCTTAAGTAGATGTTACTATTTTCAATGTGTATATATATTTGACTGAAACTGGTAACAGGTGTATTTATTCCCTATAACCCAATCTCAGAGCCGGACCTGAGTTCTGAGGGGCCCATTTAAAATAAATATAAAATTACAATTTTTTAGAGAGAACAATATATTAAAGTAAACATAAAATAAATAGAAGAAAAATATCCAAAACCCATCGATTAGAGAAACTCAGAAACCATTATCGTAAAAAGAATATCTTTTGCTTATTCTAATTTTACATTAATTTATATCTGGACTCACTAAATATTTATCAAGTTATAAACGAACTCGGATCTACTCTTTTTCTGTATGACAACATTTTTTGTTTTGTTTTGTATGTCTATTTTATATATATACTAGATATGAGTCCGTTGCGTTGTAACGGTTTTGTTTGATGTTTTAATTTAATAGAAAACATAAAATAATAATCATTTTATTATAGTTTTATGATTGATTTGTATATGTTGTGTGAGATTTATTTTATAACTAAAAAAAAATTTTTTATACATAAGTTCAAGTTAAAATTTGTATCTTATAACAATGGTATATAGATGAATTGTTATCAACTTTCTACTTGGATTAAAAAAACATTATACATAATTTTGAATTGAACCCAACCCAAAATAAGAAATTGAACCAAAAATAAGATAAATTGAAAGTCAAATAACGCCAATTAAGTAAATATAAAATTATACATTTTCTTATGTACTAATATAATGTTTTATTAAATAAGTTTTTAAATTTTTTATTTTGCTAGAATTTGTTTTAAAAAGGGAAAACGTTCTATTTTATAAATATCCTTTTCAATTACAAGAAAATAAAAATAAAAAATAATTTTAAATACTCCTTTACATTTTTGATTAGGATTTTAGAAATAGAAAATTACTGTTATATAACCTTATACAATTATCTTCTCTTTATAATTTTAGAAATAAATAAATTGCTATAAAATAATTATTTATAGGTACTAATAAATAATTTAAAATTACTCTTTTTATAATTTCTATCAAAATTATAATTAAATATCACTAATATTTTTACATTTTTAAAGTAATGATAGATTTTTATTCATACATTCACAATCTAATTTTTTTAATTGACACATATTACAGTGATATTGAGTTAAATATTTGAAGTTATTTTTGGTTTATTTATTGTTTAACAAAAAATTATTAAAAATGAAAGTTAGTTAGTTATAAGAAAATAAAATTAATTTTACATTTTTATTTTATTAGAATTTTAGAAAAGGAAAAAATATTTTTTCTTTAAGAGTTTTATACACATAAATTGGTTTTTATAAAAAAATTATGTTTAGTTAATTATATCTATACTATTAAAACATGATCCTATTAGGTTTTTTACTAAAAATATCATTTTCTTTACTAAAATTGAAGGTTTCATTAAAGGCAATCAAGTAATATCAATAACACATCTATATTGGGTCATTTTTTTCGGATCCAGTCCACTGTCCACATCAGATCTCTCTTGGGTCATTTGGGCCGATTAAGAAATCAGATCCAATTCTTTTTTTCGTTTTGGCCACTAAGTCCAAGTTCAAATAATTTATTTTCAACCATTCTTAATATTTTGTGTAGTAAACAAAAATTAAACACTTAATTATTATGTTTTTATTTTTTAATATAATTTAAGCATTCATAAAAGAATTTTAAATTTTCATTGAAAAATATAAATTTTTATTAAAAGTATATAATTTTTTATTAAAAAAATTAATCACATAATAAAATTAATTTATCATAGTTATAACAACTTAATTCATTAAAATAAAGTTTAATTTGCTAAACATAAATACTCATTTAAAATGAAACACGATAAAAAAAGATAAAAAGGTTAAGTCTTTTATAAGAACACAAATATATGAAAATATGACATTTACTAAAGGAAAATAAATCCGCGCTTTCAAGCGCGGATCAAAATCTAGTCTTTGTTTTATATGTACAAACACATATTCATCATATTCACACATACTCATGTTAAACAACAACCTCATAATTAAAAAAAATTATGTTAGCATCATAAGATGTAACAACAATGATTAAAAAAATGAGTTGTATAAAGAAATACTCATGTAATATATTTTACATAAATACTATTGTGTTTTGTAAAAATAATATGTGGAAATTAAACCTAAATATAGATGTGACATATTTGTAGTTTTTTGTCATAATTGTTTAACATACAATTATATATTAAAAACGAAAGTTAGTTGATTATAAGAAATTAATAAGAGTACTTTTACAATTTTCTTTAGTTTTGACTTTAAAAAAGGAATATTATTTATTTAATAGTTAGTTTTTATTAAATCACTTATTGTACTTGTTAGATTTTATAATTCGGTTTTATTTAATATTTGTTTCTTGAAAGTTAATATTTATCTTTTATAATTCTCTTGTTTTAATATTTTTAAAAAAAATTATTAAAAAATCTTTTTAAAAAAAAAATTATTTTCAAATAGATTTTACAATTATTTGTTTTTGTCTGGGTTTAAAAAAAATTACGATCATTTTTAACAATATGTAATTGTAAAAACAATATAATAGTAATTTTATAAAATCCTAAAAAGAACCATAAAAGACTATTTTGTAATGATTTTTTTTCTAAACCTCTTTTAAATCATAAATAAAAGAGAATTGTATCGTTTTTTACACATGTAACAATTTTTCAAAAAAAATATTAACAAAGAAATATTTACTTTAAAATAGATTTTTACAATTATTTTCTTGTTTAGAATTTTTTAAAAAATAAAAATTACTATCAAATATATTTAAAAATATATAATGTAAAATACTAAAAGTGGTAATTTTGTAACTTTCCTTTTTTTAAAATACGAAATCCTAAAATATAACTTTAAAGGACTATTTTCCTTTTTCTTAATCTCTTTTAAATCCTTAAAAAAAGAATTGTATTATATTTTGAAACATGTCACAGTCTTAAAAATTTATTGACACATATCACAATCAAAAATTAAAATTACTATCAAATATTTTTAAAAATATATAATATAAAAATGGTAATTTTGTAATTTTCCTTTTCTAAAAATAATAATTCATAAATTGAACTTTAAAAGACTATTTTAATGTGAATTTTCTTTTTTAATCTCTTTTAAATCCTTTTAAAAAAGAATTGTATTATATTTTTGATACATGTATCAATATTAAAAAAGTTTGACACATGTCACAATCATGTTAATTAATAACTTTGAAGAACCAACCTTTATATAATAAAATATATATGTGAATTTTTTTAAAGGTGGGGGCCCTAAAAATGGTGTAAGTTCAAATACAGCGAGAACAGACGGCACAAAATAATTCCAAGAACAATTATCTCTTTATTAAGAATCATTGAAACAATCTTTTACAAAGACTTGTCAAGTCCGAATTACTCAACGCCACACACGACTTGACACGGATCAATTCTTAATCTACCCTTATGAGGAACCAACCCCTGTTGATCACCTCTACAAATCACTCACTGTATGAAACCCCAAAGATGCTGCAATGTTTCTGTGAGAATTACAACGTCAAAAGCTCTAACCCTAATTCTAAGAAAAAACCACAATATATATTAAATAATATTTTTCTATTATCTAATATAATATTTCCTATATTTTAGCATCACCAAATCTTCCAATTTGTGATCTAATCACGCTCTTTTAATGCATATTTCGTCAACCAATTATATAGAAATATTCCATATCATCACATCTTGATGTTTCCTTTTTATTCTTCGAAGCGTGTGTCACACACCATCCTGTGTGTGTAACACAGTACACGAACCAAAACTCCACCACTGCAACAGCTTGTCAAGCTCCAAGTTCTTGAGCTTACATTCTCCCCCTTTTTCACTGAGTTTTACAACTCAAGCCAAAGAACAATATGCATCATACATACCACCAAAGTACTAACTTAAACTCCCCCTGAATTAAGTATCATCTCCCCCTGCTTGAGTGAAAAACTCTTTGAACAACTTCATGATATTTGTGGGACCATCAAAAACTCTCAGTACCTTCTAGACCATCGAACTGGTACTTCAAACTCAGTATATTGATCACCCATTCGATTGTATGACACACTAGTATGCTCGTGTGACACACCTTTCGTAAACTTAGGATACAGATCCTTCTTAACTATCCAAACATGTCCATATCTTCTAGGTTCCACATAACAAAAGTTCATCCTCCAAGCTCGCTCAGTCTGGTTTCTCCTAGAATAACAGAAAGCAACAGTATGTCCAGTCTTATCACAAAAGAGACAGCCATTCATTCGCTTAGCAACAACTTTTCTGTCTTGTATCTTTGGAACCACAGTCTTTGCTTGAGTTTCATCCTTTCGTTCAGCTGAAACAACTGGGATTGAGCGTTTTACAAACTTGATTTCTTCGTTCTTGTCAACCTCTTGTGAAGTCGTCCCTTTATAACCCAAACCCCAACTGATTTTTTGGAGACTGCCCAATTGACAAGATATGATCCAGACTTGCTGATCCAGTGTTCAACATTCTCACTTTCTTGTAGTTCTCAGCAAGTTGTCTTTGCAGAAGCTGACTCTTCTCAACTTCTTGATTCAACAGCTGTTTCATCTGATGAAACTTTATTTCAGACTTTTGTTGAACTTGATTCTGCTCTGCAATAACTCTCTTAAGAGACTGAAGCTAGTCTTCATTATCATCCTCTTTCACCCTACACTTTGATTCACCCTTTGCATCAGTTCGTTCCATCTCTAGGGTGTTGACTTGATCTTTTAAGACAGCTTTATCCTTGATGAGCTGTAGGTTTTCGTGACTGAGTTCTGCAAATTTACCAAAGAGAACCTTATACTCGGCTAGAAGATCTGCATCTAAATCACTTTCTGTATCACTGTGTGACGCATCTGAATTGGTGGTGACACACCTGACATACGAATTTCATCCTTAGTGATGTCTTTTTCAGACCCTATAACTCCATGAAGAGACACGAAATTGAGAGCATCTTCTTTTCTCTCTGGCACTTTATCACTGCAACCTCTCTTCATCTTCATCTTCTTGGTGTTCACACAATCTGATTTTATGTGCCCGCAACCATTACATCCATTACACTTGATTTCTTTTTTCTTGAATGATGGACAATCTGTTTTGACATGCCCAATACCATGACAATTAAAACACACCACTGCCTGCCATTTATGTCTTTCTTCTTCTCTTGGCAGTCTGACGCTGGACATCTTATTCAAAAGATTCATGGTTTCTTCAAGTTTCTGAATCACCAAGTGAATAGATTCTTCAAGTTTCTTAGCTTTCTGGATGTCTTCATCAACTGTAATTCGTGAGTCTTGAGCATGTTTTGAACACTTAGATTCCAATTCCATCTCCTCAGCCTTTAATATCCCTACTACCTCAGCATACTTCAGTTCATCAGTGTTCATCGTCAATGTTATCGCTGCTTTATGTGCTGCAAACTTAGTAGGCAAACATCACAAAAACTTCTTCACCAATTTTGCATCTTCATATTTTTTACCTAAAACTTGTGCTTCATTGGCTATGGAGCTGAGCTTCGCACTGAAATATCTTATCTTCTCATCATCCCTCATCCTTATGTCTTCAAACTGTAATGCAAGCAAGTCCAATCTTATCCTCCTAACATTCGCAGTACCCTCGAAAGCATTTTGTAGTATATCCCAAGCTTCCTTAGCTGATTCACATCCCTGTATAAGCTCAAATTGCTTTCTATCTACAGAACTGAAGATTGTATCCAGTGCTCTTGCATTAAACCTTGAAAGCTTTTCTCTGTTGCTGTCCACTTTGTCTTCAGTTTAGGTATCTTCAAACCATCTTCTTGCATCACAAACGGTTCTTCCCATCCAGTTTGAACAACTGTCCAGATATCTTCATCAACCCCACGTAAGTTTGCTCTTATTTTCACTTTCCAATACCCATAATTTACATCATTCAGCAGCAATATATTTTGTGCCAAAATCGCCATATTCTCTTCTCAGGATCTCACCTTGGTTCGAAGAACTCTCTTTCGTTTAGGTGTCCTGCTCTGATACCAATTGTAAGTTCGAGATACAGCGAGAACAGACGGCACAAAATAATTCCAAGAACAATTATCTCTTTATTAAGAATCACTGAAACAATCTTTTACAAAGACTTGTCAAATCCGAATTACTCAACGCCACACACGACTTGACACGGATCAATTCTTAATCTACCCTTATGAAGAACCAACCCCTGTTGATCACCTCTACAAATCACTCACTGTATGAAACCCCAAAGATGCTGCAATCTTTCTGTGAGAATTACAACGTCAAAAGCTCCAACCCTAATTCTAAGAAAAAGCCACAATATATATTAAATAATATTTTTCTATTATCTAATATAATATTTCCTATATTTTAGCATCACCAAATCTTCCAATTTGTGATCTAATCACGCTCCTTTAATGCATATTTCGTCAACCAATTATATAGAAATATTCCATATCATCACATCTTGATGTTTCCTTTTTATTCTTCGAAGCGTGTGTCACACACCATCCTGTGTGTGTAACACAGTACACGAACCAAAACTCCACCACTACAACAGCTTGTCAAGCTCCAAGTTTTTGAGCTTACAGATAGAGTCCCTCAGATGTTTCACAATACTCTGGTCAAGCCCGGCTCTGCCCCATCTCTCCTGTTTTGTTCAATTTGTGTATTTATTACTATATCTCTTTGTATTTTGTGAAAATTTAGTATCTTTGTTTACTATGGATTAAAAAACCCCACTTAAAAAGGATCGTAATATATATTATATATTTGTGTATATATATATATATATGTTTCGTACAGTGATAAATTATATGACTGACACGTTCTGTAAAATAACAAAGCTTTTCATTATTATTAGGAAGACTAATGATTTTGTGTATCCAAAAATAAATTATCAAGATATTTCTGACCCAGATTTTTAAAAATAAGTTGTTTAGTCCAAATTTTCTTTGATCTTTGAGTATTTTTCCTTATTTTATTCTTTCGAGCTATGCGTGCATGCATGCATGGTGTGATTCTGCCATTTGGAAGACCAAGTTGCCCAACATGTTTATCTAATAAACAAATATGTGGATACTAGTTAAGTAGTTATGATACACAGCCTTAATTACTACTTCTATATATAAAAAGTTGATATATTGAATTTTATATTTATATTTTTAAAAGTTGATGTTTTAGATTTAATTACTGCATTTTACTTTAAAATAAAAATAAAAATCTAAATCTAAAAGTATATAGTTAAATATTTAGGGTCGTAAAACTAAGTCAGACTCGGATCGTTAACTCAGTGGAATTGCAGCTACCACTGGATCATTGATTAAATGTTTTGATTTTTCATAACTAGGATGTAGTACAAAATATAAAACGCCCGACTGGTTCAAATGCAACGGTTGCGGTTGTAAATATAGAAGTTTGCAGATACGGGTGGCTGTGATTTCAAGCGTTATTTAATGTTTTGTATGACTGGTACAATGTTTAAAAATTGTTATGTATGCAAGATATTTGTGACTAATTGATTATGAGATATTGCAGTAATTTAATAATAAATTACCATTATAAACATATTATAACATTACAAAAAAATAAAAAACATACTAATTAATATAATATGATTAATAATATTTTATTTTTATTTATTTAATTTTTTAGTTAGTTGAAAATTATAATTTTAATATTTTTTTGAAGATTTATATTAAAACTTTTAAAATAATATTTTGCTTTGTTTTATATATGTGTATATCTTTATATATGTATATATATTAGTTTTTAAAAAATTCTAATGAATAAGTAGTTTAAAGCTTTTATAAAATAAATTATGATACTATTTGTAAATTTAAATTAATATATAATTTGATATATATTTTATTCACCTGCAACCATAAACGCTAATTGGAATCAGCTTTTAATTTTAAGAGGTTTGAGGCGATTTAAAACGATTTGTAGTAGTTTATATAATTGGTTTTAAACGCTGTTAACAGCTACTAACTGCAAAAATTGTGTTTACGGGTGGTATTGAAAAAATCAGTCATGCCCTACTAATTATATGTAGAGAAGGTTTCATTGTCATGCCCTACTAGTTATATGTAGAGAAGGTTTCATTGTATAACGTGCCTAGTAATATTGTCTGATTTCAGTTAGTTAGTTTTTTTGAGAAAGGGTTTCTGAGTTCAATTAGGTTCTAGCTTATCGGTAATTAAGCGAACCTATTAACGGATATATGGTAGATTGTTGTAGAGACAATCCAAATAAACTTAGCAGTAATTTTGATTAAGTTATTTGAATTAAAATCGTTTTGAATATAACAAAAAGAACTGATTATTTTGATAGTCATGAATATATACTTTTTTTTTGTTTACAAAGAAGACTTGGTTTTGAGTACGTTTTTTTAACTTTAGAAAACTTGTCCTAACTTTAACACTAATAGTATAAAATTTTGAGTGACATATGTAGATGCGCGTGGTGTATAAGATAAGATCCGTGAAGGATTTGGGGAGGAAAATTAAGAGATTCAAATGCTTGATTCGACTATCTTATGTGATAGTTCGATGGATCTAGATCCTTGCTCATCTAAAAAAAAAGGCGAGATTCTTTACTTAGCTAGATATTTGTACCTTTTTAGCTGATGATTTGGAAGAGATTTGGTTGGTACCAATTTTTAAAAGAATATTAATAGCAACGCTATAGTATCAAGTAGCCTGGTATTAAGCACTGGTTAAAGTCTAGCATATGATTGTTTTCCAGCTTGACAAATTTTACTGCCTAACGCCCTTCTGATAATGGCTTTTGAATCTTGAAAAGTACCTTACTATTTTTCTAATCACCAAATGGATGATTTGAATATAAATAAAATAAGTGATATAGTACTATCCTTTTGGCTAAAAATAAGTGAAATAGTTTATCAATCTTTTGTATATTTACATATATATACTAAGTGTTTTTTGCACCATGTATAATAAAAAAAAATATTTTTAACAGATAAATATAAATTATATAATAATAAAATATTTATTAATATTTTAAATTTTGTTTTCTTATCAATAATGAATTTGATTTAATTAAACATAAAAATTAAGATCAAAATATTTTTTTATTTTAAATTATATTTAAGAATATGCATGTATATATTTAAAATTATAATCTTAGATAAATTTTTCTATCTATTTATTTTAATTAAATATATTAATAAATTTATTAAAAATTGCATAATTATCAAAAGTTAAAATTAAACAATATTTATAAAATCTGTAGATATATAAGAAACTAATAGGTTTATGATTAATGTTTTATAATTTTCTAAAAAGAATTTATAAATTTTTGAAAATTTTAGTAATAAAATTTTGTAATTTAAAATATATAATTAAATGATATTTCGAAATTTGTAATTTCATATTTGAATAAATTTATTTTTATTGTGATTTATGAATTATACTATATTTTAAAAAATTTACCAAAAATATATAATAACATTAAATGTAATTGTTCATGATAAGTCTTGTCATCAATTTTAATAGATATGTCATATTATTTTTGTGAAAATAATTGTAGAGAAAACATGTGGCAAAATCACTTCTCAAATAATGTACGGGATATATATATATATATATATATATATATATATATAACTATATCATCCTTAAGATTGTTTTATACAAGATTCTGATTCAAATTCACATGCCGGTTTAATCAATGGTAACATATGAATTACTTTGCGACGATCAATTCGAAGTACACAGGTCAATTAGTAAAACCTGATGTACTTGAGACAAGTTGAGAGGTATGCCTCTAAGTGAAAAGGTTAAGATCAATGTATTTAAAAAAAAAAAAGATCAATGTATTTTTCCAGAGCATTGCCACTTCTTGAACATTTTATGTGCTTCTGTTTCCAACACCATAGATTGCTTTCATTCACTAACTTGATCTTTAAATATATATTTATTTCCCGTATACCAATTCTTTAAGTATAATTTTCTTCACATAATCGTTTGGTTTACCAATATATATCTATCTATAAAGTATAAACTAAATATATACAATATATGATTGGTGTTGCTATAGCTTTGTCGAAAATACAGCACTGTCTTTTAGCCACCCTCCTATGTAACT
The DNA here is from genome assembly GCF_000801105.2 of Raphanus sativus. NCBI lineage: Eukaryota > Viridiplantae > Streptophyta > Magnoliopsida > Brassicales > Brassicaceae > Raphanus > Raphanus sativus. Next base: position 34,859,984 of record NC_079516.1, on the reverse strand, counting down.
ACAAAAATAGAATCTTGTGCAATGATAAATAATGCACCGTCTTTTTGGCTATTAGCCTATGCAACGATAAGAATATCTGGCGCAGAACAGACTGTTTGTACAAATGAAACTCAAGAAGAAAACACACACGCCAGTTACAAAAAAAAAACACACACACACATGCGCCAGAATACGTAACTTACTCACGGTAATGTATGTATATACTAAGTCAAAAAAAAATGTATGTATATACGAACACTTTTGTCTCTTTTTCCACGAAGAACGTTACTTATAAAGACACAACAGTTAAACGTAAGTAGACTCTTTTGAACAAAACTTAGGTTCAGTGAACCTTCAAATTCAAGTTCATTCTAATAACCAACCAAAATGCTACATAGATTAATGATTAAAAAAAAAAATTTTAAAAAATAAAATAATTTAAAAAATTAAGTAATATCAATTTTTTTATGATCCTGGTATCCGAATGTCTTGAGAGGAATCCGACTAGCGTCTAATAACTGTCTCAGAATTATCCGCCAGAAAACCCGCCAAAGACATCAAGGAGGGCTGGTGATCACCCCATGTTAAGCCACCAGTTGCCACGCGTAACAGATCTGAGCTTCTCCGTATTGGACCCAAAGATCCTTCAAAATAATCACCACAAATCTGTAAGAAGTAGCCTCGAACCCTCGATTTTACGGACAATAGGAAAGAGCACATACCACTTGACCACTGACACGTAGTTAAAGTAATATCAATTTTAACAATGATAACACCGTTAGTTAAACATAAACTTAACTCTAGACCCGAAACCTAAATTCTAAACTTAACCCCTAAATTCTAAACTCAAACCCTATACCCTAAATCCAAATCCTAGAACCGTAAAGCCAAATCCTAAACTTTAAATACAAACCATAAATCCTAAATCCAAAACCTTAATACACCAAACTCAAACCTTATACCATAAACCCAAGTTTTACACCCTAAACCCAGATCCTAAAATCTTAAACAAACCTTAATTCATGTCCTTAAATTCCAAAAGAACAACATCAACGTTAAGGATATATAATTCGGGTTTACGATCTAAAGTTTTGGTTTAAATTCTAGGATTTGAGTTTATGATTTACGTTTTTGGTTTAGGATCTAGAATTTGGATTAAGATTTATGATATATGATTTGAATTTAAGGTTTGAGATTTGGGTTTATAGTTTAGGATTTGGGTTTAAAGTATATGGTTTGAGTTTAAGGTATAGGTTTTGGATATATGTTTTTATGGTTTAGGTTTAGGGTTTAGGATTTTAGTTTAGGATATAAAGTTCATGTTTAAGATTTAGGGTGTAGATTTAGAAATTAGATTTAAGATTTATGGTTTAGCGGCGTTAGCATTGTTAAAATTGATATTAGTTTGTTTTTTTTAATTATTTTGGTTTTTAAAATTATTTAATTATTTTTCATCATTAATCTAAATATCTACCAACAAGAGGTGTTTAAATTTATTCTTTTTATTGTTTCCAATAGCTTGATATATAAAGTATAAATATTTAAAAGTGTGTGATATCCCTATTTACGTATGAAAAATAATAATAATATTTTAAAGACAAAAAATAATAATAATATTTTGTAAAAGAATAATATAACGCCGAAACTTATTCCAGTACCACTCGCTTGGATCGAAATTCTAAAGTTATATTCCTTTTTCTCTTTACCTAATTTAAAATTCCGAAAAAGAGCAATCGGAATATATCTATCAACATATGCTCCTACATATTATTTCTGACTTTTTGCAATCAGAACTTTGATCTTAACAAAAAGTAATTAAAAGGGTGAAAAAAATAAAAGGCACGGACAAAAAGTAAATTGTAATATCTCGATTTTTGATATATAAAATATTTAAAATATGATTTTGTTATTTATATTATCAAAATACATTTTTTTGATCACTTGTCTAAGAAAAATACTAAAACTAAGTGTGTTTGATTTGGAAGAAAGATCAGTGAGTTATCAGAAATTCAGAATGTTATTTACGATATCGTGCGAATGAGAGAAAAAAAACGAACATAAATCATATGGTGATTACAGGATCAACAATTGTTTTTAATCTAAAAATATTAACTCACAATTCATCGTATGAACTGATATCCATAGACCAAAAAACGGACTTGGAAACACATTATTCAAAAGCGGTCGAGGCATTACTTTGTAAATACCAAAACAAAAATTCGGAGCAGGCCTCGGCTGAAAGATGAAGGAGGTAGAGAACGACCAATGCTATAAGAAAGTTGTACCAAGCCAGAACTTGAAAGATGAATCAACCCTTTAGCCCGGAGAAGTGTCTTGAGAAATCTCGATGTTGGAGCCAAGCCGGACCCTCCCATGCAATGTAGGATTGGAAGCTTTGTCTATGAATGACACTTTTGCAATTTCAGTCGAAATATATATTGATTATTTTGGTACTCATGGAAAACATCAATAACCACGATTCAAATGATCGTAGGAGCTGTTAGATACCATCAGCTATCAACCGGAGGTCAGAGTGGAGATGAAACCTCTCTAACATCAATGAGTATTCAAACATTATTCTTTTCTGGCGCATGTTATCCATGCATTCAACCTCCCAGAACAGTACCCTAAAAACAAGAAAAAACACTAAATAAAAACACATATTTAATGTAAGAACGACAGATGTATCTTTTACATCTACATTAACAGTATCTCAATAAATTTATCTTATAATTAAACAAATAAAAGAAAATAAGAAAGTAAAATGAGCTTAATAACAATAAAAAATAAAAAAAAAACTTTAAACAATATTTTCTTTTTATCAATAGTTTAATTATAACCTAAACTGAACAACATAACTAAACTAAATTTACACTCATAACTAAACTAGATACTGGATGAGTATCTCACCAATAGAAATACTTTAACCTTTTCTCTTCTTCGGATAATCCTATCCTTCTCTTCCTATAAATACCTCTTCACTCTCCTCTTCCTCCACCACCAAATCAACCAGAAACAACCACCGTTAAAAAAAGATCATTTGTCTAAACCTAAATCAAAAAGAAATATGGTCAGTCACCAAATGGAGAAAGCTTTTAACGGTACGTCCGCGCTAGAGACGCAGACGGCTGAGCTTGATCAGCCGGCAGCACTTAGAAAAATCATATCGGTGTCTTCCATAGCCGCCGGTGTACAGTTCGGTTGGGCTTTACAACTATCTCTGTTGACTCCTTACGTGCAGCTACTCGGGATCCAACATAAATGGGCTTCTCTGATATGGCTCTGCGGCCCAATCTCCGGCATGCTTGTTCAACCCATCGTCGGTTACCACAGTGACCGTTGCACCTCAAGATTTGGCCGTCGTCGTCCTTTCATCGTCGCCGGAGCCGGTTTAGTCACCGTCGCCGTTTTCCTCATTGGTTACGCCGCCGACTTAGGTCACAGCATGGGCGATCAGCTTGACAAACCGCCTAGAACGCGAGCCATCGCGATTTTCGCTCTCGGGTTTTGGATACTCGACGTGGCTAACAACACTCTCCAAGGACCATGCCGAGCTTTCTTGGCCGATCTATCCGCGGGTAACGCGAAGAAAACGCGGACCGCAAACGCGTTTTTCTCGTTTTTCATGGCGGTCGGAAACGTTTTGGGTTACGCGGCGGGTTCTTACAGGGATCTCTACAAAGTCGTCCCATTCACGATGACAGAGTCATGCGACCTCTACTGTGCTAACCTCAAAACGTGTTTTTTCCTCTCCATAACGCTTCTTGTCTTAGTCACGTTCGTGTCTCTCTGTTACGTGAAAGAGAAGCCATGGACGCCCGAGCCAACCGACGGGAAAGCCTCCGACGTTCCGTTCTTCGGGGAGATTTTCGGAGCTTTCAAGGAGTTGAAAAGACCGATGTGGATGCTTCTTATAGTCACTGCACTAAACTGGATCGCTTGGTTCCCTTTCCTTCTCTTCGACACTGATTGGATGGGTCGTGAGGTGTATGGAGGAAACTCAGACGCAACCGCAAGTGCAACCGCTAAAAAGCTTTATAATGATGGTGTCAGAGCTGGTGCGTTGGGGCTTATGCTTAATGCGATAGTTCTTGGATTCATGTCTCTTGGTGTTGAATGGGTTGGTCGGAAAATGGGAGGAGCTAAACGGCTTTGGGGAGTTGTTAATTTCATTCTTGCTATTTGCTTGGCCATGACGGTTCTGGTGACCAAACAGGCGGAGAATCACCGGAGAGATCATGGGGGTGCTAAAACAGGACCACCTGGTAACGTCACTGCTGGGGCTTTAACTCTCTTTGCTGTTCTTGGTATTCCTCAAGCGGTGAGTTTCTCTCTGTTTTTTTTTTTTTGGTATTTTACTGAAAGTTGTGTAATTTTGATTAGATTTTCTTTTTCAATTTTAATTAATTGCAGATTACGTTCAGTATTCCTTTTGCACTAGCTTCCATATTTTCTAGCAATTCCGGTGCCGGCCAAGGTAAATTTTCTAATTTGAGTTTTCGATTTAATTTAGTTTAGTTACCCTTTTTGTTTTGGATAATGCAAGTCTACACACTTCTTAAAAAGTTGGGGCTTGGGACCTGAAAAAGCTATACGCATTTAATACCAACAGAATCGTAATTTAAGAACTTTTTGAGATGATTCTATAAGTCACTGATAATGTATTAAATATATTTACAAAAGTTGAATTATACCAATTTCTTGAATTAATAATGATAAACTAAATATTTGTATCTTTATTTCCAACAGGACTTTCTCTAGGTGTTCTAAATCTGGCTATTGTCGTCCCACAGGTAATAAAACCGTTGAGAGAAGTTTTGTTTACTTAATTAGAAAATAAATGTTATGATTCTGATAAATATTTTTGTTTAATTAAAACTTAGATGGTGGTATCTGTGGGAGGTGGACCATTTGATGAAATCTTCGGTGGTGGAAACATTCCGGCGTTTGTGTTAGGAGCAATTGCAGCTGCGGTGAGTGGCATATTGGCTTTAACGGTGCTACCATCGCCGCCACCGGATGCTCCAGCTTTCAAAACTGGAGCTATGGGATTTCATTAGATATTAACAGTGTTTAATTGGCTCTGTTTCTCTCATAAAACATTAGTATTATTGTGCAAATTTCTACATAAAGAGAAGAAAGGAAACTGATCTTCTTGGGAATGGTTTGTATTTTACCTAACCCTTTATGTTCCATTTTCTGTGAGCGAGTTTTAAGTTGGAGTATATTTTACATTTTGTTACCGTCAAGGCTTCATTGTTACTCTTCGTTGTTTGGGACCTTACGGTAATACTACATAATCTACAAAGTATATACTATAGTGACATAAAACAACTCAATAATCATTAATGTGATTACTTATTTCCCAATTTTTTTTAACTAAGCATGATAAGGTTTGAAACATTTACAAAAATAACTTGTTTAGTCTGTTTCCTATATATATCATAATTTTCTTAAGAACATTTTAAAACTATATCGACAAAGTTGGAAGAGTTTCTCAACTATTTGTCGAGGTTCCAAAATGTTTCTGAAGAATTCATAAATCATTTGGTCTTCTAGGATTAATTTCCAAAATTAAAAACAAAAACAACTGAAATCAAAGATATATCATTTAACCAAGTTGTATCGGCCTATTGACAAAAGAATTTTAGCTGGAATTTCCACTCTGAATTCATGTAGCATTGGCCATCTGTAAAAACCGTTTTAAGTGGTAAGAAAAATCAAATTTTATTGACCTCGTTCAATTAATTTTTGGAATTAGAAAACCTTTAGAGTCCCACTATTATCAAAAAAAAGTGTGTTCATTTGTTTAAAAAAGTAAATATTGTATTGTTATTTAGAAACAAACCAGAAAATATATTAATTTACAAAACATCATCATTTTGCTTAGGTGATTTTGTTGTTATTAGTAAGGAGTAAAATACATAGACAATGCACTTTTTACTCAAGAATACCTTACGCCACCTTTACTTATGCATACGTTGAGTTTTGCATAAACCAAGAAACATTACGTTACCTTAGTTGTATCTTCTTTTAGCTGAGACACCTTATTCAGGATTCATAGCTTAGCAATATAAAGCTTATAAGTTAGGAAGAACTAAGCTAATAATGTCCTTGATGAGTGCGGCAATAGAGTGACGCTTCCAACTTTTAGATCCAGGGGAGGAGATTGTCTCCTACATTATAGATCACACACAAGTTTAGAGTCTCCATAAATGGGTAGTACAAAATGTTGAACAATCATAATTAAGAAAGGCAATGGCATCTACTAGAAATAAAGTTTGTGCAGGGGTTTAAGATGAACAGAAAAAGACTCTAAATATTTTTTTTTATTTTTTTTTAAATAAAATATTATTCAACCCTTAGACAGGAAATTCAGGTCCGGTTACAAGATCGATTCGAACAAAAGCTCCCGAGTCAATGTATTACAACCTAGCTTCGCCCACCCACTAGACCCGGCACATTCCGCTAGACCATTTTTAAAATCCTAAGGAATCGATTGCCGTTCTCTACCATCGACGATTAACCATAGGACCGTGAGGTTCTCCTCGTTGCCAAGGATGCCGGGAACTCTCATGTCGTTTCCGGAGTAGCTGGCTCCCGATGAACTCTTCTAACTAATAACCGTCACTGACGATGAAGTGCTAGACGAACGGAAAGATGAAAAAACTCTTACCAAGAGCTGTCCACCACCATTGCCGCCATGAACTGAGCAAGAAAGCGGGTTGATGACATCGCCACACCCTGTTAGGAAGCCTCAAACACCTGCAAGTAAAATCAAGCACACTGCCGCAAAGTATAAAGGACCACAGCGACACCCGGATGTGAGCTTGACAATCTGTTAACTCGAGGCAATCAATGACTCCCGAGAATCGCCTCAACAAATCCGTCTAACGAGAACCGTGAGACCGATTACTTGACTGAGAGAAACCATGCTTCGGAGTCAACGATTCGATAAGAAAGTAGCCACTTTCGACACGAAGAACCAGACAGGCTGCCGAGAGGGAGAGGTCAGAAGAGAAGCGGAGTTGTGAACAACCATCTAGGAGCTATAGACGACTACCTGTCACAGCTACCAACAACAACCGCACACGTCGGGAACAGAGCCTTGATACCATCTCCTCCTGCGTATCTCAACTCTAGGCGTGCTTCCAGTGACCGAAGCCACCAAAATCTCTTGGTAACAAGAGGATGGGAGTGAACCTCGCCGACGCCGGAGAAGACCAGGAACCCCACATCCGCTACCGAAAGTCACCATCTTTCAATATACGACACCGCCGAAGTCTAATTGATGGAGCAAACCGTCAAAGCCCCCTCCACGACGAAGAAAACGGGCGGGATCTAAACTAGATCTAGAAAATTGATCCCACCAAAACCCTAAAATCCGATCACTTTTTCACCAAACCTTGAGACCTCCTCGCCGCAGCACCAGGTGAAGCTTACAGACGCCGGAGAGATGCATTCCTTGCGCACGGAGCACTCATCGGAGAAGCACGCAAACCCAGGACAGCGAGCATATCAGAGGTGAAAGAGAGAGGCGGAGCAGCAGCAAAGGGAAGCCAAGTAGAGGGAGAAAAGAGACCTCCGACGGTCGCACGCGCACATACGTGTCGGAGGCAGAGCAAAATCAGTTTCAGAGTTGCGAGGAGAAGGAGATAGGGGAGAGAGAAAAAGGTTTTTTTGACTCTAAATATTTGATTTGCCTTGTCCTTGTCCTGTATTATAGAAAATGAGCCTCAAAATCTATATTAGTGTAATTGGGTAAAAAAAAATGGACAAAAACAGCACAAATGATTATCTCTACTACCCCATGAATGATGTACTTGGAAGTTGGCTTATCTCGGTCCAAAAATTTAAAAGTACATAATGTGGCAGTTTAGATTTTTAGTAGAACTCATAAATAAATAAATAAATAGAGAGGTTGACCAAAAAAAATAGAGAGAATCCGGAAGGGTAAAACCGGAAACCCGGAGAGCAACGTGGCCGTGGGCCTTATCTTCTTCCTCTTCTTTTATCTTTGAGCTCACTTTCACACACACACTTGTCGATTCTAGAAATTCAGTGCGATTTGTAGACCTTATGATCGAATTGAAGATGCTTCTTCACACTGTATCTTCATCTTCTCCTCCCATTCATTCTCAGATCCTCCCTTCACTCAAGCTCTCGCCCAAAAAGATTTCTTTTCAGGTAAAAACACTCCATCATTGCCTCTCTTCCTCGTCATTCTTAGTTGATAATCTCAGTGATTTTAGGGTTTCAGATACATGGAAGTGTCAACTTGCCTGGAGAATTTGTTGCTAGAGGCTTACCGGTTCTAAACAAAGCTTCCTTGAAGAAGATGCATGTAAAGGGCACTACATTCGTGATGGGCCAAAGCTTGTTGATCATCTCTGCTGCTAACCCACAGTTGGCAGCAGCAGCAGCAGAAACTATTATTAAGCCAGAACCTGTTTACGAAGTTGGAGAGTTGTTTGAACTAAGTATTCAGCTTTCTTACTTGTTGTTACTACTTGGTTTGCTCGGGGTTGGTACTTTCTATGTGATTCGTCAAGTACTTGTCCGCAGAGAGCTTGACCTCTCCGCCAAAGAACTACAGGTATTGTGATCCAAAGTACGAACCTTTGTAGTAGATAACTGTAGAATATAAATATTTTAATCAAATCTGTGTTCCATGCTTTTTATGTCTTGTCTGAACAATCTCAAGGAACAAGTTAGGAGCGGGGATGCAAGTGCAACAGAGCTCTTTGAGCTAGGTGCAGTGATGCTGAGACGGAAGTTTTATCCTGCAGCCAACAAGTTCTTGCTTCAAGCCATCCAGAAATGGGACGGTGATGACCAGGATCTTGCTCAGGTAAATACAAGTTTACACACACTGAATCCAGCAAGAGATAAGAGCCCATTGACAACACTGTTAAGTTAAAACAGGTCTATAACGCTCTTGGAGTGAGTTATGTTCGAGAGGAGAAACTAGAAAAAGGAATCGCTCAGTTCGAAATGGCTGTGAAACTGCAACCTGGTTATGTAACGGCTTGGAACAACCTTGGAGATGCTTATGAGCAGAAAAAAGAGCTTCCTTTGGCGTTGAAAGCGTTTGAAGAGGTCCTGCTGTTTGATCCCAACAATAAGGTGGCTCGGCCTAGACGGGATGCGTTGAAGGATCGTGTTAAGCTCTACAAAGACGTTGTGGCTGTTAAGTCCAAAAAACGGTGACCAGGAAAGCCAAGGCGCGGACTCAAACCAACAATCGTTCTTCTCTCTCCTTCGTTTTTGTTTCTTGTGTAATTTGTAAGGAGATTTTATGTTAATATGAAAATGAAATTTTTAGACATCTGCGTTTTAACTAAACTACAATGTGAAACTGATTTTAAAGATTGAGCGAGGCTCCAGATTCTAAAGTCATCATTCTGTCCGTTGTCGTTTTGCTTTTACTTGCCTCATCCAATCCTTGCATTCCTCTGCGGACCCATTGGGATAAGCTAGCTGCCATGTGAGAAGCTTTTGTTGCTGCAAAACAGACCAAACGTCATCATGTACATGAGAGTGAGAAGTAACGACGGTTCAACAGCAAAAAGAGAATCAATAATCTTTTTTTACCCATTCACGAATGTGGTATCCTCCTTTAAGCTCTGCAATTTCCATGATCTCCCTTCCATTCACCAGAGGCTTTACATCCCAAATGTTATCAAGACCTGTAAGGTTAAAGGCAATAAACACCATTACGTATGTGGAGCCTTTGTAACTACTCGCCTATTTGGAAGTTTCTATCTTTGATGCTACAATTTAGCAATGCATACTAACGCTTACCCAGTTCACAAATGGTTTCCTCGATGGTTAGATAACTTTCTCGCAGCTTGTCCAGTTGGAAATCCAGGTGACCAGTTTCTTGATCTTCCTTCTTGCCGTCAACCGTACTCAACAACAGAGATGTTAAGAGTGTAACACGCCAGAAGTCTTTGATATCTCTAAGAAGAAACCCTGGAATTGTAATAAAACAAACCATTTTAGTTACATATATACGGTCAGATCTAATGCGTTTACTAAATCACAATTTTTATAATACTCGTAGTTTACAGAGAAGATTAACGGAAGTCATAAGCTACCATATCAATTAAATTTGCTACAATACAATACCATAGAGAGGCTATAGAGGAGTGTGTACCTGTGAGTACCCTTATTTTTGAAGTTTCTGGGATCTCTGGATCATCAACGGAGATTGTCTTCCAGTGCTCAAGAATATCATTGGCCCAATCAAGGTTGTCTAGTTGTGTGCAAATTTTCAACTGAAGTGAACGAATCAACGATAGGAATCTGTCGGTGGTACGATGTATATTTATAACCTGAAGAAGATGGATTTCATTATTTATGATAGTCATGAATATGCTAAGCTGTAAAGCAGTCTAACTTACACAAAGCATGGTAAAACAAGACACGCTGCTCTTGAGCACGACACCATTAACAATTTATATGCAAATCATAGGTAAAGGCTTTATTTTATCATGTTTGTTGGTTTTCCCGTTACTACCGAACAACACACGTATCGCCATGTTACTGCAATTAAGACCTAAAATAGTGAACATTAATAATCAGAACTCACCGTTTCAGCATCACTGGTCTTCCGCTTCAAGGAGAACTTGAATACGTGGTTGACAACAGGGATCTGAAAGAAAAAAGCTCAAATTTGTTAGATATGATACTCAAACTCAAGATTTATTTAATCCAGGACAAGAGTTTAAATACGCAAGGAGCTACAGTACCAATTTTCCCTTATTGTCTTTGTAGACGGTTTTCCTAAAGGGGAGAAACAGCGCAGCATACAGTGCAAGTCTTCTTTGTTCACCCTAAAACCAAATAGGACACCAATAAAATCTAATTGAACATAAGAAGAAGGAACAAGAAGCGATTGTGACAGGATAATAACTCACGCTGAACTTTCCTAGCCCAGGTGTGTGAATGAGGCTCCACATAGCTTCCAAGTATGCTTTGCAGAGGCTAAAAAGGTCAGACATGTTAGTGCTTTTGCAAAAATGAAACCCAGTGTCACAGAACCAAATTTGCAAAGTAGAGTAGAAATGAGATAAACCTGCCACAATTCTCTGATGGTGCAGGCTCGGATGAAGAGGGAAAGGAAAATACAACCCCAAACAGTTTCAGATCAGAAAGATAAGTTACTGCTGAAACTGGCCCATTCCCAGATATCATCAAATCAATCTGCACCAATAAATCAAGTTGCGTCACAATAAACCCCTAAAAAGAGAGGTTGACAACGGAAAGCTAATATCTTGCAATCAGGAAGATCAGATACATACTTCATTCCCAATCCGCTCTCTGCTAATTTTTTCACCAAGAGCTACCCTAACTTCCTCGCATGAAGCATCTTGTTTTAGTTCTTCATCCAGCGTAAAACCAAATCTTGCACCTGTACGGCAGTAAACGATAACCACAGAGCTCAAATAAAAGATCCGACATGGGGGCACTGCAACGACATAAAATTGGAAAAAAGATATATAACAAAGGTACCAAAACGAATAGCCCTGAGAACTCGTAAAGGATCATCCAAGAATGTAGCTTTTGCAGGCAATGGTGTAACAATTCGTCCAGACTTGAGGTCATCGATGCCTGTGATTTTATAAGTATTTTATAAACTATTACTCTGAAAATCACAGGAACACAATGCTGGCAAACACTAGGACGCACTAACCTCTTTCTGTAAGATCTTCTATTGAGCCAGTGTTAATGTTGTAGAACAAGCTGTCAAATTAAAGAAACTGTCACAATTACATACAGTGATACTGAGATCATTGTTATTCTGCTTCTTCGTCTTGACAAAGATGAGAGTACCTATTTATGGTTAAGTCTCTCCTGTAAGCATCCTCTTTTGGGGTGCCAAATTTCTGTAACAAAGCAAAGAAATTAAAGATTAAAACTGAGCAAGCACAGACAGTTATAGGTTATTTCGGGAATGGGATGTGCTTATGCATTCAATCAGAAGAAGAGTAGGAGGAGCAGTACCATTGTAGGAATACGACTATTTTCTGTGTACTCTTCAGATCTCAAGTTAACAAAATCTATCCACTGGTTATAAATGCGCATCTTTGCCGTCTCTAAATGTTTGGATTGGTCAGGATTCCTGAGGAAAAAAAAATGCCAACAAGATGGCATCAAGAACTATACTAATAGATTCAGCTAGAGAAAAAGTTTGAAGACCTTTCAATGACAGTGTCGCCTTGAACTTGTTCGCCTCGAGAAGCTAAATAGTCCTTGAGGTTATCAAGAAACTCACTTCCATACATATTGTCGATTGCTATGTCAATATCATCACTATCTCTCCCTAGAAGCTGTAACACACAAAAGATCAACCAATCATGACCTCTCAAAACTATCTTAATACTCCAAAACCTAATTTTAGCGGCGGGAGTATTCCACAGTGTTCGTACCTTATCGCGCACCCATCCACCGGCGACTCGGAGCTGCGTGTCGAGGTTGCAAAACCGGAGAGTACCTAGAAGCCGATCGAAGATTTCGCGTTCTTTCTCGGTGATCTCGATCTTATCCTTCAATTCGACTGAGAGTTTTGATTGCTTCCCCTCCTCCTCCTCCGCCACTCCAACGGTCGTCGTCATCGTCGAGAACCGGTAACAACACAGATTACGAGAAACGACGACGGGAATGTGCAGAAGCGACCGAGAACGAAACGCGACGGTTGGAAAAGGGCGACGAGAAGGAGGGCGAAGAAGAAGGGGTCTCGGAAGATTTATAAGAGTGTTGATTGGGAGAGACATTAATCTCATGGTGTTTTTAGCGGCGCGTTTCCATCTGCGGCGTTTTTACGGGGACTTGGGTGGAGTTTATGGGCCCGCTTGGTATGTCACATCTATTATCAAGCCCAATAAAAGCCTAGTTCCATTACCTTTCAAAATTTGTAAATGTTTGTTTTATACTCCCTCCATTCTTAAATATAAGATGTTTTGGGTAAAATACATTTATTAAGAAGATTACTTTTTATGTAAAAAATATTATTAAAATTATAAATTTTAAACTATTTAACTAACTACAAAATAGAACTATTAAATTTGATTGGTTACACAATTTTTGATAAAATTAAAATTACCTAGAAATATGAGAACATCTTACATAGTGGAACAAAAAAAATATTCTAAACATTTTATATTTAGGAACAGAGAGAGTATAATTTTCAAGCCTGATTAGATTGAAAAATCTCTCCTGGGGTGACTTGATTATGTTGGAGTGATTAAATTTTTGTTATCAATTGCTAATAAGTGGATTAGATTATCTATTTTATATACTGGTTAATGTCTCTTTTAATTCTCTATATGAAATTTTTGTCCCTAATAAATTTAAGGGAATCTAAGGAGAAAACACTAATCTCCTATGAGTGGTGTGAATTGATGCAACAAGCCAACAACCAAAGGAGATAATACATTTTCCATTCAGCATACGAGTATGTATAATCGGTAGTACTGTTGTTATTGGAAACTGTTGTGAATAAAAGTATGTATAATCGGTAGTACTGTTTGTTATTGGAAATTGTTGTGAACAAAAACATTTTTTAATATATATTTATATTATCTTTTTCTTCAGAAGGGGGATCTGGTGAGTTACAAAAGTTCAATCAACCGGACAAAACAGTAGCCCTGGGTTACATGAAAAAAAAAAACAGAACAACAAAAGCAAGATGCTGAAAAGTAGAGATCTAACGTGGATGAAAAAAACACAAGGTAGTTCAGCTACCTGCTGAAACACTGACGGTGTCACCATCCGAACAATCGCAACTAATCTGTATCGGGTGGCCAAGCTAGTATACAGGTTCGTCGACACTCGGCATCAAGATCTAACCGCCGATGGAGCAGTCATGCGGCCACGAACGCCAGACGCCTGGAGATCTGACTACTGAAAACCCTAACCACCACAAATCACCTTGAGTCGCCGCTGTTTCCCAAGTCCAAGGAACTATGCACCGCCTTTCTAGACATCACAGTGGCGGAAGAAGAAGAATAACGTCATAGGAGATACTCTGCCCGAGAAACCGTCATCCCCGAAGCTTCGATCCATCGCCAACGCTTTCCTCCGCTAAACCGGTACAAGAACCCAGATTCCGATGACTGACTTGCGAGAATCGAGTCCGTCTCCTCCTTCTCAAACGGAGCTAAAAAATTCTAGATTCCGATGAGCCACCAGAAAATAGAGACTTTCATGGAGGTCTCCGCAACAAGAAACCTTTCTTATTCGCCATGGAAGAGAAGAGGTGCCATCCAGAGCTTCAGATCTGTAACACCACCGCCAGTTAAGCGTTTAATCCGAAGAGACAAGGGTGGGAGAATTCAGTTCCATCGACATAGATGCCGACCCGGATGAGTCTCCACCCAGCGAGATCCAGATTTGGGAGGAGAGAGATGGGAGACACGCATGGAGATCTGAAGAAAAATAGAACAACAGAATAGTAGCCCTAGGTTACATAGAAAAAGAAAAACAGAACAACAAAAGCAAGATGCAGAAAGGTAGAGATCCAACATGGGTGAAAAGACACAAGTAGTTCAGCTACCATCTCCGCTGGAACACTGACGATGTCACCATCCGAACAATCGCAACTAATCTGTACCGAGTGTCTAAGCCAGTATGCAGGTTCATCGACACTCGGCATCAAGATCTAACCGCCTATGGAGCAGTCCCGCGGCCATGAACGCCAGACGCCTGGAGATCTGACTACTGAAAACCCTAACCACCACAAATTACCTTGAGTCGCCCCCGTTTCCCAAGTCCAAGGAACTATGCACCGCCTTTCTAGACATCACAGTGGCGGAAGAAGAAGAAGAACATCATAGGAGATACTCTACTCGAGAAACCGTCATCCCCGAAGCTTCGATCCATCGCCAACGCTTTCCTCCGCTAAATCGGTACAAGAACCCAGATCCCGATGACTGACTTGCGAGAATCGAGTCCGTCTCCACCGTCCTCAAACGGAGCTCAAAAACTCTAGATTCCGACGAGCCACCAGAAACTATAGACTTTCATGGAGGTCTCCGCAACAAGAAACCTTTCCGATTCGCCATGGAAGAGAGGAGGTGCCATCCAGAGCTTCAGATCTGTAACACCACCGCCATTTAAGCGCTTAATCCGAAGAGACAGGGGTGGGAGAACTCAGTTCCATCGACATAGACGCCGACCCAGATGAGTCTCCACCCAGCGAGATCCAGATCTGGGAGGAGAGAAGTGGGAGACGCGCGTGGAGAATACTCGCCACTCAAAGGAATACTCGGAACAAAAGCAAGTTTAACCTTGAAAAAAGCTAAGAGTGAAAAATGTATCAAGGTAAAAATCCGTTTTAGGGTTTCTTATTATTATGTGAATGAATAATCTTACAACCTTTAGACCCGTATTTATAAGAGCTTTAAAATCTCATTTCCTTTTTCCTATGGAAATACATATTTATTTAGAAAAGTAAATTTTCCTAAACCAAAAGGTGTACCGTACCACTCCCTAGATGTCAACTTTCATAGCGAATTTAATTTCTGTGTCTTATTGGTGCACATATATTTAAGACACTTTCGATACAATAGAAACAATCATGGAAGAGAAAGCTCATAATGTTAATTACTGGAATGAAAAGACACTACAAGAAAACAAATAATTAACGAGGGCCATTTTCCTCGTTAATTCCTCGTAAAAAGATGTTTACGAGGAATTAACGAGGAAAAGCTTTTCGTCGTTTATCGTCCGTCGTAACAAAGGATTCGTCGCCATTTCCTCGTAGTGTAGCGAGTTTTTTATTTCCTCGTAAAGACGAAGTTAATATTTCGTCGTAAGTTCCTCGCCCCATTTCCTCGTAAATCTCTCGCCGAGATTCCTCGTACAAACCACGCGAAACACGCGTCGTTACTTACACGTAAGATCCTTGAAATCATATCCTCGTAAATTCGATGTAATATCCTTGAAAAGATTTCCTCGTAAAATCGATGTAGAATCATTGAAAGGTTTTCCTCGTAAAAACCTCGAAAGCCTTTCCTCGTAAAGACCTCGAAAGCCTTTCCTCGTAAAAACCTCGAAAGCCTTTCCTCGTAAATTTCTCGGAAACCTTTTCGTCGTAAATAACTCGTAGACTTCCATTTTTCGAATTAATAAAATATTATTTGATAAATATAATAATTATTAATTTAACAAAATAAAAGTATTTAAATATTGGATTTATAAATAAATTTTAAATAAAATTCAGAAGCAACAAAATATTTTATATATAATTAAGTTTTGGATTTTATAATACATAAACCGAAAAAAAAACTAAAAAAACTAAGGCTCGTTCATCGCCTCGTAGAATTCCTCGCTCCTCCTCGTAACATCTTCCTCGTTATGTGTGCCCGATGACTCGCCTGGAATGGGATTTTGTTGTTTCATGTTCCTCAACAAAGCTTCCCATTCCGGATTTGTGGACGCTATAACGTCGATGAAGGCTTCGAGTCCACTCACACGGCTTTTGGTCGCGCCCAGCTCGGAACGCAACTGAGTGACTTCTTCGGTCTGTCTCTGAGCATAAGATGATGTCGCTCTCGGGACATCATTGACGGAACCGTTCCCCAACGTACGTCCCTTTTTCTTAGGGACAACCTTAAAAACAAAAAAAATTATATTTGTTAGTTAAATTTAAAAGGTAAATTTAATCAATTAATAATTAAAAAGATATAATGTTAAAAAATTTACCTCCTCGTAAATCTTATCCACTTCAGTTGTGGATAAGGTAAGTGGTAATCCGTCGCCGGACTGCTGGGTCAGCTGAGTCTGGCGCTCCTCAACCCGAACAATTACGTTGTTGTAGATTTGCTCGGACTTGCCATCTAAAAACTGGCCTGCCTTGTTCTTGTGGGTCCGCTCGTAAAGTTCCAGAAGAGTCGGGAGACGTCCCAACTCTTTGGCCTAAAAACATTTAAGAAAATTGTTAGAAATATATTTAATTATATTAAAAATAATAATTAAAAAATTAAATATTTAATTACGTAAGCTTACGAGGTCGTTACGACGATTTGCGCTTATGTGGAATTAACGAGGCCCGTGTATTTCTTTTTTTCTACTTTCCTCGTTATTTCGTCGTAAATACGAGGAATAACGAGGTTTTCTTTCTAAACCTCTAAAATCAAAAACCCCAAACCACAAACACCATCTTTCCTATCTTCTACTCTTCATATTCCAATCCCAAACCTCAATCTTTTATTTTTCATTCAAAACCTCAAACCTCAATATTCTTAACATTTCAACCTCAAATTTATAATCACAATTCTTTAACTTCTAATATCAATCTCTTCTTCCTAATTTAAACTTATACAAAATCAAATTATTTATTTAAATATAATCATTTGAAGATTTAAAAATATAATCATTTGAAGATTTGAAAATATAATCATTTGAAGATTTGAAAATATAATCATTTGAAGATTTGAAAATATAATCTTTTGAAGATTTAAAAATATAATCTTTTGAAGATTAAAAATATAATCTTTTGAAAATTATAAAATTATTAATGGGGTTTGGAGTTTGGGATTTAGACAAAATAGATAAGAAAGATGGGGTTTGGGGTTTAGGGTTTAGGGGTTTAGACAACATATCTCGTTAAAACCTCGTAAGCCCACGAGGAAATAACGAGGAACTAAAAAAAAGAAAGCCTCGTTAATTCCACGTAAGCTTACGAGGTCGTACGACGATTTGCGCTTACGTGGAATTAACGAGGCCCGTGTATTTCTTTTTTTCTACTTTCCTCGTTATTTCGTCGTAAATTACGAGGAATTAACGAGGTTTCTTTCTAAACCTCTAAAATCAAAAACCCCAAACCACAAACACCATCTTTCCTATCTTCTACTCTTCATATTCCAATCCCAAACCTCAATCTTTTATTTTTCATTCAAAACCTCAAACTCAATATTTTTTTCTTTATAATCGAATCACATGCATTAAGTCTGAAAATCAATCATATTAAAACACAAATACATCAATCAGATACATTTTCGTCATCACTAGAAACATCATCATTTTCATTAAACTCGTCTTCAACAGCTTCGTCTGTGCCATCGTCGGTAAGATCTTCATACTCATGATTATGCGGATCAATGAGAAGAATGTCATCAATTTGTTGTTCAGGTTCCTCGACTTCATTTATCTGTTCTTCTTGCAATGGTGGTTCTTCTCCACTTATGATTCGTCTTCGAGGTGTAACTTTGATCACGGATAACCAATTTATTCCCGATTCTCTCATCCGAGGGTATGGAAGGTAGCTAACTTGATCTGCTTGTGAAGCTAAGATGAAAGGCTCGAATTTGTTGTACCTGAAAATAAAGAAAACATAGAAGTAAGCTTATTCTGCTCATGTATGCCAAATAAAGAATTTGTTGTACCTCGTCCACCATTGACATCAACTACACCGAATTTGTTAAACCGAACACCTCTGTTGACGACGGGGTCGATCCACTCACATTTGAAGAGGACGCATTTCAGCTTCAATATCCCTGGAAATTCCACTTCGATAATCTCTGTCAAGATACCGTAGAAATCGGTTTCCCCTTTCACACATATTCCATAGTTACTGGTCGCCCGCTGTCTACCATACTCATATGTGTGAAAAGTATAGCCTCGTGTGAAATACATCTGTGAAGTGGTGACCTTTACATGTGGAGATTGAATTACTTCATGTAACCACTTAGGATAATCTGCATCGTCGTCAAAATCAACCTGCAAAAACAAAGTGAACGTTAAAATACAAATCATTTATGAATAAAGAGTTTGAGTTAATACCTGACTCTTCAACCACTTTATAAAGTGTTGATCTTTCCTTTTGTCTACGTCAGTTGTGGATATACCAGGGAATGTTTCTTCGACTTGTGAAACAAATAGGCTGTAAAATCACATTTTATATTAATTAATATTTGGCAATTATATATATGTGTTAATTTATATATACGTGTCCATTTATGTTACCTTTCAAAATAACGAATCAATGGATCCTCAGAATTAAGTAGAATATAGGTGTGTGCACTATGAGCGTCTTCTTCACTCGACCACCAAACCTCTTTTGATTTTCCACCCAGTCGCCCAATCTGGCTAAAGATGTCTGGAACACCAGCAACTGCGTATGTTGGCGCGACACCACCATCATCATATCTCCTTGGAGCTCTTTTCCGAGTACGTACTTTTGACGCAAAGTAGTACGATGTGAAGTGAGAAGTTTCTTCCGTCAAATTTCCAGCAATTATAGAACCTTCAACCTTTGCAAGGTTCTTTGATTTTCCCTTCAAATATTTCATGGCTCGCTCATACTGATACATCCATCCGTAATGTACAGGTCCACGAAGCAATGTCTCATATGGAAGGTGGACAGCTAGATTCTCCATTACGTCAAAAAACCCAGGAGGAAATATCTTCTCCAAGTTGCACAATAAGATGGGAATGTTCTCTTGAAGCTGTTCCACGACTTCTACTTTAAGGGTGCGGGTGCTCAGATCCCTGAAAAATGCTCCAATGCCTTGTATATTCCAAAAACAATTATACACATATTAGTCATATATATTTCAAACTAAATCATTATATATAAAATAACTGCAATAATAAATATAGTACCTGCAAGTGCTTCATGTACGTTTGTAGGAAGTAGCTCCGCAAAAGCAAAGGGAAGTAGTCGTTCATGACTCTTCATCCCGGAGAACTTTTGACCCTTTTCAACGCATCTAGACAGATTTGAAACATACCCATCAGGGAATTTCACTTCTGATGCTACCCAGTTGAACAACACCGACTTTTTTTCTGAAGACAATCTGAATATCGGAACAGGAACTTGCCCATTGCTGTTTATATGTAACTCGCTTCTTGAGCAAATATCCGGCAAGTCTAACCTCGATTTTATGTTGTCTTTTGTCTTCCCCAGGACATTCAATATTGTATTCATGATGTTCTCAAAGAAATTCTTCTCTATATGCATCACATCGAGGTTGTGGCGCAGAAGAAGATCCTTCCAATATGGAAACTCCCAAAATATACTCTTCTTGTGCCAGTTGTGATGAACACCGTAAGAATCAGGCATATTAGGGGGAACATGCCAATTACCACCACGAGGAACTGTTTCCAAAGCTCCATAGTAATCGAGTTGCTTTTCAGTTTCTTCTCCAGTTAAATATGGAGGAGGAGTGTCTCTCACAACCCTTTTGTGCCTAAACAATGTCTTGTTTCTTCGGTACGGATGGCCAATGGGAAGAAATCTACGATGACAATCGAACCAACTTGTCTTCCTCCCATTCTTCAGTTGAAACGCATCTGTCGCTCCATTACAATATGGACAAGCTAATCTCCCATGTGTAGTCCATCCCGACAACATCCCATAGGCAGGAAAGTCACTTATGGTCCACAAAAGCATCGCTCGCATAGTGAAATTCGTCTTCGTTGAGCAGTCATACGTCCTCTCCCCTGTTGACCACAAATCCTTCAACTCTTTTATCAGTGGTTGCAGGAAAACATCCAGCGACCTTTTAGGATGTTTCGGACCAGGTATTAATATGGTCAAGAATAGCAACTCCCGTTGCATGCACATCTCCGGTGGCAGGTTGTATGGCGTAAGAAAGACTGACCACAATGAATATTGTCTCCCTGACATTCCGAATGGACTAAATCCATCTGTGCATAATCCGAGATACACATTCCGGATATTGCTAGCGAATTCCGGATATACTTTGTTAAAATGTTTCCAGGCTCTTGCATCTGATGGATGTGTCATCTCACCATCCGTCTGAGTATGCTCGGCATGCCATCTCATCTTTCCAGCAGTCTGCTCTGATTGGTACAATCTTTTCAATCTGTCTGTAATTGGTAGGTACCACATCCTTTGGTACGGTACCCTATTACGTCCCCGTCCTTGCGGCTTGAATCGTGGCTTCTTGCAGAATCGACATTCTTCTAACTTCTCATCATTTCCCCAGTAGATCATGCAGTTGTCGATGCAAACATCTATCATCTCCGAAGGCAACCCAAGACTATACACCAGTTTCTGAATCTCATAATAAGAATCAACAGACACATTGTCTTCCGGCAAATACTCTTTGAACAAGTCTGCCCATTCATTCATGCAACTTTCAGGTAGATTGTGATCAGTTTTAATATTCATCATTCTAGCAGCCAACGACAATTTAGAGAGACCTTCTCTACAACCACTGTAAAGTGGTTGATTCGCCGCATTTAACATTTCATAAAACTTTTTTGCATCTATGTTAGGTTCTTCATCTTCATCATGAGCTACAAATGCATCAGTTACCATATCATGAACCCTATCAAAATCTACCATCTGCTCCTCCTGATGGTAACTAGGTTCATTATGCAAATGAAGAGCAACCGGTTCTTCCTGAAAATTGCTATTACTACTACTAGCTTCATTTCTGATCATAATTATTATAACCTTCTCCATGTTGAAACCAGATATAGTAATTTGGCGTGAAACCTCTATTTATTAAATGCTTCCAAACATTTTCACGATTTGCCAATTTCGAATTGTTGCATTTCCGACATGGACAGAACATCTTACCGCTTTCTAGGGCGAGCGGTGTGGAATCTGCTTGATGCATAAATGTCTCCAGTCCCGCAATGTATTCTTTCGTCACTCTCCCGTTAGCATCTCTATGCATATACATCCACCTCCGCAACTCGTAGACATTCCCGGAGCCTGACATTTTTTTCCTTTCACGTTTTTCTTTTTTTTTCTTGTTGGTGTGTTTAAAATGATGTTGAAACTTCCATATTTATAGAAAATTTTCGAATCTGGTAGTTGAAGTTTTGCGATGAATTTGCGAGGAAAAGGTAGGTAGCCAAAAAAAACGTGCTTTAAAATTCCTCGTTAAGTTCACGTATATCATTTCCTCGTAAAGGTGACGTAAATTTACGTTGATTTAACGAGGAAAGTATATTTCCACTTTTCCTCGTAAAGATAATGCAAGCTTTACGTGGGCTTTACGACGAAATATTGTCTTCGTTAGTTTACGAGGAAATAACGAGGTTTATTTCTTTCTTTGTAAATTCCTCGTAAGTTCCTCGTAAATTTACGAGGATTATATTTCCTCGTTAACTTTCCTCGCCAAAATGTTGTTTTCTTGTAGTGAGATATACCACATCTATCAATGGCATACATACTCAAATTTTACTTTTAAAGAAGACAAAGTCAATGCAAAATCCTGTTGGAAGAACTTTGATACATAGACGTTTGTATCTTGACGAACATTCAGAAGTCCATACAGAAATTTTAGGGTTTTTATGATGTGTGTTAGTATGAATTCTTTTAGCCAAAAACTTCTAGGAACACATACAATATCTATCTTATTAAAACAGAAACATTCTGTTGAACCTAATATTTATTTTGTAAATTTTTAAATTAAATACACTTTTATACTTTATAGTTAAATCTACATTAAATCACTAATATTTCTTTCTTTATACTACTATTCATGTTTCCAAACAATATACTTATACTATTATCAATGTTTCCAAACAATATGTTTTCATACTACTATTAGTGTTTCCAAACAATATACTAATTAATCTTATTTATTTTATATCTATCATTTTCTCTTTAAAATTTTGTAGAAATGTTATAATTTTATAAATTGAAAATAATGAACTTTAAAATTTGGATTATAAGATTACAAATTATGAAATTATTACAATTTAAATCCAATTAGATTACATATCGGTCATCCATCAGTTCAACCGGTTATTTTCGGGTTTTACTGATTTTTTTTTAATATGAATATTTTAAAACCCTAAATTGAATTGTCAGATCTCCGGATTAACCGGTATAATCACAATCGGGTTGAATTTAAAAACACTGATTTAAATGCAAAAAAATTTAAATACACACTCTTTAAAAATTACCAAAATATTTGTTAAGTTATTAGTGAAATTTTTCATCGTAAAATATTCCGCGCTTCCAAAGCACGGATTAAAATCTAGTGTATCAGGTAAATGTCAAATATATGGAAAGGAAATAATGGACTTAACGTTCCGTTTAGCGTGTAGCTACTCTTCTGGGAGTATTGTGAAATTTATTTTTTATGTTGTAATTTCTCAATAAAAATGCATATATCTACTTATGTAATAAATTTTTTTTGGAAGTTTTGAATATTAACTTTGTCATCTAATCTTCATTAATAAAATTTGTTTGGTTTACATAAAAAGTAATAATTTCAAACCTAAAACCCGAGAAACTATAATACCCCCTCCATATCAATTTCAGTGATTTTTAGAGATTTCTTTTGTTTCAAAATAGTAGTTATCTATCTTATTAAAAGAGAAGTACCCATTTAAAAATACCCCTTAGTTTTCACTTTTATTTACACTTCATGCCACTGTAGTATTAATTAAGTTTCCTATTTTTATGCTTGTCTTTTTCACTTTAGTTAATGTGTTTTCCAAAATTAAATACACAATTAAACAATACTTTCTATTTTAATATTTTGTCTTTTTCACTTAGATTAATGTGTTTTCCAAAATTAAATTTGAATTAAATACACTTCATTAATTTCTCTATTAAATCAATTTCAAATTAAAAAAATTACATTTTTATTGGACAAACAATTCATAGAAATTATAATATCAAATTTTCATTTAACGAATCTGAACGAAAAATATTATCAATTTTGAACCGAAACTAGATAATATATAAACGGATTTTTACCATTTTGATATCTAGAAAACCATAACCAAACCTGATCTGAACGAAATATTTTGGATATTCGAATGTATTTAAATCATATTTATATACTTAATATGTTAACTATTTTTAGAGTTAATATCAAAGATATAAGCTATTTTAAAGTTGTTTAAAATATTTGAAATATAAAAAATAGTCAAAAGTGAACATCTAAAATAGATAAACAATAATCAAAACACCAAAAATACTTAAAATATATATTTATTCTCATTCAAATATTCAAGTTAAACATATTTTTAATTTTTAATTTAGGTACTTTGGCTTACATTACTCAAATTACATTACTCATATTTACATGTTATATTATTTTTATTTTTAGATTTAGAGATATTTAAAGATATATAAATTTTGAAAATTTAAAAATAGTTTAAACGGGTTATCAAACCCGCAAAAATCCGAATCAAACCGGAACCAAAATTTATAAATACACGAATAAAGCTAGAATCTTTAAACTCGAAAATCTCAAACCCGAATAGATTTTAACCGAATTCGAGTGGATACCCAAATATCCACCACTAACTTAGCCAATATAAAACGATCAAATATTATAAATATATTATTTTGTATAAATAAATAAAAACTAAAAATGAAAATTAATACCTGTGCGGTCGCACGGGTCAAGATCTAGTTCTCATTATTCTAGATAGAATCTAATATATAATTGGAACTTTATGACCAATTGTAAAATGCTGTGTCTTTTTCTTATTTGTTGAATTAGTTTTTTAATAATATTTTATTTAACCAACATAAATTGTATAGAAATTTGTATTTCATAATTCATATGCAAAACTTTAAAAACCATTTATATTGATTCACGTTAATGAAGTCTGAGGTCTCATGTGTTGTCTACTTGGTTGTATTGTTGTATATGTCTAAGAGAATAGAAGAAAAATGCAACTTTCATTTGGTACAAATATTATCCTACTTTACACCAAAAAAGAATATATTATCCTACGATAGGTAGAATGTGTTGTGTACTTGGTTGTATTGTTGTGTATTTCTAAGACAATAGAAAATAATGCAAAATTTCTTTCGTTTGGTTGGTGCAAATATTATCCTACGATATGTAGCAAGACTACTTTAATCTACCATTGAAGATTTACGTGACATCAAAGGAACTGTATACAAACAGAGTTGCATTCATGCATAATGCATCAAATTTTAAATACCAAGAAAGAATGAAAGTCAACCCACAAAAAAAAATGAAAGTCAACCCACTCGCAGACTACTAGACATGAGACTTATTATCCGGAATCTGGATCCATTCCGAAAATAAAATATACAGGACGTCCGGATCCGAATGCAGATAGTAAAATCAAGAATCCGTCAAAAACGAACCGTATCCGTTGAAAAGAAACCAAATCCGGATATCTTAATTTTTAGATCCGGTTACCCGAATCCGGATCTCTATTTATAAAATATATCTTAATCTACTATATAAATAAAAATTGCGGGTGCACAAGCCCCCATAGTGGATAACCTGGCTTCGCCCCTGGTGATGGCGCGTCTTGGTCAACTCCAACCCAGTTTCAGAGCTTGTTACTTGACTTGCTTCGTTAGGAGTTTTCTTTTTCTTCTTGTTTGCAGGTCTTCATCACCTCTCTGGAAAATGGCCATTTTCTCAATTCGATTTCTACTGTCCTTTGGAGAGGACGCTTTGGCGTCGGGTCTTGCAATTCAGGTATGGACTTCATGACTTTTCTCTCCTCGAGCGCTTAAATGAAAGGAGCATAATCGACAATGAAGGAGAAGTTGGAGCTACGCTCCTTATCCGGATTAACTCTGATCGACTACTGAGAAACAAGTTTGGCCCGGAGCTGTTGCAAAATGGCTCGTCTGTGTCGTTTTTTAGACGCCTTGTTACAAGATTATTTGTTGTATACCGACTTTTGCTTCAAGCTCAGTGTTGTATTGTGTTTCCATTGCCCATTTTTGGGATTCAATAATAAAGTAATTAAATATTTAAGTAAAAAAACTTTTAACACGTTGGAAACAAAATTAATTGTGAGGAGGAAAACCTTTAAATTATACATTTTCAGGTAGAATATTAGACCATGAAAGGTTTATCCGTAATTGAATTTGGTTTATTCTGGAAAATATATGAACGGAAACAAAATTCATAACATGGAGGCATGGACCATTCGGATTTGAAATGAAGAAGAGAAGATTCTCAGCCTGGCAATGGTTTTGCAGGTGATGGCCCGGCCTTATTCAATTTTTCACTTTGCGACTGGTTTCCTTACTCCCGCGTAGTCTCGCGACCCAACGTTATGCAAACTTATTATCGATATAAAATTCAAATCAAATCAAGTTGGTTTACAGTCACAGTTTAACCACAAGAATATAGAAGTAATCTTATTGGCAAAAGTTCTCAAATAAAAATTTAAACTAAATAATATTATTATTTTATATAGGGTGGTCCACTGCTGCAATTTTAACCGGATCCTTTAACATAATCAATCAACAAGGATAACACTTTTACACATGTAGGAACGTATGAATTGATAATACATTAAAATAAAGAGAGATAGACCAGTGCATGGCTGGCCAAAAATGACGCGATTCAGTCTAGCTAACTGCATGTGCAACATTATACCTTTCTCCTCTTAACTCGTACTATCATTAATATTCCATATTTTATAATTGTTCTTGTTATATAGTAAAACCTTTTTTTAATAAAGTATATAGTAAAACCTTATTATAATTTTTCCTTTTATCCATTATTCATTGATCATAGATTCGGTTACCTGCCAGGCTACCACCCAACATCTCACATGTAGCTTTTATCTGTCTTCTACCATCTACCCCATCTCACCTGCTTATATTCTAGATTTGGCCTCTCTTGGAATAATATCTTTTGTCAAAAGAAAGCTAAAAGAATTGAAATAATTTGTACATATAAGTTGCTCGCTTTATTTTTACAGATAGTATCATTTTAACATTTATACAGATGTTAAAATTTTTGGAATTATACAACATATACTCCTATTTAATAAAATCGTTATAGTTTACATTTAAAGAGAGTGGGTTTTGAGTGAGTTAGGCAGAAACTTTATTTACAAAATATTTTTTGGTTTATAATATTTTTAGAAAATTTATAAAAAAATGTTGTAGATAACACTTCTAAAAAGGAAAAAGGTAACTCCAGAAACTATGTTTTTAAAAACGATATTGAATTAAAAATATCGAAATAACTAAGTGCCAAGTATTGGCAACGTAGAATTTGTTAAAATACTAGAAATATATAATATTTCTTTATAAAAGAGAAAAATGAAAAAAGAGATTTAAATGAATGGATACACAATTATACAAAATTCAGTAATATCTGATCAACCGTATTTAAATGTATGTTTTGAATTTACCCACTTTTGTTTTGGTTTTTACTTCTTTTTTAGATAAAATCATATATCATAAACTGTCAATATATTGTTCCATTTGTTTCTTTACCAGAATGCTACTTTTATTTTTCTATTTTCTATAACTACGTATGAAAGAGTTTGAGGCCACCAATGCAGGAAAAGGCTTTACATGTTAGAATTAAAAAGGATAAAAATAAGATTTTGTCTCTAAATGCACATGATAATTCGGTATTACTGTTCTGGAACCACCTTTTAGGTGAGATTCTACCTAAAAGAGCCTAAACTTCGATTTCATGATATCATTTCTTTTAATAAAATTGTTTTTAAGGAAACCACATGCTGGAACCAGATTGGAGTTGGCACGTTACGTGACAGGACTGTTACGTGATGTCCCATAGTCCACTCTAAAAGCTTAAGATAATGGTGGTGGTTATTTGTTAATTTATATCAGTTAAACTTATAGGAGCAACTCCAATGGTGTTACCCACCATTGGAGTCCTTATCCATAGAATATTACTTTTTCTATTTTTTCAGAATAGTTAAGGACTCTAGTATAAAATTTATGTTCAATGGTGTTATTAATATAGAGTTCTTAGGAAGTATGAGAGAATCCAGTAGTAGTGCACCTGATAAAATCTCTTTATGTGGAAAAGGTTTGCAGAAACTCATCATTGCTATCAACAATTGTCTCAACAAATATGTTCTGGGTGGAATGAAGAAGTCAATCATAAGAAAAAAGCAGTAAAAAGGCATCAGATAAGATGAAACATAGAAGTCAATCATCATATATATATTTGCTTTTGATTATCAAAACGTTGAAAATGCGTACCCGGAAGATAGTGTCAGGGAGACCGCGAATGCCAAGGAGGAGAGCAGAGCTAACAGTAGCTGTAGTTGGCGGGAACCTGCAGTTCAGTTATATACAAACAAAAGGAATCAATTCTTTAAAACTTTTACGATATCTAAAGCTTAGAAAGAGTATTGGTCTGTGTGTCACAACTTCAGGGAAACTTTTGTTACAAAACCTTAAACCTAATTTATTTCTTATACCCTAAGATCCAAGACAAAAAAAACTTAGTACACCGTCGAGCTAAACTCTGACTCTGGTTTTATGATAACAACAATGACTATAAGTGTAATGAAGTAGAGAGATATGTTACTTACCTCTCAAAGTCATCGAAAACGACTGTATCAGGAACAATCTCGCTAAAAACTGATACAACATCTAGCTCATTGCTCTCCCCTGGTAAACAACATCCATAAAGCTCAGAACTTTAACAGAGCAACATATCAGCCAAGAACAAAGTTATACATAGACCAAAGAGTAAAGACAACATTTGTTTACTAACACTTTCACACATAACAATCTTCCATCGTCCCTTCTGCACCAATCAAGATCGTATCAATGGGATACACAATACACGGAGGTAGAAACAATTTATTATAAGTAAGCAATCAAAAGAGTACTACTTGGATCAAAGCAGAGAGAGTTGCTGCAGAAGGCGGAGATTGTAGAGAGAGTGGCATGTTTTTTTTCCGGCTTCACTTCGATCTGAGTGGAACTAATAAATTATCACTGACACAGAGTAATGACATGCAATCAAACATACTCCAAACAAATCATCTCATGGCGTTCTTCTACAAATGAATTACACCAAAAGCCAAATAAAAATTACACAGACGAACTAATTTCACAAAGAGGGGAATCGTAACCTTAATTTTCGCTGCAATCCAAAATCAGAAGAGAGGGAATCGCGAGTGAAATAAAACAAAGAGGAACAGGAAGAGGAGAAGAAACTTGCTCACCGGCGGGAGAGAATCCGACGCGGCGATGCTTCTTAGTCATCTTCGGTCGAATTTTTTTTTTTCCTATACCAAACGCAAAACGAATCACACTCTGCCACGTCGCTAAGGATTGAGTCCGTTAAATCCTTATTTAAGGATTGATCCTTAGATTACTTAGCTCTAATAATATTATTCTAATCAAATGATCCTAGGTTTTATCGCCAAGGACTTGCGATGTAACTCTGTTGCACATGCTCTAACAACCACGATACAGTTACCTTCATTTTCTTTTTGTTTTTTTTTTTTGAACTTTATTCATTTTCTTTTTGTTATAACGATAACGTGCTTTTCCTAAAAGTTTAGTGGGTATATCTCGTTTTTTTAGTTGCTGAGTAAGGATCCATTCACCATTCATGAGTTGATATCCATGAATATCTTTAGTTACGTAAACGAAAATATTAGTTAGTTTTTAAACAAAGACCATCAAAACATTATTTTGTTTATATCTAGCTATCAATTTTGAATATGTTTTCGCAACAAAAAAATGCAAATATGACATTATCTTATATGACTCATCATTCTTCCTCTATTAAACAAAACGGAGTGAAAGCCACGTTGACTTTAGAGTTTCTAATTATATCTACTCTATTAAAATAGAATCCAAAATTTATCTACCTTTGAAATTATCATTTAAGTTTTGGACTGTTTCAAGTTTGTTAGAGTGTTACATAATTCATAGACCATATTGAATTAATTACAATTAGTTATATCAAATTATTAATACATGATCATTCTTAACAATTATCCGTACAATTACATGGCATATTAATTTCTGGGCTTATTTGTGAAATAACTAAGTAAAAAGAAAAATTAGATTTGTAGAGAGAAGCTAGAGAGAGATAGGAAGAGAAAAGAGGAGAGAAGGTGTAATTTTAGTTAGATTATGAATTTTTGTTTTTTTTGTTATACCACCTAATTTCCCTTAATTTTTTGCCACTAGACCCATTTTAAATAATAACTGTTGTTATTTAACATATACTACCTATTACGAGATTTTTGTATTCTATAACTTCCCATTTACTTCATATGAATCGGGATCCACCACTCTCATAATTTTTCTTTTGGCAACTACTCTCATTTATACAAAGTAAATACAACGTTACATAATAACTTAAACGCGTAAAATAAAACACTTGAACCATAACGTTTTTTAAAAAAAAAACTCGAACCATAATTTTAATTGTATCCATTAGATTTTGATCCGCGCTTTTAAAGCGCGGAATAGTATACTATGTAAAAATTTAATAAAAATTCATCAAATGCTTTGTCAAGGATGATAAAATTGTAGATCCACTTTATTAAAATCTGTCTCATTTTTTGCAAACACATTTACGTCTCGACCTTTTGAACTCATTTACTTTTAAGTTCTCAATAATTTTATCCATTTAAAATTATGCAATTGTATTGGTCATCTATTTAGACCGGTTTGAGTTTATTTTAAGTGACTAAAATCAATTAATTTTTACAAAAATATATTTGCATTTTATTTTTCTTAAAAATATTTAATTCATTTCTTAAAATTGAAAACAATGTTCAGATTTATTATTTTGAGCAAAATGAAAAATTAAATCAATGTAATTCATGTATAAAAATCTTATTATCTACGGTTGACATGCTTAGTGTGTTAAAAATAATGTAAATTTAGTTAAAAACCATAAAAGAAAATTAGTAAAAAACTGATACACGTGAAAATTTACATTGTGAAATTGAACCGTCCTCTACATAGATCAAAGGAAATCAAAAAATTATACACAATAATTTCTAACATATATTTGTGAATATTCAATAAATATAAAATTAGATATGAATGTATATATATATATATTATATTTATAAAATCATTTTTGTTAAGTATTAAATAACTGAAAGATTGCATTCTTTTAAATTAGCTAAATTTTATGTAATTTAATGCAATACCTATGATTTATAAGGAAACTCATATTTACCATGTTTTGTAAATTCATTTATTAAAATTAGTAAATGGAATATAGTCTTTTAAATATCATAAAAACCCAAAAGCAGAATCCTAAATTTTAAAAATAGGATCCTTCTTTAATAATATAGATACATTCCATCTACGAATAGAATAATATGGTTTGTGCAAAGATTTCATAAATCAATAATATTAAATTAGAAATATGTCCAACTGATATTAGTTTAGTCCAACTTAAAATAATACTGACATACAAATATAACTGCTTATATGCGCATATAAATATAATTGCTTAACCTATAATCTAACTTTAAATAACACATCATCTAAATAACAAGGCAGTTCCATAACCACTAAAATTCTATTTTTAAACACTACGAAGATAGCAACCAAAATGTTGGAAAAAATATTTCTGTTTATATTTTCTTATTCCTTTTTTACCTAATAATATAGCTTACATTTTAGTATATTTATGATATATATTCAAAGAAATCTGCTCACATTACGAATAAATTAAAAAATAAATGTGTAAAATGACTATAGCAAAAGTGTATAGTTATGCAACATCATAAATTCAATCAAATTATCAAAAACCTCTTACCAATAATAAAAAATTAAATACAACTATGATTACAAAAAAATAGAAAGATCATTACAAAGAAAATAAAAATATGAAAATAAAATTTCTAAAACCAAAAAAATATATCCGCCTTTTGAAGAGCGGGTCAGAATCTAGTTTAATCTATTAATTTATAATCTTATTGTTTATTTACAGTTAGATGTTATCGTTTATATTTGAAATGAATCAATCTATTATAAGATATATTTAAAAATGGTGAATCATTATATTTCAAATATGTAATCTAATCAATAATTGAATACTAGCAAAACAATTGAATCATTAATTTTCTCGACTGGAACCAAATGTCAGCTGGGCCATACTTTTTAGGAGTTACATAGATCACATTATTACATAAAAATCATTTCCCTCCCTTGAACTATCACACTATTTGATTCACCTTTTTTACCTGGTCAAATAAATAACTATATACACTTGGTCATTCATTTTAACTATATTAGACATTATATATATATATATACATGTATTTCATTTTACAAGAATAAAATTGGGCTATTTGCAAAATTGACTCAAAACTCAAAATCTAACACAAAATTAACCTATGTTTTTTTTTTGAAAAACTTAGTCAAATTCACAAAAGATCAAAAATTACATTAGTTCAAACATATAAAGTTTCATTAGAAGTCTTGTGGGAAGTCTTCCGGAAGATTTATTCTCAGAAAACTTCACGGAAGACTTATTTTTAAAAGACTTCTCGGAAAACTTAAATTTAAAGCGGGAAATTGAAATATAAGCAGGAAATTTAGGCGGAAAACTAAAATTTAAGCGTAAATTCAAATATTTTAAGTGAAAATTGAAATTTCAAAATTCATGAAAGTTAAAAAGTATACCCTATAATCTTTTGTGAATTTGACTAAGTTTTTTTGTGAAGTTTTTTTCTTAGTTGTAGTAAATTTGACTAATTTTTTGTGTTATTGTGCTTTGCAATTGGAGTTGAATTAATAGCTTCAATAATGTCAAGTACTTTTGACAAGATAATATTGTAGATGAACATATTTACCAAAAAAAATTATTAGTATTTTTTCAAATTTACAAAAGAATTCACAACTAAAAGAGTACACATTAAAATAAAAAAAACAAACTTTAAACAAAAATATTATAGATCATTTTTCTACAAAAACAAAGCTTGAACTCCACTCGACATGGGAGAAAACTCTGTCAGAAGACTTCCAGGAAGTTGTCTAGTGCATTAAATGTTAGAAGTCTTCCGAGAAGTCTTCTAAGTTTGTCTCAGATCTGAATTACCTGCATATCCAAAAGCATTTAAATGGTTTCAAAATATAGGAAAAAATAAGGCAAGAGCTTAAAACAACCAAAAGAGTTTTCAAAATGTTAGAGTTTTAGGCAACAAGAGGTTACCAACTAAAAAAAATGATTTATAGATCTACTTTTAAATGAGTGGAATATGAGAACCATGTAATGAAAAACCTACAAAAGTTGATGAATTAGTTAAAATGACATGTGACAAAAAATGATAAATTGATATAAAATTTGGTGTTTTCAAAAAATGATAATTTGTGAAAAATGTAAGAGTTTTAAGCAACCAGAAGATACCAAATGAAGAAAAATCAGACATAGAAACTTATCAAAACACTCATATTTATAATTGCAGATCAGAAGACATGGGAGAAAACTCCGCCAGAAGTTTTCTAGAAGACTTATAGGAAAATTTTCCAGAAGACTTACAGAGAAGTCTTCCAGGAGACTTAAAGGGAAGTCTTCCAAGTATGTCTCAGATCTAAAAATCTGCATATCCAAAAGCATTAAAATTGCTTTAAAACATAGAAAAACTTCAAAAATAAGGTAAGAACTTAAACCAACCAAAATAGTTTTCAAAATGTAAAAGCTTTAAGCAACACGAGGTTAATATGATTTATAGATCTACATTTAAAGGAGTGGAAGATGAAAACAATGCAATGAAAAACTTACAAAAACAAAATAAATCAGTGAAAAGATATGAAATAACAATAAATTGATATAAAGTTTGGTGTTTTTAAGTTGAAAGAGATTATAAAGGGGTTGGAGAGTTTTAGAATGAGGAACATTACATTTTTGTTGCAGCCATTTGAGAGGAAGAGAGAGGATGTGTAAATTTTCTTTATATAGGGAGACAAAATTTCCAATAAGGTTACATATTTTCAATTTAGAAGATTTACTTAAAAGTCTTTTAGAAATTTACTATTCGCGTAGAAGGCTTCAATATTTTTAGCGGGAAACTAAAATATTTTTAGTGGGAGTTAGAAGACTTTCAGAGAAGTCTTCTAACCGATAATACTAATTGCCAGACGACTTCCCTGCAAGTCAAGGGAAGTCGGCTAGATCCTAAACATAACCCCTAAACTAACTTAACTAACTAAACACTTCATAAAATTAAATAAAACTTAAAAGGTGTTTACTATACACAGAAATAGACACATATAGGTAAAAATATTATTTTTCAAAAAGCACATTCAAGCGTTTCAAAATCTAACCTTAAGAATACGTATAATACTACAACATATGTTATCAAACCCTAACCAAAGAATACCATGATTCACTACTTTCACTCATCTATATTGAAAACAATTCAATTTTATTATATTTTGATTTATATCACTTCAAACTATTTATAATTACATGCTTTTAATTTTTCACTTATCAAAATATTCTTTTACAAAATTTATAAATTACTTTTAAGATCAACTATACCAGAAGACTTCTCTGGACGTCGTCTAGACGACTTACAATATCTCAGAAGACTCATAAGAATTCCTGGAGTTATATTCATAAAAATGAATTCGTTTTTTTGATTGGTCACAAAGGGCTGACTATAATTTCACAAAGCTTTTAAGTTAGTTTTGCATTTGATTCAAGTTTGGGTATAGTTTTTCATTTAAAATCAAGTTTTGAGTCATATTTGGCAAAATCCCCAAATAAAATTTGGTTTTGTATATTATATATGATCATGTCAAATTATGTAAATCAATTAAGAAAACAAAAAGGTATGATATAATATATTTTACGAAAATTGCCTACAAATCAAAATTGATTATACAAAATATATACAATATATCTTATTTATACATTTTATAATATTTACAATATAGTTAACGAATATCTAAAAAATATTCTATGTTAGAGAATATTCATCATAGATTTTGATAACAACCTATTTTATAACAAATCTAAGTAATAATGCAATACTCAACTACTTTGTTAAATATGATAGAAATAAATAACAGTTTTATGAAATATACATATCAAATTAACCTGCTTGATTCAAAATATTATAATATTTTCAGAGTAATATATCTAACTGTAACACTAAATTCTTATATTAAATCTAAAAAATAATTTACAAATCAAGTAGTTTGATCTCAAATCAAACCTAGAACTTAATTAAATCTAAAAAATAATTTACAAATGATTTGATATGTATATTTCATAAAACTGATTTGTAAATTATTTTTTAGATCTCAAATAATTTACAAATCAAGTAGTTTGATTTCAAATCAAACCTAGAACTTAATATTTTAAGATCTATCAATTTACAAAAATAATGCAAAAAACATTGAATTTATAATTTAGTTTTTTTTTTAAAATCCAAATAATTGAATTTGAACATTTTAATCTCATTCTCTTTATTAAATTTTTTATTAAATAAACATAAAAAACATTATCCGTGTTTTAACGCAGGTTTTATCCTAAAAGGAAAGTAAATTAAGGTATGTAAGTTGATAACTTAATTATAAACACACATGTGATTTGAGTTCCCTGTCCCTAGACATAGACATAGCATTTGATACGGTCCCGAAAGTTTAAATCGAAACCGACCAAAAATTACTTAATCCAAAACCGAATCTGTGATTTATAAGTATATAATTAGGTATGAAATTCTTCTATTCAAAAGAATTGGAACCGAAAAAAACTGATCTGAATACCCAACCAAAACATGAATATCCAATATTGTAACTCCATGTGTTTTATTTTCTATACATTAGTTTATGTAATTGTAATATTTTTTTGTTTACTATCTTCATTATTGTTTTATAATATTTTTATGTAATATAAAACTTTAAATGTCAAATTTAGAGTTTGAAAACATTTAACTTCAATTAATAATAGTTTATTTTTCTTAATTTGCAAATTATATACAAATATTATGTATTTCGGCTAAATTTCTAAATACCTGAGCTGGGTAGAACCCACTATATACCTAGAAATTACAAGTATTTTACATGTATTTTAGTTATAGGTTCGAACCAATTCAGATCTGGGAAAAGATCGACCGAATCTGAACCGGAAATTTTCAAATAGCTAATTAGATTCAAATGTCTAAGACTTCAAAAATTCAGACTCGAAAAAAACTAGCCCCGAACCAGATTCGAATACCTAAATGCTTATGTCTATCCCCTAAGCAAGTGCGATTTGCATATACAGATAAGTATTAACCAATATGTAATGATATAACACAAACAAAACCACATATGACCTATATATATAATAGTATCAATGTTAGCAATCTATAGTCTGGAAATACACTGAATGAAAGAAAACTCTTTTTGTTTCTGAAAAAAGGGAAAAACAATCTTAATTTAATTGTATTCGAACATGCCTGCCAGTTCTGGAAACGAGAAGTGTCAACATTCGGTATCTTTATGGGCGTCATCGATCCTTTTATTTTTCTGTCACATTTCAATATTTTTGTCTAAATTTCTAATAGACCGAAATCAGAAGGGTTCCGTTTGGTTTTCTAAGAACACGGATTGTAAGTGGGGGCTTTTAAAAATCATAAAACTGAAGGATGAAATGCTAAAATAAAAAAGAATAATATTAATGATGACACCAAACCAAACCAAACCAAACAATTAGGTATGGTTTTGTGTCTGCGTCAAAGACTGCGTGATTGGCACATCATCTGCTTTTGTGTGACCCAGTCACGTAGGTTTGAGATAAATCTAATTAATGTTAGGAAACAGTTTCAGTAATTCGGATTTGATCGGATAACAAATACTGATACTACTAGACTAGCACTAATAATTACCCTGTCCCATCTGGTAATTAAACCTAGTTGTTACTGGATGCATTCATTACAAGAAGTAGACCACCCACAATGGGGGATCATAGCGAATCCTTAACGCTAAACCTTAGGTAAATTTTAATTAAATAAGAATAATTTTGGTAATGTAGCTAAGGATTGGTCCGTCGGGAAGGGTTTTAAGGATTGAGTCCGTGAGTACGTGTCAATGCAGGAGTGGATGGGGTCGGTTTAGAGTTGAGTGGGTCGGGCTGAAGGAAAAAAAAAGAAAATCATTCTCGACCGAAGGAGAAAAAAAAAAACCTCTGCGGCGAAAGGCGATTTCGAAGCGATCTCTCTCTCTCGGCTCGACGAAGGTAAATCCAATCCTCAGAGCCGTTTATTTCTCGATTAAAACAGTTTCCATCTTCTTTGTTGTCCGTAAAGATGGATCTTTTGTTGTTTCGATCGATTTGGGACAAGTTGTCAAATTAGGGTTTTTTAAAATTTGGGGAAAAATCGATTTCTATATTATTTGGCTTTGTAGATATAGATTACAAACAATTTTTGTTTCAATCGGAAGTAAATGTTGTCTTTATTTCTTCTTACAAATTTCATATTTTGTTTCAATCGATTAACGGTTTGATAAACTTATCCTTATAGAGTTTAGTGTTATCTTTAGTTTAGTTGTGTTCGATTTCAATCTGTTGTATAGAGTTTAGTGTTATCCTTATGTCGTTTGTTTCGCTGGTTAATGAATGTATATTAATGAATCGACTTGTTGTTTTCAGGTTAACCATAATGGGGCAAGATTACAGTTACAGCCAGCCATCTTCATCATCAAACTCTGTAGACATAACCTCCCTGATTGAAGCAGAAGCTCAGCTGTACGCGGATGAAGCTGAGAGTAGCCACTTCAATGCAGAGCCGCTTCAGTACCAACCGCAACCAGAGTGTGATGATGGAATCCCTAGAAGCTGCTACTGTGGTGCGGAGCCAGTTGTCGGCTACTCTACAACTCGTAAAGACCCATACAGACGTTACTTCACGTGCAACAATGCTGAAGATGGTGACTGCCACGTTTGGAAATGGTGGGACGTGGCAGTGATAGAGGAGATGAGGGACATTCAGCGGGAGCTTAGGGAGCTTAAGGGTGCACTTAACGAGAGTGAGCAGAAGGTTGTTGTCCTCGAGAAGACAGTAACCGAGTTTTCAAAGAAGAAACCAGGAGTGAAGCTAATGGTCTCTACCTTAGTTTTAACCGGGTTGGTGTTACTTATTCTAGTTGGTGAGTATGTGGTTGTAAATGAATTGTTTAATCTCTTTTTGGTAGATTATTGATAGTTTCTTCTCTTTTTACAGGAATATTACTCAAGGCTTCAAAGGACAGTGGCGGACCTCGCTTGTTTCTGAAATAAGGTAACAAATTAGCTTTCTTTTCTCATAATGAATAGGTTTAAATGATAAAATCGTCCTCTCTCATCTGATGTGATTGGCTTTTACTATATGTTCTGTTCCCATATGTGTGTTCTGTAGCTAGTCCTATAAGTCGTATTTAATTGCTTGTGTGTAGGTAGTATTAGTTATGTTTCTGTAAGTACTTCATTGCCTTAATTAGTTGTAAATGAAACTTAGTACTTAGTTATTTACTTTCCAGCTTCCCAACTGCATAGATTTGATTGCCATTAATTAGTTGTAAGTCATAGAAGGCTTACTTAAGCCTCTGTGTCGCTAGTAGAGTGGCACAGATCAACCATGGCTAATAACTCGTCAAGCTATGTTAACCTACTACAGAGTCAACTTCCAGTTGATCTTGATGCAGCCGAACCTTTATGGTTCGGTAGCGAAGGTCCTGATGAGGCTTATGGGATGTCTGGTAGCGAAGTGCCTGAAGCGTCTGGTGTGAAGTCAACTTCCCAACAATCTGAGAGAAGGAAATGGTCTCCCAAAGAGGATATAATCCTCATTGGGGCATGGCTTAACACCAGTAAAGACCCGATCGTCAACAATGAGCAGAAAGGTGGAGCATTTTGGAAGCGGATTGTGGAGTACTTCAACGCAAGCCCTCTGTTGGTTGGGACGCAACCGAGAGTCCTCCATTCTTGCAAGCAGCGGTGGTCTCGGATTAACGACCACGTTGCAAAGTTTTCTGGTTGCTATGATCGTGCTCTTCGCCAGCAAAGAAGTGGTCAGAATGATGACGATGTGATGAAGGCTGCTTTAGATTCTTTCTTCAATATTATGAACATAAAGTTCACCATGGATCACTGCTGGAGGGAGCTGAGGTATGACCAGAAATGGTGCTCTTAAGAAGAAGAAGAATGGCAGAGAGGAATGGCAGAGAGGAGGAGTTGTCAAACTTACATGGCGTTTTAAAAATCAAAGAAAAACTCTCAAGGCAGAAGCTCCTTGATCGTTTATTCGCGAAAAAGGAGCCTCTAACTGAGATGGAAACCACTGTAAAACTCAAACTAATGTCTGAATTGCTTTGATGTCTTCTCTGTTTGGTTTCAGGTTATTTCTTTCTTGGTGCTTTGATGTGTTATGATGTGTTATCTATTGTTTTGTCACGGGTGCTTTGATGTGTTATCTATAACTCTTGTCTTTATTCTCCTTGTTTCAGGTTAAGTTGGTCACGGGTGCACTGAAGGTTGGGCAAGTCACGGGTGCATTAGGAGTAGTGGAAGTCACGGGTGCTTTGAAGTAGTTCACGGGTTCATCTCTTCAAGTTTATGTACTATAAGTAGTTCTCGTTTGGCCTTTAGATTTGTATCAGCTTATCTTTCTTTCCTCTGCATCAAACGTTCTTCTAGGATTTGTTGTAATATTTTCTTGGAGTTCTTCTCAACCCGATTTTTCACTTGTAATATCTGGGTGTAAGAAGTCCTTCTCTTGTATCAATATTAACACTTGATACAAGAGAAGGATTGGAAGAAAGATTGGACGAAGTTTTCGAAGATATCTGTGAAGATACAATCAACAACATTATCGAGGCCCAAACCAAAAAGCAAAAGAAACGAGCATTTATTGAACGAAACCGTGAAGCAGGACACATCCGGTTATGGAATGACTACTTCTCCGAAAATCCCACATATGAGGAACATATCTTCAGACGCCGTTTCCGTATGAACAAGGAATTATTCATGAGTATTGTCTATGCCCTCTCACAGAACGTTCCATTCTTTCAACATAGACCAGATGCTACCGGGAGGCTTGGTCTTTCGCCACTACAAAAATGTACCGCAGCAATTCGTATGCTTTCTTATGGTTCTGCAGCCGACGCGGTTGACGAATATCTCCGACTTGGTGAGAGCACGGCACTTTCGTGTTTACATTATTTCACTGATGGAATAGTACAGTTATTTGGAGAGCAGTATCTACGAAGACCCACGCCAGAGGATCTTCAACGACTCCTCGATATTGGAGAGAAACGCGGGTTTCCTGGAATGATTGGGAGCATTGACTGTATGCATTGGGAGTGGAAAAATTGCCCAACGAGTTGGAAAGGACAGTACGCCCGTGGATCAAACAAACCGACAATTGTCTTAGAGGCTGTAGCTTCACAAGATCTTTGGATATGGCACGCTTTTTTTGGTCCTCCAGGTACCTTAAACGATATTAATGTCCTCGATCGATCTCCTGTTTTTGATGACATTATAGAAGGTCGAGCTCCAAGGTTAGAGTACGTGGTCAACGGACACAAGTATAAGTTGGCTTACTATCTCACTGACGGTATATATCCAAAATGGTCAACATTTATCCAATCAATCTCACGTCCTCAAGGTCCTAAAGCACGGTTATTTGCTAAAAAACAAGAAGCAGCCCGAAAAGATGTGGAACGGGCCTTTGGAGTTTTGCAAGCTCGATTTGCGATTGTCAAAAACCCGGCTCTTACATGGGACAAAAAAAAGATAGGGAAGATTATGCGAGCATGTATCATAATACACAATATGATAGTCGAAAATGAACGCAATGGATACGCTCGCATCGACGTTTCGGAATTTGAAGAAGGAAGTGTCACCAGAAGTTCACACGTGGAAACCCAAACCGAGATGCCTACAAATCTGAATAACATATTTGTCAATCAGAACGAGAGAGAACTTCGGGATATCCGTATACATGAACCACTGAAAAAAGATTTAGTTGAGCATATTTGGAATAAATTTGGTGATGAATAATTATTGTATCTTTATGTATAATTATTGTATTTTTATGTTTAATTATTGTATTTTTTATGTTTAATTATTGTATTTTCTTTTATTTCTTGAAAAAAAAATATTTTTTTTTCTAAGGATTCCTACTTCGGGATCACCATTGGACACACTTTTTAGACTAAGATCCTTAACTATTCAAAAAAAAAAAAAAAAAAAAAAAATAGTAAACTTTTCATTAAGGATTCCACAATGGGTGTCACCATTGTGGATGCTCTAAGAACAAAAAAAAACACAAATCGAACTGGTAAATAAATAAAATCCTAAATAATTTTCGATTCCCAAGTAGTTAAAATATCGGAAGTACGACAGTTCCGACACGACTCGTTGTGAGACCCTATCCGACAACACAAACACATCTCAGACTGAGCCCCTAACAACTCAA
Source organism: Raphanus sativus (assembly GCF_000801105.2). Classification (NCBI taxonomy): domain Eukaryota; kingdom Viridiplantae; phylum Streptophyta; class Magnoliopsida; order Brassicales; family Brassicaceae; genus Raphanus; species Raphanus sativus. The sequence continues at coordinate 34,818,899 of NC_079516.1, read as the reverse complement.
AGCCCCACCGCCGAGTGGACTCGGCCAAGTCAGGATGCGCTTTGCGAGTCAACTCGTACCGATAACTCTTGGTCGTCGCTGGACCAACGGAGAGTTCCAAATTGAGTACCCAATCATTGTCTGTCCGAATATCCTTCTCCAATGTCGTTCCGCTGCTGGTGCAGTTATTAATGTTATTATTAGCCTCTTCTCGGTCTAGTACCATCGGTTCCGGTTTAACCGTCCGTTGTTGATCCGGTCCGGAGAAATCGAATCGTACCGGCTCGTCGTTTTGAAGAGACGGAGTCGTTGTTTTGGAAGGAGGGGTTGCAGATCCGTTGATCGAACGGTGAGTGTTTGGGTCGATCCCACGGCTGAGAAGCTTCCTCTTGATATGAGTGTTCCAATAGTTTTTGATCTCGTTGTCTGTTCTTCCTGGTAATCTCCCAGCAATCAACGACCATCTGCAAAAAAAAATTAAATTCCACAAAATTAGTAAAACTCACATGCGTTTTTTTTTTTTTTCTGAATGAGAGAGGGAGGAAACTAACTTGTTACCAAATAAGCTGTGGAGTTTGATGATGAGTTCGTCTTCTTCCTCAGTGAAATTACCTCTCTTGAGATCTGGTCTTAGATAATTCATCCATCTCAACCTACAACTCTTACCACATCTCTGTAATCCTGTCAAATTTCCATAATTTTCAATCAAAACAGCCCTCTCTCTATATATATAATATATATATGTGCAGAGAGATAGATGAATATGTATATGTTACCGGCGGCTCGAGGGAGAGAACGCCAGCAACCTTCGCCGTGTTTGCGGATGTAATCAACGAGAAGCTGATCTTCTTCTTTAGTCCAAGCTCCTTTGTTCATGTGAGCTTTCTCGCAGCATGGTGACCTTCCCATCTCTCTCTCTCTTTAGTTGCTTCTCTTTTCAATTAATGGCTTCTTTTTTTCAAGCTTTATATGTGCAGGGAAGAAAAATGGGGTGTGTTTTATTTTGCAAGGAAGGAGGAGAGTTCCTGTAGGATGTTTCGTTTTGAGTGTGTTATTTATAACAATTAACATCCTATATTTCATTACCAAACTTGTAACAAAAAAATATGATAATCTTCAAATGAAAAATGTAATTTTGTAACAACCAGATACTTTATTTTTAAAATTATTGATTGTACACTCACAGGAGGAACGTGGGGTTTCTTAACTTTTATTTCATTCAGATGCAGATCGTACGGTTTAGTTATTGACTTTTCTGCTATAGGAAAACATCTTATTGATTTTACAATTGCTCAGACATATGATTGATTGATCATTTAGAAAAATAATCTTGCTTAAAATTTAATTGTGTCATTATAAGGCTTGACATTTTATTTGTTAATTTCGATCCTAAAAATCTGGATACACCTAAGTTTTCAAAGGAAAACAAATATTTAAATTAATATCTGTTGAAAACAAAACAAACTACAGATAGTAAAAATTTCAGAGTCGGATATCTGATCCGCTCCGATTTTTATACAAATATATGTATTTATAACTAAATATAGAAGTTTAAAGTGTAGTTTTATATAGCTATTTTACCATATAAATTTATTATTTTTATTTATAAAATTACATATAGAAGTATTAAATTAAGAAATAAATATAATTTTTTTATAAAAATTATTACTCTTCTAAGCTTTTATGTTTTATAAGAAAATTTAATTAATTTTTAATAAATTATGAGACATATAGTTTCAATAATCTTTATTTTATATTCTATTTTATGTTAAATATATTTTTGAAAACAAACTTGTATGTTTTTTTTAAATTTTATTTCTATTAAACAAAGTGGATAAAATATCCTTAAATTTCCATAAATATTCAAAAATATCTGTACATTTTCAGGAGTGGTTTTCCGAAGCAAAACCAATCGAAAATTATATATCCATAAAATACAAAACAAATCTCAAATACTAAAAAAATATGGTAGTATTTGATTTGGGCTCATCCCTAAATATATATGTCACCTAACATAACAAGTATTTTCTTTCGCTTCTTTTCAAATCATCACCATTCAGATATCAAAACATCAAATTTGACATAATTACATCTCCAACAAAATACTAAAATTGACATAATCCCACCAAATTTAAAGCAATGTGAATAGTGTTATACCAAATTTGATGTTACACTATTCATCACATTAAACATTTAAAATATATAATTATTATATTTTATTTAATAAAATAATTCACTTACTATCATTATCATTGGTTAGTTCAAATTTTTCATCAATATATTCAAATATTTATATTTAAATTTATTTTCACATAATTAAAAAATTAAAATCTTTTATTTTTCAGTTAATAAATCACTAAATGTGTACTACGATTTATCACTCACAAATAATAAAAATAATATTTATTTATTATTTAAAAATAAGAAAAATATAAAAGTTATTAAAACTGAAAACATCGAATAATATATAATTTTTTTGGTATAAATTTTGGTGCTGTGGTTAAAAATGAAGAGAAAATATGAAACCAAAACACTAAAGTTGGTGTAATTTTAACATTAAATTTAGTTTTATGGTTAGAGATGACTTTAGTGTAATTAAAAATAAAGTGTATTTGCCATTTTCTAACCAAATAATTGTATAAGCAATTCTTGCTGCATCATTTAAAAAAAACTAAAACCTTAACTACGCATGAAATAATACCAGCAATACTTTATTTATTTATCAGTGTGTGTAAGAAAATAAATAGTGAAGGAGGAAGAAATACTTGACAAAAAGAGAGGAAGAAATAGAGTAGATCTGGAAGAAAGTAGGTAGATTAGGTTGAGATCGGAGAAGATGAGTAGGTATAGCTGTCTTTTTCAATCTGAATACTCCAACTTCAATTTCCTCCCATCACTCTCTCAACACGCTACTTCACTCATGTACTCCCACGTGTCCTTTAGCCTCCTTTGATTTTATCTCACACCTTATCTCTATCCATTTTTATATTTCTTTCAGATTAGTTGGATAACTGAATAATTTGGGTTGGTGCATGTGTATCTGATTATTTCTGTCTCTTCTTGGTCTTCTTCTACTCTTGTGTTATGATCGTTGAAGCAATTTTCGAATGTCACAACGCAGTTCTAACAATGTCGGTCCAATTACATTTATCGAGAATCTATCCGCAGCAATTGTTTATTATCTTTTCATATGGGTGTTTCTTTCTACCATATAAAATGTTAATGTTCTTTTCTACACGTGTTTTCATTATGAAGTAGAGATAAGTTTTACAACGTGAAACATCTAAAGAAACATAAACTTACAAGAGTCTACTAACAATCCTATGTGGACTTTAGTAAAAAAAAAAAAACAATCCTATGTGGAGTATATGAGAAAAAGGCATATCGTTGTGATTAAGGTTTCCGGCCGGTGGGGCAGGCTCCTTCAGCCGCCGCCGGTCCGGTTTTTCTTCTTTTTGTTTTTCCTTTTCGTTTTTAATCATGCATATGACCTTTTTGCTTCTGGCGATACACCTTTCTCACGGTGGTCGGCTGGCTTTTGACTCCGGCGTTGCACCTTCTCGATTCAGGTGAACGGTCAGCTTAAGTTGTGGAGTCGTCTAGTCTCTTTCCGTTTGACGACAGCTCTTGAAGGATATTCCGGGTTGGCTAGTTTGGTGTCGATGTGGTAGGGAGGTATGACTGGGAATAACCTTATCTTCAGTTGATGGCGTGGGACGGCTTGGATGAGATCTCGACAGGCGAGGAACCTCTCCAATGAACTTTCCTACGGCGATGAAGACGAAGGTGGTGATTTGGTGATCCGGTTGAGATCTCGGCTAGGCCGATGAATGCTCTCCGTGGAAAACTCTCCGTTGTTGGAGATTTGGGAAGATCCGCTTGCTCCGGGATGGCGCCGTTCAGATTCCGGCGAAAACATGGAAGCGGTGGAGGTGATTGAATCGGTGACACGTGTATCCTTCGTCGTTGAGGGATGTGATGGAACCCAGGACCTGGACCAGGACTTGGAGCAGACTCAGGACGACCAGATCAGTCCAACTGAGGTTCAGCCATTCAGCCGTACCAGATCAACGGACAGAGCCGTGTACCGGATCGACCCGAGTGCACCCGGACGCGACCTAAGGATGGATTCACGACCTGATGACCGAATCAGCCGACCCACAGGCGTTCTTCCCCGACCCATTCGTCATTCTAGAGCCAACAGTCAAGTCAGAACCCATGATCATCGAGATGAACCTGATTCCGGACTTAGCCATTCTTTTCTGGCCCGTTTGGGACGTACCGCACACCCGGATCAGGCTGATCTCGACTTGTCCGACCACTTTGATGATTCTATGATGATCGATGCATCCAACTTCTCCAAAGGGATGATACTTAGGCTCTCTGAAGATTTGGGTCGAGCTATCTCTTCATCCGTTCATGGATCATCGATGATCAACCATGCGGGCAGCCTTGCGTCCGTCTTGCTCCTTACCGCGGACGACCTGATCATCACATGATGAACCTGGACGAATCACGAACCTGGACAGTCAATGTACCTTGCCAAGTCTTCATCAATTTCCGTGCATTGACTGGTCTTGGTCAAGATCACATTTTCAATGTCTTGTTTTCAACATTTCTATTTTCAATGTTGTATTTTCCAAGAATTCTATTTATGTTTCTTTGACTCACAAACACTATATATATGTGAGTCCTTCATGAAATAAAATCACAATCGATTTTTATCTTATATTTTTGAGTCTTCTCTCATTGTTCTTTGTCTTAGAACATTCATAGTTTGCTTGGTGAGGTTATCTCCGAGTAAGAACACCTTCGTTGTGTTGGACCGGTGCGTCACATCCGGCAACCTTCGAAACTCTGGTAGTATCTTTGGGCTTCCGCAACCCTTAGTGTCACCCTTCGATCCACTAGTTCTCAATCCACTCGGATTTGAGTTCATATCAACCATACCGGCAGAGTGATCCTTACTTAGGTTCTATCAAGTGGTATCAGAGCCACTCTTCCGGTAACTCTATTTCTATCCATTTTCTCATCTCTCCATTTCTTCTAAACACTTCTTATCTACCTATCTTGAACCCGGGCCCCTCATTACCCCCATAACAAAAAAAAAAAAAAAAAGATCTAAGTTTATGCTATAAAAAAAAAAAAAAAAAAATTATATAAAAAAAAAAAAAAAAAAGGATTCAAAGTTTGATTGTTTGTGGTGAGGTGGTGGAAGAGAAAGCCTGCTGGCCGAAGAGAAATCCGGCCTTTGAGGTGGTTAAGGCGGGTTCCCCTTTGAAATCTCTTATCTCTCTCTCTTGCTCATTTGTGTTCACTTGGATTATCTTATTGGGTGATCTTGTTTGCTCTCTTAGAACTTTGGGAGGAACTCTCTTGTGTGATTACCAAAAACTCGAGTGAAACACGTGTGTGGGTGAGATAAACACCTGAGAGTGTGAGGCTTTTTACTCTAACTTTGCCTTGTTTAAGTTTTCAGGAAACCATGGGCAGTGAAGAAGAAAGAAGCAGACCCGGAAATTCTTTTGCTGGATTATCTAACTTGCAGATGCGTGCTCTCAATGATTCTATGTCTAACTTGTTGAATACAGGTTTGGAGGCGATCCATCTTAGGCTGGATGAACTTCAGGGCCGACCAGCTCAGTCCCAAACTAGAACCAGGCGTGACCGCCCAAGGAGACACAACCGGTCCGACCTTGAGATCCGAGATGAGTCCTATGATGATGATCAGTCCATCAACCGACCAAGGAGAGCTCCTAGACAACAAAACCAAGGTGATGTCAATCCATTTGGTAGAAATGAAAGAACTGATAATGGATTGGGTGGTTTGAAATTGAAAATTCCAAGTTTTAATGGCAAGAATGATCCGGATGCCTTTCTTGAATGGGAAAGAAAGATTGAACTTGTTTTTGATTGTCAAAACTTTTCTGATATTAAAAAGGTTAGACTTGCTGCTGCTGAGTTTACTGGCTATGCTATTAACTGGTATGATCAAGTTGTGACTAGCAGGAGAAGAGCAGGTGTGGCGCCAGTTGTTACATGGGATGAGCTTTCCATGCTGATGCGGAGACGCTTTGTTCCCGACCATTACCACAGAGATCTACACCATAAACTCAGGCGTTTGCTTCAAGGTTCTAAGTCAGTTGAGGACTACCACCAGGAAATGGAGACCTTGATGATCAAGGCTGATGTAGATGAGCCCTTAGACGCCACCATGGCTAGATTTCTCACCGGGCTCAACCGAGACATACAAGACCGCATGGAGCTGGAAGGCTATGACAGCATGGAACAGATGCTACACAAGGCCGTGCTGATTGAACAACAACTCAAGAGAAAAGGTCTCTCCAAACCGACCTTTGCTTCAAAACCAACCTTTGCTTCCAAGCCAAACTATCAAGACAAGGGTAAGTCTTCTTCCACAACAAATAATGCTTTTAAGACTGATGTCCCTGCTCGTTTTGACAAAGGAAAAGCAATTGAGAATCCTAGCCGTGCAAGAGACATCAGGTGCTTCAAGTGTCAAGGTCTTGGCCACTATGCCAACCGATGTCCAAACCAAAAGGTGATGGTGCTCTTGGAGAATGGAGAAATTGAATCTGAAGAAGACAAGGAGGATCTCGGACCAGTTTATGATACTGATGATGAGGAAGAAGCACTTGACTTCCCAGTTCATGGCCCCCTTCTTGTTACTAGAAAGACTTTGGACGACACATTTGATCCCATCTTTGATGAGGAGGCCGATGGCGTGATCAATGAGTTTTGCTCAACCTTTGTGGAGAGCTCTGGTCCGATCTATGATGAGGATGTTCTTGATGAGCCAAGCCAAGGTTCACTACTGGTTACTAGGCGTAACTTGAGTGTCCAACCCAAATCCAATGAAAAAGAACAAAGGGAGAATCTCTTTCACTCTAGATGTCTCATTTCTGATAAAGTTTGTTCTTTGATTATTGATGGGGGCAGTTGCACGAATGTGGCCAGTGACACTCTTGTAAAGAAACTTGGGCTTGTTACTCGACCTCTTTCTCGTCCTTTCAGGTTAGAGTGGCTCAATGAGGCTGGAGAACAGTATGTGAAGGAGCAAGTCACAGTTCCACTCTCCATTGGCCGATATGAGGATGAGGTTGTGTGCAATGTGCTTCCCATGGATGCTTGCCATGTTCTCTTGGGCCGACCTTGGCAATTTGACAAGAAAGCAGTGCATGATGGCTTCACAAATAGGCACTCGTTTGATCACAAAGGAAAGAAGATTACTTTGGTACCTTTGTCACCTTCGGAAGTCCATCAAGACCAGGTCCAACTTAGGAAGAACCGAGACCAAGACTCTAAGGCTGATAAACCTGAGACAAGTACCAGAAACTCCAACTTCTTTGTCAAAGAAAGTCAGGTAAGGAAGTCTCTTTGCTCTCAAAAGCCATTTCTCTTACTTGTTTATAAAGAGTCTCTTTTGGCCTCATCTTCTTCTGACCTTGCACCGGAGATTCCGAGTGAATTTTTAGGTATCTTGCAGGATTATTCTGATGTGTTTCCAGAAGAAAATCCAAAAGGATTGCCACCAGTAAGAGGCATTGAGCATCAGATCGATCTTGTCCCGGGCGCATCTCTTCCGAACCGACCAGCGTACCGCACCAATCCGGTCGAGACCAAGGAGCTGGAGAAACAGATCAACGACCTGCTTGAGAAGGGATACATCAGAGAGAGTCTCAGTCCCTGTGCAGTGCCTGTCCTACTCGTACCAAAGAAGGATGGCTCCTGGAGGATGTGTGTGGACTGCCGGGCCATAAACAACATCACGGTAAAGTATCGACATCCTATCCCTCGCCTTGATGATATGCTTGATGAACTCCATGGTTCTAAGTACTTTTCTAAGATAGATTTGAAAAGTGGCTATCATCAGATTAGGATGAAAGAAGGTGATGAATGGAAAACGGCCTTTAAAACAAAACTAGGTTTGTATGAGTGGCTTGTCATGCCCTTTGGTCTCACAAATGCACCTAGTACTTTCATGCGCCTAATGAATCATGTCTTGAGATCTTTTATTGGTCATTTTGTTGTAGTGTACTTTGATGACATTCTTATTTACAGCAAAAGCCTTGATGAGCACAAACAGCACCTGAAATCTGTTCTTAAAGTCCTTAGAAAGGAACATTTGTTTGCTAACCTTGGAAAATGTTCTTTTGGCACAGATCATGTGGTCTTTCTAGGTTTTGTTGTAGGTGCAGATGGCTTGAGAGTGGACGAGCAGAAGGTCCAAGCAATCCGAGACTGGCCCATTCCGAAAACCATTAGTGAAGTGAGAAGCTTCCATGGCCTTGCCGGTTTCTATAGGCGGTTTGTTCAAAACTTCAGTACCTTGGCCGCTCCTCTCACTGAAGTGATCAAGAAGAACGTGGGGTTCAAATGGGGACCAGCTCAAGAAGAAGCATTCGAAATCCTTAAAGGGAAGTTGACTAATGCCCCTTTACTTGTACTTCCAGATTTTTCTAAAGCTTTTCAGATCGAATGTGATGCTTCTGGTGTTGGTATTGGTGCTGTGTTGATGCAGGAAGGAAAACCAGTAGCTTATTTCAGTGAGAAGCTTGGTGGTGCCATGCTCAACTACCCCACATACGACCAGGAACTCTATGCCTTGGTGAGAGCCCTTCAAACGTGGCAGCACTATCTTTGGCCTAAGGAGTTCATCATCCACACTGACCATCAGTCTCTAAGACATCTTAAGGGTCAGCAGAAGCTCAACAAGAGGCATGCTCGTTGGATGGAGTTCATTGAAACATTCCCTTATGTGATCAAGTACAAACAAGGTAAGGAGAATGTTGTGGCCGATGCATTGTCTCGAAGGTATACTCTTCTTTCAGCCCTTGAGACTAAATTGCTTGGTTTTGAATTTATCAAGGATCTTTATGCCTCTGATCAGGATTTTAAAGAGATTTTTCGAAAATGCACCAAGGTTGCTTATGGGAAATACTTTCAAAGTTCTGGTTTCTTATTCTTTGATAACCGTTTGTGTGTGCCCCAATGTTCTTTGAGGGAGTTGTTTCTCAGGGAAGCTCATGGAGGAGGACTTATGGGACACTTTGGTGTCAAGAAGACTTACAAGGCTGTTCATGACCACTTCTATTGGCCGAGTTTGATGAAAGATGTTGAGAGGATCTGTAGCCGATGTGTGGTGTGCAAGAAGTCTAAGCCTAAAGCATCAAACCACGGTTTGTACTCAGCTCTACCCATTCCCTCTCATCCTTGGGTAGACATTTCTATGGATTTTGTGCTTGGTTTGCCTAGGTCCAAAGCTGGACGAGATTCTATCTTTGTGGTTGTCGATAGGTTCTCAAAAATGGCTCATTTCATTCCTTGTCACAAAACTGATGATGCTGTGCAAGTTGCAGATTTATTCTTTAAGGAAGTTGTTAGATTGCATGGAATGCCTAAGACCATTGTCTCTGATCGTGATGCTAAGTTCCTTAGCTATTTTTGGAAGACCTTGTGGTCTAAGCTAGGTACTAGATTGATGTTCTCTACAACTTGTCATCCGCAAACTGATGGGCAAACTGAAGTAGTTAATCGAACCTTGTCTGCTTTGCTTAGATCTTTGGTTAAAAAGAATCTTAAGACTTGGGAAGAATGTTTGCCTCATGTTGAGTTTGCTTACAATCATGCATTGCATTCAGCTACTAAGTTTTCTCCTTTTGAGGTTGTTTATGGATTTAATCCTTTGTCTCCACTTGATCTTTTACCTTTGCCTTTGAGTGAACGAGTTAGTACAGATGGCAAGAGGAAAGTGGACACGATCAAGAAGCTGCATGAACAGGTCCGGGCCAACATTGAAGCCAAGACCAAAGGCTACAAACGACTTGCAGACAAGAAGAGAAAAGAAATGATCTTTCAGGAAGGTGATCTTGTTTGGGTCCATTTGAGGAAGGAACGATTCCCGGAACAAAGGAAGTCCAAACTCATGCCCCGGGTCGATGGTCCATTCCAGATTCTCAAGAAACTCCATGACAATGCTTACCAGCTTGATCTTCAGGGTAAGTATGATATCTCTTCAAGTTTCAATGTTTCTGATTTATCTCCTTTTCTTGCAGATGATCCGGATTTGTGGTCAAATCCTTTTGAAGAGGGAGGGAATGATGGAACCCAGGACCTGGACCAGGACTTGGAGCAGACTCAGGACGATCAGATCAGTCCAACTGAGGTTCAGCCATTCAGCCGTACCAGATCAACGGACAGAGCCGTGTACCGGATCGACCCGAGTGCACCCGGACGCGACCTAAGGATGGATTCACGACCTGATGACCGAATCAGCCGACCCACAGGCGTTCTTCCCCGACCCATTCGTCATTCTAGAGCCAACAGTCAAGTCAGAACCCATGATCATCGAGATGAACCTGATTCCGGACTTAGCCATTCTTTTCTGGCCCGTTTGGGACGTACCGCACACCCGGATCAGGCTGATCTCGACTTGTCCGACCACTTTGATGATTCTATGATGATCGATGCATCCAACTTCTCCAAAGGGATGTTACTTAGGCTCTCTGAAGATTTGGGTCGAGCTATCTCTTCATCCGTTCATGGATCATCGATGATCAACCATGCGGGCAGCCTTGCGTCCGTCCTGCTCCTTACCGCGGACGACCTGATCATCACAGGATGAACCTGGACGAATCACGAACCTGGACAGTCAATGTACCTTGCCAAGTCTTCATCAATTTCCGTGCATTGACTGGTCTTGGTCAAGATTCACATTTTCAATGTCTTGTTTTCAATATTTCTATTTTCAATGTTGTATTTTCCAAGAATTCTATTTATGTTTCTTTGACTCACAAACACTATATATATGTGAGTCCTTCATGAAATAAAATCACAATCGATTTTTATCTTATATTTTTGAGTCTTCTCTCATTGTTCTTTGTCTAGAACATTCATAGTTTGCTTGGTGAGGTTATCTCCGAGTAAGAACACCTTCGTTGTGTTGGACCGGTGCGTCACATCCGGCAACCTTCGAAACTCTGGTAGTATCTTTGGGCTTCCGCAACCCTTAGTGTCACCCTTCGATCCACTAGTTCTCAATCCACTCGGATTTGAGTTCATATCAACCATACCGGCAGAGTGATCCTTACTTAGGTTCTATCAGGATGGACGCATGTTTTCACGTGTTTCAGTTTAGACTCGGGTTTGTCGTAGTTACGGGTTGACCCGATGTCTTAGTGTATGGGTCTTTTAAGTTTGGGCCTTTTGGGCTGTTTTTGTATGTTTTTCTGGGCTTCAGTCCTGTATTAAAATAAAATCAGATGGAAAAAAAATATGAGAAAAGGCGAAAAATGAATTTATAAATTTCATCAGCTATACATCTTGGACCAATCTATCATTTCACCAAATAGAACTAAAAGTCATTTATTTAGTTTTTGGATATAGTACAGTATAACCTCTATAAATTAATAATCTATAAATTAATATCTTTATAAATTAATATAATTTTATAGTCTCAAATTGATTTTTGGTTCAATTACTATCTCGATAAAGTAATAATCTCTATAAATTAATAAAAAAAGATTATAGTTTTAGTGTAATCCCAATATTATTAATTTATAGAGGTTTCACTCTATTAAACTTTTTTTCTTTGAATAAATTGCTTCTACCATATCACTTTTTCCGAAGTGTTATACAATCCAACCATTGTTCAGTGTTTTCAGTTTAACCATTGTTCAATTTAAACATTTTGACGTCTACTATTCGATGTTTTATGGGAGCCGTAAGCTATGTCATTATGGGCCGGCCCTCTGCTCTGAACCGAACGTTCTGTATATTTCGCCGATACTTTTTCCTTCTCAATAGTATTCTGTACCACTAGAACGTCACTCGCCAGGCCCAACCTGGCTAAATCGCAAATAAGCTTTTTAATTTCCTCACATATTCAAAGGTGATACACCAAACTAAACTATCTATATTTTCTAACTATTGGCTAACATGAATTGATATCTCGTATCGCTTGTGGATAAATGTAGTTTTTTTGTTCACTTGATAATTTAGTAGGTTTCACCGTTGGAAGTCGTCTCTCAAACATCGTAGGAAGCACACTTGGGAAATATCAATACTATTAATTTTGGAAGATGACCAATTGATAATGTTTAGTCTAACTAATAATATAAATATTTTTAAATATATAAACTGCCATTTATGTAACTGCCAATTAGTAATATAATTATTTTCTAATATCTCTTTTAGTTCCAATAATTTTGGAACTGACAGTTACAAAATTTATTGAACGGTGAAAATTAATAACTAATATATGCTTGACTAACATATAATAGTTGATGGTTAGAAGGCCACTAAGAACGCCACACAAAGTTTCGGAGATTCATGTATTTAATTATTTATCATCTAACACTACAACAATTTCTTTTCTTTTTTTAGTAATCATGTTAAATTACAACAACAACAATTTCTTCTGCTTATAATATTTAGTTCTTTAGTTCATATTTTTGGTTATATAAGTAATCATATATATAATACTCTCTCTGTTTCATATTAAGTGTCATTTTGACTCATTTTTCTTGTTTCACAAAGAGTGTCATTCTACAATACCAATGTAATTTATACAACCTTTCAGCTCAAAATTAATTGCAAAATGCATCGATCTTATAAATAAAACTATTTATCTAAAATACTGTTGGTTAGATATGTGATATTAATTAAAACATAAATACATTTTAATGAGTTTCTTAATATGTGTGAAAAGTGTCTAAGTTTCTTAATATGTGTGAAAAGTACATTAGCTTTGAGGACGTTATAAAAAAAAACATTAGCTTTGATGGTTTTTTATTTTTTTATAAGAAACGATCAAATTTAAAACTGAGATCAATATATGATTTAAGTAAATTTAAAAAGTTCAGTTAATATAATATGATCACATTTGAAATCATTATATATATTTATTTAATAAAATAAAATATTTAAAACATTTACTTTTATAGTGTATCAGGTAATGATTTATGTTTTCTTGATTGTGATTTTTACGGGTTACTAAAATAAATAAATACTACAACAACATAACTTATACATCGCCTTAAAAATGAGATTTATTCAACCATACATTAATTTATTAAATATTTTTACATAAACATTAAGTTTATCAACTAACAAATCACATGATGCTAAAATATAGTTTAACATGGTTTAAGGGACTTTTAGTAGAAACAAATGTTAATATAAACTCATTTGTTTTAATTGGATTTTAAATAGGTTATTCAATTAGAAAAATATTAATTAAATGAATATATATATATATATTAAAAATTAAACTTTTAAAATATTTTTTTAAAAATTGTTTGGTTTTCGATGCGGTTTGGATTTGATATTGGTTTTCAGATATAGTACTTTAAAACCGTTCGAGTATATACACTGATTTCGGGTCGATTCCGAGTTAGGTTTTCTAGATATGAATATTGTTGACTAATTATATTAGGTAACTACTAAGATAATATAATATGTTGCAAATTTAAAAATAAAGTATAAAAATAATTTATGAATTGTATGTGGCACAAGTGTATAGTTAGGAAGCTTACCAAAAATTATACTAAATTAAATTGATATTAAACGCAAATATGATTATAAAAATTAAATTTCTCAAAAAAAATTAAAACAAAATATACTGGCTTTTAAAAGCAGATCAGAATCTATCTATCAATACTATTAAAACAAGAACATGACATATTGATATAGATGTGATCCACATACTTTAATATAGTTATTAAAACCTTTGATTAATCATTTTTAAAATATTATACAAATAAAAATACAAATATAATTAAACACACAAATATTAAAATTAAATGTTAAAAAATGTAAAACAAAAAAAATATACCCGCTCTTTTAAGGGTGGGTGAGAATCTAGTCTATTATATTAAAAGATAAGTCAAAACCTTGATTCATGTGTGATTTTTTTAAAATTAGACCTTTAACTAGAAATCACTTACCATTCATTAATTACTAAATATATGGTTCAATAATAAATCATTCCTCATAAATTATTACTAAATATCAGGATTGGTTAACAAACACATATTTGAATACTTAATAAATGATTTATATTTGTGTAATTTAGATAATTCCACAATTCTAGGGAACTACTTTTGTCAGTTAATTATCAGTCGATGGTTATATATATGATTAATAAGATAGGCAAATAAAATGAATCATGATGGTATTTTGATATTAGCACTTGATAATAATTTATTTTGGTCATTCACTTGATAATAATATAGGTAAATAGAAGGTTAGTGGACGGTTTATGTCAAATTATTTTATTTTAACTAAGGTTTCTAATGTGTTTTATTAAAACTGTATTTTATTTTTTGACCTAATATATTTTTAAATACCTATAATATTTAACATAGTATTACAATCTACACTTTTAATAGTACACTAGATTCTGATCGTCTTTTGAAAGAGCGGGTATATTTTTTTGGAAAAAATTAATTTTTATATTTGAAAATTTTAATTATATTTATGTTTAATATTAATTTAAATTGATATAATTAATAGTTCCTTAAATAAATAAAATATGAAAATTTAAAATTTTGAAAAGAAATATAAAACAAAAAATATATATGTCCTTGAGAGGGCGGATCATGCTCAATCTTTATATATATTGGTAAGTTAAATAAGGAAATAATGATCCAAAAAATATATATTATATAGAAGAAGATACAAATACATATGAAAATTTGAAACAACTTATTCAACAAAAAAACAAACAGCAGAATTATTATGTTTTAAAAAATGATAGACACACTTTATATATATTATAATATATACCAATTTAGAATTAAAAATAAAATGTTAATATAAAAATAAATGAAAATAAATGAAAACAAACACCCGCACGGTTGTGCCGGTCGAGATCTAGTAAAAATTATTTTGCCAGTCTTAAAATCCTTTTTTCAGTCTAAAAATCTTTGCTTATTTCAGATATATTATAACCATTCCAACTTTTTTTTTTGGCTAAACCCAGTCAGAGAAATAAAAGCAATTATGCAATTCACGCTCTGTTCACGATATCAATTATCAATAACTTTTTAGTATGTATTTCTTTTTTAAAAATTTAACCTTTTAGTATATACTTGCAAGTTATACAACTTACAAGTTATAAGGTATTATACGTGTTTTATCAGAAAACATTAGTATAGTTCTATCTTTCCTGTAACATCCTATAACCTGGCCGAAACTTTTTTTAAGTGAGACGGGCTTCTCTACGGCCCATTTGACAAAAACTTAGGGTTTCTCCTCCCTTTCTTAAAAATAGTCAGCCTCCCCCTTCTTTTGTCACATCACAAACCTTGCAGCGGAGCTCTGCAGAGATTTTCCTGAGACCGGAAGCCCTAACCGTCGCCCCTCTCTCTCTTCCAGCCGTCGTCTCCCTCCTCCCTTCTCTCTCTCCCGTGCGTGTCTCTCTCTTCTTGGCGCCTCCCTCTCTCTTTCTCCTTTTTGGCGCTGTGTGGTGTGGTGGTGTGGTGGTGATCAGATCAGATTCCGTTTCCCATTTGTGTCTTGTTTCAGATCCAGATCCAGACCTAGGTTAAAGTGAGGTGTCTTGAACCCATCTTCCTCCCTTGATCTCTATACTGCCTATGTTGGATCTAGGA